>NW_021604712.1:7139606-7364818 GCF_004785775.1 Grammomys surdaster | reverse complement strand
CCTCCCTCTCTCCCTCCCTCTCTCCCTCTCGATTTCTTCAAAGTATAAAAGGATGACAGCTTACACTGTGTGGCAAGGTAATCCCAGCTTTGGCTGAGAGAGAAATAGAGATAATAAATGCTAAGAACTCAGAGGAGGGCAAGTTTGGTTGGTATTTAGAGTTTTGTTTGGACCAGATACTTGCCTCCGGTGAAACTGAGGTCTTCCCTTAAGAATGCTTGCACTGGCTCACTCCTGTTTACATGGCTATATACAGGGCTCTCAACCCTTGAGTAGGCTGCACTTCAAATTTTAAGATGTTTGGAATGTGAAGTATCTTACATAAAAGCAGAGGTTTAGTTGGTGATCTGGATCCCAGGATCCCGCCATCTGCTTGGGTACCTAAGCCTGTTTGGCTCAGATATCGTTTGTTTCTGACTGATGTCCATAGCTTTACTTCTGTGAGGATAAGGCAACGTGTTGTCTTTTTTTCTGTTAGGTAAGGCAGGATGGCGGTAGGAAACAGGTTGTTTCATTTTTATACCCCTTAAAATAGCTGCTTCTGAGAGCTTGACTCTTTGCCAGATGTTGAGGGTTGTAGCCATGGGGCAGCAGGGGTGCAGGAGTTACAGAAACTGGCTCTCTGCTCATCCGGTGGGGAGGATTCTGAATAGAATCAGGGATATCTCCACCAGTACTTAAGTTCTGTGAAGGTTATGTCTGAAGAAGTATGGACTCCGGCCACAGGTGGGTTAGTTTCTGGTCTACAAGAAAGGCGGTTGAGAAAGTTAGATGCTACAAAGTTAGTATAGTGTCCAGCAGCATTTGAGCCTGAAGCGGGAGGAACTGGATACAAAGGTTGCAGAACTCTTCTTCTGGAGGATTGCTTTCTGGAGCTGTCTGTGAAAAACGGAGGTGTTCCAGACCACCCGCCTGCTGCTTTCCTCTCCTCTGCTCTCTAACCTCTTAGTTGTGATCATTGGCCTGGAGAAATATTAAATCTATGCTAAGTATGCAGGCATGAATGGGCAAAGGAGGGATTTGTGGATGAGAATCTTCTGAAACAAACAAGTAATATAGATGGGCAGAGAGAGATATTAAAGTGGTTGATCTTACGGCTCCTGGTACTTACGGCAGAGATAAAGTAGTGAGAAAGGTCGTCGTTTGAACAATGGAAAGATGAAGGAGTTTGAAGCTGCTGGGGGTTTCCTGTCTGTCGATAGAGTAACTTGGGTGATAGCATACAGACGAAAGACTGGAACATTTAGAATGGAGCCTGATTCAGGCTTCTCTGAGCTAATGGAGGAAGCTGGCCGGCATCCTCAGGCTGGAGTTTATTGGATAACAGCTCAGTAAACTCCCGTCAGAAGCCTCCGTTTAATGTTGTGGGGAGACTTGCAGTATCTACATTATGAAGCTGTTTAGATTTTTTTTAAAAGCATGTACACAAACTGTTTGTTTATTAAGTGGGGCAGTAGATGAGAACTCAGTGCGGTTCTTCTGCCTCGTGGTATGTATGCCCTGAAGACCACAGATCTCTTGGGATTTCTATTATGATGGTAGTGAGAAAAAATTTAATTAGCAAGTTGAAAAACACCCGAGAACAGTTTAGGCCAACGCACAGTTAACTACTGTATGGTTGATAGTATTTTGATCGACTAGAAAGAACGAAGCAGATTTACCCTTTTTGGGGTTCGGGGAGTTATCTTTCAAGATGATAGGAAATGAATAAGTGTTTGAATTACCAGACTGGAACAAACTACAAAAAATAAGTTGTGACATTCATCTGTGCAGATTATCCCATAGTGTTACCTGTAAATCCCAAATCTGTAAATTTACAAGGGCTATTGACTAATTATGTGTGTGCGTGCATTTGGCAGAGGTGTGAGGCTGGTGTCCTAACACTTGCATGGACAACTTTTCCTCATTTATGTGTAGAAATTTTTTTTTTTTTTAGACCACAGACTGGGTCCACAGAGGGGAGACATAGTTGAGGGGCCATTTCAGATTCAGGGTGGACTGGTGCTGATCTGGATTATGCCAGTATGGCATCAGTTTTGGTGAGTGAGAAGTAGCCACAGATTGCTTGTCTGGTGCTTACTTAGTTTAGGAATCCTTTCTCCACTGGCCTTAGCGAGTGCCCTCTTGTTTGTGCTTATGTGGCCTTTCTCTAACCTAAAACTGCATTTCCTGCTGAGTGGAGACTCCAGTATCTCTGCTCCTTAGGTCTACAGGGACGTGCAGGTGAGTTGGGTCTGCTAGCTCCTGCTTAGGTAAGTAGGACATGATGATCCCTCCTGTGGTGTCCATGGCCTGGGGTAAAGTGAAGACATTTTGAAGGCAGAGAGAGGACAACAGGAGGTGCACACCGGCCTTCCTCCTACCATTCACACAGCAGGGTCCTTCAAACCTGTTCAGTATCTGCAAATTTGGTAATTCAAAGACATACTGCCATTGAAATAGTGGAAAAGGCAACTCTTGAAGTTGAGGTCAATTACCGTGTGGGTGTTCCACAGCACTTTCTGGGAAATAGCTTCTCGGGTCCCCTTAATCACCAGAAGAGTCACAGTGAGACAAAACAAGTGGGCATTGGCTTCAATAGAGCCGCCTCCAAAGTACCAAAGAATGTGAACACACTCAGCTACTGCCTTCAGTTCTCCTGCCTCAGCTGTCCTTCTTAATACACTGTCAGGCACCCTGGTCTGAAGTGGAGCCGGGCTAACGGAGTGAACCTTACCAACACACTGACCTGATGATCAAGACAGTACACAAGGCTTCTCAGATCAGGATCTTTGTCCCCTTTCCAAGATCTTTGCATAATTCAGTGTTTTCTGAAATGAAGAGGAGAGATTCACTTCTAAATCCCACGCGTTTGATGGGAGGGTATTTGGGGCTAATTTTGTGATGAAAGATTTTCAGAACCTTTTCAGAGATTCTTCCTACATTTTGAGGTTTCGCAAGTTAGTCTCCGAGGTTTCTGCAGTCTGGGCAGTGAACTGCATCTCCAAGAACTTACTGGGTCTTGTCCCTGTTAGCCTAACACACATATGTGGAGAGCAGGGTGTGGATCCCAGAGTGTGGAAACGGCGGCAAGAGGCTGCATGGCTGGATGACTCCAGTCTTCCTTTGGACACCTCTCTGAGAGAGTTAAAAACTCTCTCAGAAAGGACTGCGTTTAATGGCTGGAGTGGCATCTTTTGAGCAATGGCCAGGTTCTAAACAGCTCAAGAGTTTCCTCCTCTGATCTCTATTGCTGGCCATAGTTTGCTTTCTATTGCTGTACCAAAGCAGTAGCAACGTCATGAGGAAAGGGTTTGTTTTGATGACATGTTCCAAATGCAGTACATCACTAAGGGAAGCCAAGGCAGGAATTCCAACGGTCCAGGAATCCTGAGGGTGGGATCTGAAGCTGAAGCCATACAGGAATGTCACTGGCTTGTTCAACCTGCTTTCTTATATCACCCAGGACCACCTGCTCAGGGGCAAAACCACCCCGGTAATCTGGGCCTTTCTGTATTAATCATTAATCAAAAAATGCTCCATAAGCTAATCTGATGGTGGCATTCCCTCCACAGAGATTCCCCTTTCTCAGTTACGTCTGGGTTTATGTCCAGTTGACAAAAAACCAAGGAGCACACTGCCAGTTACCTCTGTGGCCAGGAAACTGAAGAACAGAGTCCTGGCATAAGTTACGCAAGGTACCTTGCAGCTAGCTAAGTCTCCAGCCCTGCCCTCTTGTGGGAATGACTTCATGGCTTCTCTTGCTTGGCAGAAGGCTGAGGCCCTGCTGGATGGGTTCTTGGGGATGCTTATGCTTGTATATTTGTATATGTTGTGTGTGTGCGGGATCTCCATAGTGATTAATAAGTACAGTCAGAGCTCTGTTGGCTGGTGTCCTGCTTGCCCCTCCCCTTTACCTGTTGATTGATCTGCCTTCTCTTCCTTCTCTCTATCTCTCTACCCTTCCTCATCTAATCTCCCTCTCAATGCCTCCTTCCTTGTCACTTGTCACCCTATCTTTCCTTTGTCCCCTTTTCACACAAGTGACCTAAGCATTGTTAAATGATGGCCGCTTAATTGCACTGCAGCTTGTTTCTAAGTTGTAAGACCTTGCTTTTGTCTGACTCCTTACATTTCCCTTTCCCAGGCAGGAGTGATATATATATATATTTTTTTACACTGATGAATTATTTTTATATGGGAGGCAAAACTTTGATGTTGATCACTGATCAAGCACCTTTGTTTGGCTGATTTTTTTTAACCGGGGAGACTTTGTTTTCAAACTATTCTTTAACCTTATGAAATGCATGTTCCAGCTCTGATGATTGGCAGGTTGTGGTAAAGAAAAAAAGGGATGTGGTTCATAGTAAACTTTTTATCCTTTTATGAGAAAAATATGTAATCATCACACTAAGAGTAAAATATATAAAGCCTCAGGAAATAATTTCTCAAAGCAGATCTTGGACGACAGGTTTCTACCCTGAACTGGGCTCCCGAACAGTGACTGAGGCCGGTGGTAGTATGACCTGACATTTACTTTCTTGCCTTTTAATTGTGAAAGCTGAACTCCAGATTGCTTGCTCAGAGCCACCAACATTTTCCGGGTGTCTTTTTCAAGCGTTACAGAGGTAGATGTATAACTTGACTTTCGGACTCCTTGGGAAAGTCAGGCCCGAGTATGAGCCAGATGCTATTGCCGAACCTTGCACTACTGAGTGTCACCTGGGCATAGATGGGCACTGCTCCTAATCACCGTGTCCCTGCTCCCCACATCCAAGGACTGAAGAGTAGAGTGTAGGTTTCTTCATGACTAGTGACTGGGGCCTGGGCAGTGAGGGCCCTCCCTGCCTCTCCTGTGTCTGCCTGTCCTCCGGGTGGGTCTAGCACTGACTGGGATTCCTGTGGACTTAGTCACCAAGCTGCAGTGGTTGGAGGACAGGGAAACCGCTGGGTGCTCTGTCACCCCAAAAGAATGCAGGCTGGGCTGGGGCTGCCTGGCCCAGAAAGTTCTCTAGGCCCTATGGCAGATCTAACATAGCTGACCCAAGTCTACCTTTTTTTTCTTTTCTCTATCAAAGGGAAAAAAAAGAGGCAGGAGATAGGAGCAGAGGTGGCCACTTTATTCACTGAGGAGGACTTTAAAAACTCACTTTATACTGTATTTCTGTTCTTCACCTTTCCAGACCTGTAAACACACAATTACTCCAGGTAGGTTATTTTACCAAGAGTTGATGTTTGAGGAGAAATCCTGCCTGTTGTGGCTTTCTTCACTGGATCCTTTTGTTTGTCTGTAGGAGGGTGGCTGGCAGGGTGAGGTGGGAGTGTCAGGTCACTTTAAGTTCTTCTTGTACTGTAGACCCATGTGCAAAAGGGACCTTAGAACAGGGCTGGGGGTTGGCCGCCTTCCTGCTGCTTCCACTGAGCAGGTCTGGCTTGGCACTGTGTTGGTCTCAGTTGCCCCTCGTGGTACCTGCTGAAGAATCAGTGATGACGGTGGTAGACTTCCAGGGACTGAGCCCAGGCAGGAGTCTAGTGACGAGGATGCTCTGCCACAGCTCTTTCAATCTGACCCAGAACAGACCTCTGTGCTGCTGCTTGGGGCCATCTGCAGAGTCAGCCCCGTGCCTCTGCCAGCTCCTAAGTGAGCACTGTTTTACTCTGTAGATTTTAGATGACTTCCTTTTCTCTGGTGGGTCAGGCAGCAGCAAAATTCTCATGGTAGGAATCAGATCTCACTTAACATTTTGGGTAACAGAGCTGACCTGTGGAAGATTTGCCAGGTATCTAACTCTAGACACCCTCTCTCTTTCCTTGGAAAGAAGCTATGAGTAGTTAAGACTGGCCTGAGAACGGGCCAATTTTTCAGTGAATAGCCATGACACGACTGTACTCTAAAGAATAAAATTCCCACAGTAACGGCTTAAAAGGAATTACGCTAGATTGGTGGTTCACAGTATGACCCCTTCAGGGGTCGAACGGCCCTTTCACAGGGGTCACCAAAGACCATTGGAAAATATAGATATTTACATTACAATTCATAACAATAGCAAAATGATAGTTATGAAATAGCAAGGAAAATAATTTTATGGTTGGAGGTGGCCATACCATGAGGAACTATATTAGGAAGGTTGAGAACCACTGAGAACCACTGCACTAGATAGAGAAAAGTAGGGCGGTTTGGGTTTCTTTCAGATTTGTATGTTTCAGAACAGGTTTCTTAACTATACAGCTGTTCTTGTTTTCCACGTTCGATCTTGGGGCTGGAGAGATGAGGTCAAGAGAGACGACTCGGTAGTTAAGAGAACCTGCTGATCTTCTGGAGGACCCACAGCCTGTTCCCAGACTTCTCTAGAGGCAGCTCACAACTACTCTAAGTCTAGCCCTGGGGAGCCTGAGATATCAGAGGGCATCAGCACTAATGTACACATGCCTATACATAGACACAGACACATACTTGAAAATAAATTTAAAAAATCAGATCATTGTATACTTGAATAAATGAAGTGAAAAAAGATCCCAAATGGCACAGTCTCTGAATTATCAGGTGTCAGCTGGTGTAATCATTAGAAGCTTACCAGAAGGGATCCTAAAACACAGTCTGTGCCTCCTTAGCAAGGAGCTGGAATCACAGGGAGGTAACCTTCACTGTCCTTCTCGTATTTTGTTGGCAGAGTTTATGGTTTGTTCATTTTTTTGTTTTGTTTTTGTTTTTGTTTTTGTTTTTGTTTTTCGAGACAGGGTTTCTCTGTATAGCCCTGGCTGTCCTGGAACTCACTCTATAGACCAGGCTGGCTTCGAACTCGGAAATCCACCTGCCTCTGCCTCCCAAGTGCTGGGATTAAAGGCGTGCACCACCACCGCCCGGCTGAGTTTATGTTTTTAACCCTTGTGTTTTTAATTTTTTTTCTAGGACTACAGGTTTTAGGAAAAACAGGGTTCTAGCCCTGTCTTCATCCTGTTTCTTTGCACTGAGAGAAACACACACACACATACACAAAACTAAACCCAAACCTTGCTATTCTTTTTCCCAACAGGACGTCCCCACTTTCAGCTGTCCTTCAGAGAGCACAGGCTGTATGTGGTCTTAGTGACCTCTCAGCTCCCTGGAGACAGTAGCTGCGGTCTCCTTGACTTAGCTGGGCTTTCTCAGACATTCCTGCCTGGGTGGGAGTCACTTTCTTCTAAAGGAGCCCAAACAGTAGGTCTTGGTAGGGCTGTTAGTCACAAGAATGTTCTTGAGACAATATGTGTAAGCCTATGTATCTTTCCTCAGTAACTGGCCTTGAAGATGCTGTGAGCTTTGAGGTTTTCCCTGCGTAGCCCTGGGATTGTAACACTATTTGTGCAGGTCCATGATCCTGCAATTAAGGGATCTAGTGGCTCCATTTACAGGGCATCTGGTCTAAAGGCACAGTTAAAAGAATTTGTGTTGGTGGTTCCCTTAATTTCTAAAATACTGCTGTTGATGGGTTCATCCTTCTGGATACTTGTGTTGAGTATTTTATTGACACATAGAAGGTTTAAACACAAGGAGGACTCACTTCTTTCTGAAGGATCCTTGATACTATGTAGCTTCACCACACTAGTTCATCTCTCTTGAAAATCAGACACCATAACATATTGGTGTTATTTTTTTTTTTGTTTAACCAGACCCAAAGTAAGACGAAGATTTACATCAGAGATGAGACAAATAACTGTAAAACGAGAACAAGTGTTTCCAAAACACTTCGTACTCGGTACAACACTTACCTGCAGTTTCCAGGTTGTGCCCCTGTGTTTTCACTCTGCTTTAATGATGATAGAAATTGCGTTCATGATCTTTGACAAGTGCTAGTGGAACTGTTTAGGAAGCACTTCCCAGCTAAGGCCCTTCCCAGCTGTGATGCTGAGTCTCTTTGCTAGGCTGAGGACTGGTTCTCATACCCATGGTGTTGACCTTAGAGGTCAGCCTCTTGTTTTCTTATGAAAATAAGGCTCCCAGGGAATTAATTGTTTCTTCCTGGCTACCTCCAGAGGACTGGGAGGAATGCAAGAATTCTAGTATAGATTTCCATTGGGACTTTATATTTCATTGTTTGCTTACCTTAAAAGAAAACATTTGAAATCTACTGGATTTTGGATAAATTATATAAACTGCTATAAAATTGCTAAAAGCGAGCAATTTAAGAAACGAAAACAATGACTTTTTTATCTTTTTTTTATGTTTTCAATACATTTTAAGAAGACGCTGTAGTGGCATTGCTGAATGTTTGTGGATGGTAGCATGGTATTTGCACGCTCATTGTGTACCATGGCTTCTGTTAATTCGCACTTGTAGGTAACCGTGCTAAGAACTAGCAGAGCTTTGGTAGGAATCATCAGATGCGTTTTGAAACCAACTCGCTCCGTTACCAGACTCAAACTGTTGCGGACGGGTGCTTGGTAACTCTGATGGCCATTTTGAAGTGTTACCATAGTGATAATTCTTCTGGAATCTCCAGTCATTAAAAGTGATATGGCTAGCTCTTGGGCTTGTGTTGTAAAAATAGATGTCATGGGTTATGTGTATCTTTTTTTTTTTCAGTGTTACAGCTCATAATAACTGAAGGAACGTTTAGTTGTGTTGCGCATACTTATTAGGGGCTAGTTGTTTTGCCATATAAATCATCTGTCCATATAATAATTAACCTCTTAAGAATGAATGGCATTTAAAGCATGGTTCAATTTTCCCCTCGTTTGACTCTGGTTATTTGGTTCTGTGTTCTTTGTCCCAGGACATTTTTTCAAAGGTTGGGATTGACAGATTAATCATCGTTGATACTGCCCCCATGGGTTTACCGAGAGTATCTAGAGCTCCTCCGCTCTGTGGCCAGATGTGGAGTTTCTTACTTCATCTGGGAAGTGACTTCTGGGGAGGACTGGGCGTTGGCTCAGTCTGTGTCCCCCTTCCCTGAAGGTAACTGTGGCTATGTCAGAGGACAGATCCTCCTTTCAGCTCAGCACTGCTTCTCTTACTTCTGAACCCCAGGGTAGTAATTAAAGGTATCTATGTTCTCTCCCTAGTTAGAGGCATCTAGGTTAGAGACTCGTAAATAGGGGTGGCCCAGTTGGTCCAGGGTTTGAATTAAAACATTGGGAAGTATGGTTGGGTGGTTGGCAGTGACAGTTAGCAGTGTGTTTGCCCACGGCGGGGATGTTGGTTCCACTTGTTGACTAGAATTACTTGCCTGGGGGGAAGCCCAGCTTTACTTAGCCAAGGGATAGCGTGTGAGCAGTCACGTTCCTCCCAGTCCCCACACCCCCTTCACTGGGTCCTCTGCGTGCTGCATCTGTTTCTCACAAATGTTTGCTGGTTGGCAGGCGTGGATGAAAGCACAGTCCTTACTTGTGACAAACACTCTTGTCTGAAGGTCCGTGATACTGTAATTAGAAATTCATGTGCTCACAGGGGCCAAGCACTATACTTGGCTCTGTGAGCCTGAATAAGAGTAGACGTAGCAGTTCTGCTGGGGATTCCTGGCCTGGTGGAGAGGCTGGTAGGTGAACAAATGGCACTGCCCTGTGCTCTTTTTAATACTAGAACAGCCGGCCCCAGAAGGCCAGGAGGAGGGACAGGTTGGTGTAGAGAGGGCACAGAAAGGCACACTCAGGAGCAGGATCTCATGGTATGCAGAGAAGTTTGCAAGGATTAAGGGATTGGAAGTGATGGTGGAGATGAGTGGACAAAGAGAGAACGGTAAAGGTCAGACACTGTGGAGACATACCAGCGAGGATGAGTGTGAGATTGTTGCTGTGAAGTTGTGTGCCTGCACACGGAAGCCTTACTTTCTAGACAGGGACTGAGAATCGGGAGTGCCCCAACTTCTCTGTGTTCTACAACAGTTCTGGGATAGTCCCCCAAGGAAGGAGAGGAAGCAGCACTGCCAGGAAGTAAGTGAGCTGGGATGGATGACCAAGGAACAACAGGAAGAAACGGACTGACCACCAGTGCACTTGGGATTGGAGGAAAGTAGAGACAGAAGGGAGCAGGAGACAAAAAGAACAAGTGTTAGCACATTGTTTGAGGATCTTATGTGTGTGCAGGCTGAGCTGGTACGGAAACACAGACCTGGGAGAGGAGGGAAGGAGACTTTAAACACTTGATTTGGAGCCACCTCAGTGACATCTCCAGGGGATCTTAGTTAGCTTTCTGCTCCTGTTTTAGTTCCTCTTCTATTGCTGTGAAGAGACACCATGACCAAGGCAACTTATAACAGAAAGCATTTAGTTGAGTACTTGCTTACAGTTTCAGAAGTTAGTTCATGGTCATTGTGGTGGGAAGCGGACAGGCAGGGCGCTGGAGATGGAGCGGAGAGCTTACATCCTTATTCAAAGGCAGGAGGCAGAGAGAGACTGAGCCCAGGCCTGTCATGGGCTTTTGAAACTTCAGATACTACCTCCTTCAATAGTACTGCACCTCCTAATCCTTCCCAGATAGTTCCACAGACTAGGAACCAAACATTCAAATAGGAACCTCTGGGGCCCATTCTCATTCAAACCAAAATGCTTCCTGTAAGAAATATTTGAGATAAATCAACTTGTAAATAGGAAACACTTGTTTTGGCACAGTTTCGGCATTTGGGTCTGTGGTTAGGGAACACTTGTGTTTTAGACCCATGGGGGAGAAGCTCAGCACAGTGGGAGTGCTAGGGAGGTAGAGCTGGTGACATTATGGCCAAAAAGTGTGACAAGAAGGGACAGCGGTTCGGATTCTGCCATCCCTTCATGGGTACGTCTCAGTGACCTGAAGACCTCACACTAGACCATACCTTTAAAATTTCCAATCTCGATGGCCCAAATCCATCATGCTGCTTCCATGGGCAGAAAAAGGGGTGGTGCAGAAAGGCCCAGTCATCTTTTTAGGCTTGGAGGAGAAGACGGAACACAAGGAGGAAGAACACTTTCAGGCAGAGAAATCGTTGTTTGGGATCCTGTAGTGCCCTTGCCCATCCTTCTGGAGTGTGGTTCGAGGAATAGATCCTCCCCAAAACCCTTAGGCTCTCTCTGGTAAGGGGAATCTGAACCACCCATTGGGAATTCAAACACAGCACCCCCTACTCGTCATCCCCCGTAAGGCAAGATGTGAGGAATTCATGCTTCTCGAAATCACTGTGATGGGGACCTCAAACAATCTACCCAATGGTGTCTTTGAATGGCAAAGCCTAGGGTTGGTCCTATTTATATTCTGTCTTCTCTTCCTTTTATTTATTGTCAAGTCCTAGGTGCAGATAATGTTCATTTGATCTGCTAACAGGCAGGGCCAGCACCGGATTGATATTACACTCAGGGGAGTTCCTCACAAACACACTGCAGAGGCAACAGAAGTGTGCAAATCGGCAATTAACATGAGCCCACCTCGTGGGGCCCTTAGACACCAGCTGTCTGTGTCAGTAGGTTTCAGTGTTTGGATTCAGGAAGCAGTGCATCAGACTGACATTCTACGCTACTGCTTCTGTCTTAAGTGTTAGTCCTGTTGGGATTTCTTTGGATTTTGTTTTCTTTGTAAAGGTTTCCTGCAATGGGAAGAACTCTTGGGTTTTGTGACGAAGCATGATGGTATCAGGTGTTCCCCATTTGGTCATTTTGTTCAGATATGTTAGCCCAAAGTTGTAGGGCTTGCCACATTTTTATTCTTTCTTTACATTTTTTTTTTCAGTGTCAGGCATAAGCAAGGCATCTTTTTAAACCTCAAAGCAGTTTAGTGTTGAGTCTTGGTATTTTTCTTTGTGCTCTTTGCCTCCCTTTCACATAAAAGCACAGGAAGAAACGTAGCTTGTCCACTATCCTGTGCTCACACCCCGGATTGCCCAGAAAGGCATGTGGATTTACATCTCTACAGATACGCAAAGTGACATTAATTTAACAGTAAAGCCAACAACCCCAAACCTGTGTCACTTCAGGCTTTGTGCAATGCTAACAGCGATTTAAAACTAAAACAGAAAAGAGAACTTGGTAAATATACACCTGTTGTGGATTAATTGGTGACTGTTATTATGAACATTAACTGCCCTTTGTATCCAAGGGTCCAGGAGGTCCCTTGAGGACCTAGAAAGGCTCTGATTGGTGGGAAGTAAAGCACATTGGCTCCTTCTGGGTCATGACAACTTTAGGGAGCCAGAACATTGTTTTCTTAGTGCAGTTTTGCCTTTTTTAAAAAGTTGATTTTAATTAAATATTTCTCTTTAAGGCAGAGACAAGTATATAGGGTGAACATTACCTGCAGCCTATGTGTAAATGTGTGTGGAAGGCTGCCTTTCGCTGCTGTTCCTGAAAGCGGGTTCTGAGGACTCCGAATGGCAGAGTTGATTGGTTGTAACCGGTGTTCACCTTGGGTTCCAGAGTCTGGGGAGCTGTTCGCTGAAATGCTCCCACGCACACGCACCCTCCTGCACCATGAGAAGTAGCTGCCCCAAGTCTCATCTGCTCCTGTGAGTTCAAGTAGGAGGTTGCAGGCCTGTTGGACATGCGTTACATGAGGAAAACTTACTTCATCTGGTTTATGTGAAAAGAACATTGGATCTTGCATAACGGCAGAGTCTCGGCACAGTCTTCAGGAGGTCAGGGTGTCTCTGTGGTCCTGCTTGCCTATCTGTGTTGGCTTCAGTTCTAGGATCCACGTAGGAGCAGAAGGTTCAGTGGCAGCATCTTTCTTGTGCCTCCTTTAACGTAGGGTGCCGTACCTAAAGCAAGGGCTCTGTCATGATAGCAGAAGCAACTTTCTAGGTCTCACTCTGTGGCCATTCCTTCCACCCATGTGTTCTAGAGATTGGCCAGCGCAGGCCATGGGATCCCCAGCCTCAGAGAGAGGATGAGGACAAAATAGTTCTCTAGGAAACATGGGGTTCTGAACGAGGTGAAGAGGATTGCCAGATTTAAAAACAGAACAACAACAAAGGCCACCCATCTTACACAGTTAGGCCATTCAGGGTGTGAGGGGATTCCATTATGAATATGAAAACATTGGAAGGGTAGACCCATGCCTGAGATTCATTTCTCTAATTTGACACTGTGTTAGGGAATGAGACACTTACATGGGTACTTAGAAATAGGCAATCCCAGGACCCATGTGCACCTTCTGGCTTCCCTCTCTTTCTCTCTATGCTGTGATGCCCTCTGCCCTGGAAGCACTTCTGTATTGCCACAATGGTATTGAGCAGACATATCAAATTAAAAACTTTTGGGATCACTCACCAAAATGATTTCCTGTACAGTACTCCCCCGAGGGGGCATTACAGTAGTTAGACATCCATTTCATTGATCTATTGTTTTTATTAAAAGAAGGAAAAAGACCAAGGAAGGAAGTGCAGCCAGCTGCCTGAAGAACAGACAAGATGGGAGATGATATTTTGATTACGTTAATTCGTATCCTGTTCATTCACTTTGCTTCTGTCGCTGCTGCTGGTGAACTTACTAATGTGAACTAATTACATTTGCTCTGAAAAGCCAGAGTTTTTAATGCATCTCAGCAAGAAAGGTTAATATTATCAATTTAACAGCATGAATGAAGCATTGTGTGTGTTGAACTTCAACTGTCCTAAGAGCTTGGAGAATAAAAAGCAAGTCTCTCTGATAACTCACCACATAAACAGTTATGGCTGAGATCTGGACAATGTGTTCATCTCGTCTTTAAGGTTTATTGAGATGGTAAGTGGTTAGTATTGGCTGCAAGAAGACTTCGAATGCTTTCCCAATCGATGGAGGCATTTTAAAGAGAACAGCCCACCCCATCCTTAGATGCTAGCAGGCTTCTTCCAAAGAATCAGCAGCTTACAGAAAAGATGGTTTAAAAGTAAGTCATTTCTCTGGCACAAACCTAGTGCCTGAAGAAGGTGTTTTGGAAAGTAGAGTGTTCTGGGAGAGCCCCTCATCTACAGGGACTGAAATTGCCCTGTTCTCTTGCCCTTGCACATGGCACTTCAACGATCCCTGATGTTTAATTATTTCCTGCTTTCATGTGACTCACTCAGCAGCAAACAATGAGAACGGGCAGCCTGCCGTCGCCCTGCCACCCCTGTCTTGGGAACCACAGCGCGGCTCTCTGGTCTGTATCCAGCAGGGTGCTGAAGTGTTTGACCAGTGACATTTAGGTGGCCAGTTGGTTCCTCAGTGTCTTTCAGTGTAGAGATTAGGAACTGACAGAGGACTTGGAATTTTGGACGTGTTCTGCCTGGGACAGCATGTCTCTTGCCTGAGAGTAGAGGAGTAAGCTGATAGGAGATTCCTGGGTGGGATCTATCCAAAAGGGTGGGCTGAGTCACAGCACTCTGCTTGAAATCTGATAAGTCACGTGGGGTCCTTTGCCTGAAAGTCTTGTGCCACGGCTGCTCTAAAGGGTATTGAGTGGGAACATCAAATTAACAACTCTCAAGTTCATTCAAGATGGGGAGTATTCAATTTTAAACAGTTACCTTGTTCCTCCCTTTTACCCCTCACCCCATTTTAGAATGATGAAAAGTAGCTTTTAGAATGACACCCCTAACTCCCAATAGCCCAGCCTCTGGAGACAGCCTCTGAAGATCTAAGAGACTGAAGTGGGCAGAAGGCAGGAGCAGACTTTGAGGAGGTATGGGTGGAAGGAGTTAGAAAGTTCTGTGGCCTTGTTCAGTGTTTCATGTCAGCCCTTCAGGCTTATGCCACAGACCTTTGTTGACAGGGAAGGATCAGCATGTGCCTTTGACGTTTGTCATAAGAGGAACAGAGTTCCTGTCCTCTCTGGAGTTCCCGCTCCTTTGTTTATGAAGACCTGTCACTCCTATTTGGATGATGATCTACGCAGTTGTCACAGTGCTGGGTCATGCTCTCGTGTATGGAACAAAGTCCCATGACAGTTGGTCAGTTCCCATCTGAATATGTCAGGGAGCCTTATGATAGAAGAAACTGAAGGCAGTACAGCTGTTCCTTTACCTGGGTAACACAGTTTGTCCCACAGTTTGATCCCTTTATGTATTAGTAAGAGTTCTCTGGCATCACAGAACTTGAACGGAATATATCTATATATTAAGGGAATTTATTGTGATGACTTACAGTCTGTAGTCCAATTAACCCAACAATGGTTAGCTGTGAAGGGGAAGTCCAAGGATCTAGTAGTTTCTCAGTCCCACAAGGCTAGTTGTTTCAGCTGGTCTTCTATAGAAGTAGATTCCAACAGATGTGCTGGCAAGTAAGTGTAAGCAGTCAAAGAAGAGTGAGTCTTCCTTCTTCCAGTGCCTTTATGTAGGCCTTCAGCAGATGTGACACAGATTAAAGGTGTGTACCACCACACCTGGATTTGGAGCGGCTTTGTCCTAGGCTGACCTTGAACTCAGAGATCTGCCTCAATCTGGGATTAAAAGTGTATGCTACCTTGCCTGGGTCTAAGCTTTTCATGGCCACTATGCCTCAAGAGCTCCATGTCAAGATCCAGGTCAAAAACAGGTGTCTTCTAGCCTCAAGATCTGGATCACAAGTGTGCCCTCCATTTCTGGATTGTAGCTCATTCCAGATGTAGATTTGACAACCAGAAATAGCCATCACACTTTGTAAGGTCAGCTGATGATCTCCTGACTGAGTAGGAATCAGAATGACCAGTGAATCTGGTACTCTGTTCAGATGTATGGTGTTCCATTGCAAATTGAGCATGCCAGATGGTGGGGAGATGTCACGCTAACAGATACCATGAGGGTAGAACTGGTATACAGGTCTCTTCAGGAATGAGTGGGTTGGCAGTTTGTCCCATAGAATTTTAGTCCTGAGATCATACTGTTAAGTATGTCTATTACTACTTTATAAACATTGCTGTCCCCTACCTCTTCCAGGATTTTTGTGGATAAACCTGACATTCATAATCGGATGGATTTACCCATTAAGGTTATAAAAGACCAAATTATCAGGAAATTCAACTTTGTACACTGTACCTAACCTTGAACATTTTCTTGAATCTCACCTCACAGTGTACAGTCATTTCCCCAGAGTCCTTGACTGATCTTTTCCGCAGCCTGTTAGGTTTGTGTGATTAACCACAGTTCCTGGTGAAGACCATGCTTCAGAGCCTTCACTGAAGGTTTCTCGACCTCTAAAATGGCCATACTTAAGTCCTCATGCCTTCCCAACTTAAAACTACAGAGACACAAAGATATGAAGGGGAATAAGGAAAAAAACCCAGAGGTCTGACATGTAAAGTACATTTTCCCACAGATTCTAGTTTACTTTATTTGAAAAAGAAAACAAAAGCAGTTGTAACTTTGCGTGTGGGATTGACATGGTCGCTGTGTTTGTTAGTGGCTCTGCCATTGGCTAGAGTGAATCGCACTCTTCATGGGTCTCAAGAGTTGACTTCAGTGGATGTTTTACTCAACTGTGCCAAACATCCAGGAAAATGGTGAAAGCCCATGGACACACCTGTATTTTGTGATGTGATGACCCATAGGCTACCTTCCCTGGTCCCTGGCAAGGGTCTTTTCTGAGGGACTCAGTTGCTTGCCTCTGTAGAGCAGCCTTCATAGGCATGAGGCATACATCAGTTTTTTTTTTCATTTCCTTCAAAGTTGATACTTTTGCAATTTTTCATAGCTGAAGCTTAACTGGGTATTTATTCTAAAAAGAATGGTAAATGATTAGACATTATGTTTTCTGGTGCCAAATAGAAGATCCTTGGTAGCTAAGAGGACCAACCGACGAAAATTTGTCTTTTGAATCTGTATCATACATACAATGTGTGTATGAAATAGAAGATGGTCTGTGGAAAATAATACTCTAGCTAAAAGAAAATATTAAACCTTAGAACAAGAAATCTAATCTGCTCGCTCACAGAAGCACCGTGGCCTCTCCTGGACTCTGCTTAGTGGCTCTGCTCTTTGCTTTGATTCAGGACAAGGTTTCACAGTGCTGTGAAGAATCCTGGCTGTGGAAGACAGCCCAAGCCTGGGCATTATTTTACTGAAAGCAATTTGACTCATAGTATTTACTTTAGAAAATAAGAGCATTATGACCAAAGCTTTGTGTTAATAACCTTGATGGTGTGAAATACCTTAGCATTCCTGCCTTTGTTTTGCTTGGCATGTGGTTTTGCCCCAGTTTTACACACCCGTGTATGCACACGATCAATTCATCCCTACATTCAAGGGCTTATTAGTGCCTTTTTTTTTCAATCTTTCTTTTGGAGAATGTCATGGCCATGGTTAATAAGATGATGAATGGGACCAAGAAGAAAAGCAAGCTAGAAGCATTTAACAAGCAGGTTAAGTATCTGAATCATTTGAGAAGAAGGAAAAGAAAGAAAGAAAAAAAGAAAAGAAATAAACAGGAAGCCAAAACAAAGGTAAAAAGAGCTCACCCCCTGAAAGCTGGGTTCAGAATTTGCAGTAGCCGTGCTGACACGCTGTGGTAGAAGCTGAGAGGGTTTTGTGGTTAGTTGTGTGTGTGACATAGAAATTGATGTGCCTGAGAGCAGTGGGATTTCAACTTTGGAGGATAAAAGTTCAACAGAGGGAAGTGTGCTATATACAATTAAGATGTGGCTTGCTGTATCCGCAGGGAAAAGATTTGGTTAGCTGTATTTTGAAGGCAGGGGAAAGGTGGCTAGTAAAATGTCTGCCCTCACATGGGGGCTGCTTCTGTAAAGGCATTGTGGAGCTTCCCTTGCAAGAACAGAGCACTCTGTCTAGGAAACATTTCTTCCCACTCCCTGCCATTCTCTGCAGTCTCCTCCCCTACTGTCTGTTAGGGATCATCTCTCTAAGGAGATTTCATGGAACTTAATTATGTTGGAGAACCCAGTTTGTTGCAAGCATTGTATTCCAGGAGAGGGTCCTGTTGGCTGGCAAGTCTTACTTGACTATATGTGGTCCTAAAAACTGTCATAGATAGAAATGCCAGAGTGGTACTTAATAATATTTTATGTTATTAACAAAAATTCACGCTTTGATTAGTTAGTTCCGACTTGTATGTAAGAGGTAGGTCTTGCTGTTGTCCTGCATGGTAAGGTAGTTGTTCATGATAATTTGTCACCTGTCATTCTAATGCTACATAGCAAAGAAAAGATTGTAGGAATTCTGTACCATGAAGACATGGTCTGCACTTGAGATAAACAGGCTTTCCATAGATTCAGCATTACACAGTGTGTCTACATATTGAGATGCCACACGAAGCTGGGTATGGCAGCATATGCCTTTACTCCCAACAGACAGAAGCCCATACCATTAAGGCCAGCCTCGGCTACAGACCAAAAACAAGAATAAAAAAGATACAAAAATATCACATGGTATTTTATAAACATTGAGTTAAATTTTTCAAAAGTATACTTTGTAGATTTCAGTGGAGTGTAACATTTCTAAGCTTTGTAGAATATTTCTTTTAGGTAAGTTATTGCCAGAAACTCCTGTTTTCCTTGCCACTAAGCTGTCTCCATTGTAAATCTTGGGATATGGCATCACTGTCCTTTTCCCTGGACACTTCTGATGGCTATTCCTAGTTGTCAACTTGACTGCATCTAGAATGAACAGGAAGAAAATCAAACCAAACTAAACCAACACAAAACAAATGAAAACTACCAATAAACCCCATTGCCTTTTCAGTTTTTAACATTTCCTGAAATTGCCAGGATGCTGTTTGTGGGAATGACTTTCCTCCAGGATGGAGTAAGTTGCTTCCCACATGGACCCTGTGCCGTTCAGTCATGGACACTGCCGTTCAGTTCTGCAGCTTGGTTTGCACCTGCTTTTGTTGTTTTCTTTTTTAGCAAGCAGCAAAAAGCGCTGTGTATGTCTTTTTCCCAGGTATCCAAAGGGCCATGTTGAAAAACAGTAGTC
The DNA here is from genome assembly GCF_004785775.1 of Grammomys surdaster. Taxonomy (NCBI): domain Eukaryota; kingdom Metazoa; phylum Chordata; class Mammalia; order Rodentia; family Muridae; genus Grammomys; species Grammomys surdaster. The sequence continues at coordinate 7,346,036 of NW_021604712.1, read as the reverse complement.
TGAACAAAACTGCCCTTCTCCCAATGTTAGTGGCATAGACTCTGGGACTCTGGAAGAGCAAAGGGGCATAGACATGCCTGGCCTCCTCTGTTCCTTTGTGTCTCCAGCTATAAGGATGGTGGAAGGTTGTAGATTTTCTCAGGACAGATGAGAAGATTCATCAAGAAATTAAAGCAAAGATAGGAAAAATGGTTCAGAGGGTAAAGGCACTTGCCACCAAGCACCCAAGGAAACGTGTTTATGTCAATAATGATTCCATAATTAATAGTTAGATTTAGTTTTTTTTTTTTTAAAAAAAAAACTCTTCTTCCAATGACCACATTCCAACTTTTGAGAACAGAGCAAATTAGATTTTTTTTTTTAAAAAAAAGAACTCAAAAAAAATCATTTGTTTTCGATGTGATTTAGAAATGTAAACACAAGAAACCATGTTTCCATGACACTGATACATCATCAAGTTATTACAATGTACTTTTGAGGTCACTGGAATTATCTTGTCCTTTAGAGTAGCGCTGGCTTGGTGATTCATTCATGTCCTTTCATGGTGTATTCATTCTGGTAGTCAGATAAAAGCCAGCCTTCCTCAAGGACTTGCAAGAAATGGGTTTTGTGTCCCCAGAAGGAGTCATTTACTTGCTTCCAGCAGAAGGGACAGGGCTCCAAGTGCCCACTGGGCTCTGTGGGATCCTTGTGAGTATGCAAGGAGCATGGCGAAGAGACTCCCACAGGACTGCTCCGTTCTTGGGGTGAAGTTTTTATTATTTTTGCTTTTGTGGATAAGAGAGATATTATGTAGAGGCATCTGGAAGAGTCGTCTGGAGAGAGACGACAGACAGACAGATAGACAAGACATGGCCAGGGATATCTGCTAGAGAGACATGAGAGCAAGACAGAACAGTGGCCACGGTGAGATAGTAAGAGATAGTGGGGGCAGGAACAAAACAAGGCCTTGCCCTTACATAGAGAACAGAGGGGTATCTGGAAGGAAGGAGGACTGGGGAGGTGAAAAGGGCCAGCATGTTAGTAGGATGACTTTGAGATATACAACAGATGCTTGCAAGTAGGAACCAAGGGAGCCCACAGACCAACATTGGCTTTATTTTGCAACCATAGGTATATGTCAATGGAGAGCCCTGTCCCTTCTGCTGAAAGCAAGTAAATGACTGTTTTGAGGACAGAAAACCCATTTCTTCCAAGTTCTTGAGGAAGGCTGGCTTTTATCTGACTGCCACAAATCCTTCTATAGTCCAACTCAGGCTCATGTCTTGGAATATGAGCTGTCTGCAACCTAACAATGAGTAAAACTTAATTATGCTGGAGAACCCCGTTTGCTGAAGGTATTGTATTCCGGGAGAGACACGTGTTATAAGACAACTTTATCAAACCAGCCATACATTAGCAGGACGTTGCTGGAGCATGGTGGTATAAGACCCAGCAGGAAAAGAGATGTGCGTACAGGACCTGTAATGGAACAATTCAGGCCACATAGGATCCCAGAAGCCACAATGATGGTTTGTGTTAACAGTAGGAACAATTAGAAATTGGGAGGTTGATGTAAAATATTAAGGTGATGTGGTGCATGGGGGGGGGGGGGGAACATGGTATCTGCATGAAAAAAGTCACTCTAGCCATTACATGAACAGTAGTGGGGTGGCCAGTTAGAACTTCATCGGCGTAGACAAGGTAGAGGGTGACATTAACATGGATCCATGGTGGAGTCAGATGCCTGACTGTAGGGAGATCAGGTTAAACAGGCCTCTCGGAGGTGATCAAGGTATCAAGGATAATATCCAGGTTCCAAGTGCGCGTGATGCCTCTGTCACTGCCCGCCCCTAGACAGAGACCAGATAGTGAGTGAGGAGGGGCAGTATGGATTTGATTTTTAAAGCACCTCTGAGTCAAGAAAACGTCGGTGGTCGGAGGGCAGTGGTCCATGTGGTGGTGTGTAAAAGCAGAAACAGGTGGAAAGAGAGAGCGCCTTGGGTGGAGTGGAAGGAGGGTCCTCTTTTAATGGCTGGGGAGAGGAAAATGAGTTGTGAAGGAGCCACAGGTGAGTAGGTCAAGGGTAGAGAGGAGGCAGTCAGTGCCAACAGCCAAACAGAAAGAGAAATGGGGACCTCCAAAGGATGACTTTGAGGGCCAGACCTGAGATCCAGTGAGTACAGTGATGGGGACAGTGTGGCCCTGGAATGGAAGAGGATGGGGAGGTGAGGAGCTGTAGGAAGGAAGGAAAACATGGTTGAGCCTGGGATGTGCAGAAGCCCAAAGTGCAGCTCCTTGGTTTTTTTTTTTAAGAGAAGGGAGCATGGCAAGACATACAGGGAGGATTCAAACCCTAGAATGGACCGAAGTACAGACACAACCATAGCTTTCGGTAAGAGGAAAACAGATAAGAGAAAGGACAGAGTCCTTTAAAGCCCATAGCTAAGTAACTAATCTGTTTTTTTTTTTTAATTTTCTATGAATGACATGTATATTTTTCTGATTTCTATTAGTAAAAGCCACCTATCTCTTCCTTTTGTAGAGTGGGACATAGAACCTTAGAGAAGCTAGGAAATCTGCTGGGGCGTGAACCAGGTGATCCGACTTGGAACCCCAGGTGCTTTCTGCATGCAGCATCTCTGCTTACTGCTGGTATTGGCCTGTACTGTGACCAATAGGGCCAAGATTAACAGTCTAATGACCTTAGCACAATAATGTCTTAACACGAACTTAATGTTTTACAGGGTAGTTACATTTTACGTTAATAGCTTTTTTTCTAGTGATATTATTTAGATAGGAGGATGAAGTTAAGTGTTCCTCAAGTAAAGCAGCAGTATCTGTACTGATTGGCTTGGTTAAGCCCTCCACATGAATTTCTACAGAAATCACGTGAGTTTGTTTTTGTGTGATCACACTATGTCACTAGCTGCTCCTAGTTGGAGCTGAGGACTTGTCAGCACCCCATGTGATCTGATCCCTCTGGTGACCCGAGTCTGTTCCCCTGTGGTCAGTGAATGTTAGGTGAGGGGGCAGGGAAGTGCTGAGTCAGGGTCTGCCTCATATCTGAACCATTTTCCCTGGATTCCTTCTACCAGCTTTCTTTCCACTCACTTGACATGAGAAAGGACATTGGAACTGGCTATGGCCAGGTCCTGGAAGCAGCCTAGTTCTCTGGTATTACGGTGTCCTGAGAGTTAAGGACCTGCCCACCACTCTTTGAAGAATTGCAGGTGCTGTGTAAAGATGGCAGAGTGAAATTACTGGCGGTCTTAACTTGTCTGTGAGAAACTTTTTCATGTTTTGATTCTTAGAACAGGCTGTGTTCTCAGGATTTTGAGGAAACAAGAACTCCAATGAATTGCTGTGGACCGTATAAAATGGTTCAGCTTTCACGGAAGGCAAATTGGCACAATCATGGTCATTTATAATTGTATGTAACCTTCCTCGAAGAGGTCCCACTTCAGGAGGTGTATTTCAGAAACACACCTGCTTGTGTATGGGCTGCAGTAGTGTTTGTGGTAGTAACCAGTTAGAGGCAGCTCTCGTGTCCACCAGCAGCAGGGGACTGGTTGATGCACAAAGATGAGTGCACAGAATGGACTGTGTAGTGCACCTCAACAAAGCCTAAGGACACCCTGGTCCTGGTGTGAATAGATCCCCAGGATACTAAGCAGAAAAGCCAAGGTGTTCTTTGTAAACTTGAAGAAGAGACAAAGCTGCTTACATTTTGGTTATATTTGTGTAGACACACACAAAAAAAAAGATACCCACTGTGTAGCACATGGGTTAGGTGAGGAAGAAACTGGATGACAGCCAGGATGAGGCTTCATGTGCATCTTTGTCTTGTTTTTAAGACTGCTATGTAGTAAACGTATCTGCTGCGCTATATCCTGGTTAGGTACGGGGCCTTTGGAATGTGCCATAGGTTTGTACGAGACCATTTTCTAGCAGACTGGGTGCAAAAATGGAGAGTGAGAACAAACAGCTCTTGAGTAGATTTTAATTTTTTTAATGGAAGGTGTTTTTTCTCTCATCCACATACTAACCAGGCCTGGCCCTGCTTAGCTCCCTAAGTGAGACGAGACTGGGCACGTTTAGGGTGGTATGCCTGTAGTAGACTGCAGGGTGTTTCCCCCAAAAAGCACCTGTCAGCCCCTGCTGTACCTCATGCTCTACAGTCGTGCATGTTTCTGTGTAACATGGGCAAGGAACATTTCCAGATAGGGTGTCTTTCCCATTTCCTTGTCAATCATAGGCTTAAGAATTAAATATGCCCTTAGAAGTTTAAGAACTTGCATTTTTGTTTTTGGAGAGCAGAGGCCCCTAGGTGAAGAATTCAAGGGCCTTGGCGGGTGTGTCATGCTAGTTATTTCTTTTAACCTGTTTTGGCACTTGGATGTTGTTAGGGTTTATTTTTTGGTTTTTGTTTTTCACTAATTAGGATTTGGTGAGGGAAGTCTTTGAACATTGATTTGGGGCTGGGTTATTCTTTCACCCTATCTTTTGTGTCAAATCTGTTCTTTCTTGAACAACAAACTTGTAATTCACTAGGTATATGTGGATCGTTATCGTTAATTCAAGATATGATTCATTAAACCCTTTAATGCCAGATGTTCAGGAGATGCTGTGAGTTTAGCGTATTGGAAATTGAAGATGATGACTTCAACAGTTTCCTCCTTACAGTATACACCTTAATCAATTTCTGTTTATTTACATCTTGTCAATATTTTAGTTATTGAATGTCCCCTAAAGGTCTGTGCAAGAAAGGCTTGGTCCTATCTGTTGCTTTTAAGAGTTGATGGGTCCTTTAGGAGGTGTGGTCTAGTAGGAGGTATTTTTTAGGTCATTGAGCCTGTACCTTACAAGGGGATTATGGGACCCTAGCCTCTTCCTTTTTTGCTTCTCAGTTTGGAGTGAGCAGTTTTACCTCTTGCCTTGAATTTATGGCAATCCTCTTGCCTCGACCTCCTAAGGGCTGGGATCCCAGGCATGTGATCTCATGATTGACTCCACCGTGACTGGCCTTAATCTCTAATTTTTTTGTGTTTTGCTGTTAGGGAATGATCACACTCTAACAAAACTGCCTTCTGGATTATGCTTCCACATGTGCCTTTTCAGTATCTTCAGATTCTAAGTGTGATTATCAGCAAGAACATGTATGATGAGAACGTAGAAGCCAGTTATCCTTTCACTCACTGTAAAATGTGAGAATTACACAAACTCCATTGGTAACTCTCAACAATGTGTATGCTTAACCATTCTCATCACTTTTGTGGCCCGAAACTCCTGATCATCCTGCCTCCATCTCCCAAGTGTGCCACATGCCCAGTTTGCAGTTGTATCTTAAACATTTGCCTCACTGTTGGTTCTTGGTGACACAGACTGCTTTGGGTCACTCTGACATTTAATCAAATTGAACAGCTGGCTCATGGAGAATGCTTAGCAGGTATGCCTAGTCCACCCAAGCAAGAGATTTCAGCAGGATTCATTGATTCATTTCTTAAGACCTCTTCTCTGTTTTATTTTGCTTTTAATTTTTTTTTTTTTTTTTTACTAAGAAGAGTTCATTTAGCCAGTGTGGCCTTGCTCATTATTTACTAATGAACAGTTACAAATTGTTTGTATGTTTTTCTAATTAGGATGTGATCGCAATCGCCCACCAGATGAGCTGACACTGTAGTGACATGAAGTCAGCAACAATTACGCCTAACAGGAAAATTAATTATGGAATCCTATCATCCCATATTTTGTCTAAGAGATTAGATTTGGCTGCTAGCAGACTGCCTGGGTGGTCACAGCATGGTGTAACACCTCTTCCTTGTGGCTGGAGCAGCTAACAAGAGTGCTCACTGTGTCATCTGGGGACATCTTTGATCACTTTATATGTTTTTGTGGGTTTTTTTGTTTTGTTTTGTTTTTAGCTTTTGATTCTAAATGACTATTTTATATCCTACTTCTTAGTGCTTCTTAGTGAGTAAAAGTGCCTATTCGCTTTCAGCCTCATAGGAGCCATCTTTACAAAGCTCAGAATGAATTGCTGATAGCAGAACTACCCTTTTGATACAGGTATGTGAATCTTGGAGTCACGAAACTCATCCGTTCCTCTCTGGTGCACAACAGTTAACAGTAACAGCCGTCCAAGCTACAGGCAGGGACTGAAGAAGCTGAGCACCACCTGGCAGGCAGCAGAGTCAAATACCTAGCTGTGTGTCTTGGAGTCTCTTGGTCTGAGCAGGCTGCTCTGCTGGCCTGCTTGCCTCCTGGTACCTAAGGTGTTGTGAGCCACGGACAAGGCAGCTGGCCTCCTTATACAGGTACAGCAGGCCTAAGAGGTGCCCCCGGATGACCTAGCCAACTTCTCATCCCCTGCATATAAAGCTGATCTCTGAGACATTTTGAGATTGGACCAAGGGCAGAGCTGGGGCCACAGACCCAAATGCTCTGATCCTATTTGGTATGCTGGCATTTGATTTTATTTTCTTCTCTTCTGTTTAAGAAGTAAAACTTGATAAGCATAAAGGGACAATGCTGTATCACTCTAACTCAAAAGTCTGAGGAAAGAAGCATAGCCAAGTCTTAGGGGGACATACTACTGTAAATTTTAAAAGTACATTAAAACATATTTTTGTCTCTCTGATAGTTCAACAACATTTATTTCCTGGCATTTCAGAGCCTTTCTGTGCCATGAATTTCATATTAACCTTGTTTTTAAAGTTATGTGGGATGAAGATTCCACAGTCTACTCCCTGTATGTACTTGGGCATTGACGTCATTAACTGTTAGATGGTGGCAACATTGTTGCGCCTTAATCTCTATTTTGAATTATTTCTGTGGAATTTTATTTGTTTCCATTTTAATTCTTACTTTTGTCCTCTGAGATCAGGTTTGTGAGTTTAAAAAAAAAGAAATTAAGGTTCTTTCCTCATATGCTCAGGGTCGCAGTTCGTTCTCTGACTGATGCTTTCAAATGCTATGCGAGAGATGTCATGCTGGGTCTGTGAAAAATTCCCCATGCATAAGATGAAATAAGGGGATCCTTTAGACAGGTGCGTCAGTTCTGCCTGCTTCCTCACCCTTTGCCCTCCAAGCCCATGTTCTGCATAAAATTTTTGTATATACTCTTGACTATTTGTCTTCTATGCATATAGTGTCCATCAGTTGGCTTCCGTGTTCATTTACCTGGGAATTGCACTGGGCTCTGTGCTTTGAACTTTCTTCCCTGGAGAATTGTGTATGCCGTTGGTTCTTTGGGTACTGAGCTGAGGAGCCCCAGGCCCGTTCAGATGACTGCTCAGACAGGTCTTTGTAGTGGCTTTCTCAGGCATCTGCTCCCCCTGTCAGTCAGTGATTTCATTCATTTGTAGACTGTTGGCATTTATGGCTATTTTCTTAACCCAAACCATGTCAGGTTTGTATAAAAACAGGACATAAAACTAGTAAAGCTCAGGGCATAGGGCTGCTGTCTGTGGAACTGTTTTCAGAGAAATCTTTTTCATAGTACTAGTTAGAACTTAAGTGTTATCCTCTAAGCATAGCTCAGGTGAGTTGTATAGCGCAGGCTAGTGATAGATATAAAACATTGTTTTGAATTATTAGAAGTTATCCCTTATTCAATGACAGTAGCAATATTTCAGAAGAAAAAACTAATGAAGTAGAAATTTAGATGAGATCAGGAATGTGTTCAGGGCCAGAGAACCAGGGAAATTTTGTTATATTCCCCTTAAAGGAAAGGTGGCTTTACCCCCAAGTGTACAGCTATAAAGTTAATTGAATTTCACACACACACACACACACACACACACACACACACAGAGCTTTTGGCTTATTTCATTTAGTTTTAAACTTATCTGTGGAGAGATTGAGAAGAATTCTGTGGTAGCCAAACCATAGTGAATTAATGTTCCACACAGATGGTTTTATTTCCTTGTATGATATTATTTGGATCACAAAGCACATAGCTTGGAAAACGTGAGCAGGGAGGCCTTTCTGCTGTAGAGCAGTGATAACTTCAGGATAGCCGGATGTTTTGTTTCTTCTTGCTCTTGAGTTTGTCTTTCTTAAAAGGATATAGTTGCTGGATATTGCTGGACCCTTTCACTTTTAGAACGGTATCTGCTTGATGCAGCGATGTTTCTGTCATTTTTAAACACCCCTCATTTCTCAAGGAAGCCTTGGCTTCCCTCTGATAGGAATTTAAAGCCATTTATAATGTATATCTTAACTCCTTACCGATCTCGGTTGATGCTTTCCTTCTTCATATTTTGCTCTTAATTCATAATGTTTTAGCACATTACGTTGGATCAGTGTCAGGACACAGAGATGACTACTCAAGGACATTTTTCCTGTAAAGAAAAAAGGAAGTAGCATGAGTTCCATTGTGATTTCTGTTTCCATTCCATTCCTGTCCGGGAGCAGGCTGAAGCTTTGGATGTGAAGGGCTCCTTTAGTGCCTCCTGTGCCCTTTCTCATCAAGTCATCTCCAAAAGTCCCTGGTCCCTGCCAGCAGTCTGCCTGTAAGTACTGAGAGAAGTTACTGTTTCTGAAGTACCAAGTAGAAGCTGAGGGTTGATGGGATGGTTGTGATAAGCTTCAGGGAGACGCTGGACCATGGACACCCTCAGCTCACCTTTGGCTGCCTCAGGCTGGGAGCTGCAGTAGTACTGGAAGGAACCACCCAAACACCCCACTGTATTTGGAAGCAGCATACGCCAGGGATGTAGCTGCTGACAGGCAAAGCCTTGGAAACGCACAGTGGGGAAGTTGAATTCCTTCTTTCTGCTATCCTTTTTTAGAGGAATGAGCTAATAATAAAATATACCAGTAATGACTGGATTTAAGATTAGGTGTAAACAGTTCATCCTTACACAACAGGCCATTGAGGGCTGACCATCCTCATTCCCTTCCTATAGGCTAAGTGTAGTCAGTATTGAAATCCAAGTTGAGCCGAAGCTAGCCATCGAAGGGTGTTTCCTGCCTCCTCTTCTGATACATAATCCATAAGGTGTTTGTTTTCAAAGTGTTATATGCCTATGAGGTACTCTGTATATATGTATGTGTATATCAACCAGTCAGTCATTAGCTATTTATGCAAATGCAAGTGTATCTGGTCCCTTTAAAATTTTTGTTTACAAGAGCCTGTAATCCCAGCATGTGGGGAACTTGATGATGGCTGAAAGCCGGAGCCCATCCAAGGATGCATGACAAGACCTGTCTCAGAAAAGCAGAGCAAAGTAAACACACACACACACACAGTACTTCAGGTGATCTGGGGGTGTGACTTAAGTGGTAGAGGTCTTGATTATCATACATGAAGCCCAGAGTTTAAGCACTGTGTGTGCTAGGGAGTGGGCAATAATACATAGATGGAAAACATATTGCCCTTAGTCTCTATTTTTCCTCCCAGCATGTAGAAATACATACATATGCCCAATATGGGTTTAGGTTTTTTTGAAAGGAAGAGCATGATATGGTATAAAGAATAGTTCTTACAATGTTTTGTATAATTTTAATTACTTTTTCTTGATGCATAGATCACTTGTCAGTTGTAAATATTGAAATAAGGTTTTAAATTATGGAAGTTCATAATATGAATGATTTTTAATTAGCTATCTTATATCAATGGGCAAACATCATTAATCTGCTTCCCTTTGCTCCTAAACAAGATGATATTAAATTTTCTTGTAAATGACTACATACTCAACCTTGTTTGTTTGCTGGTGCTTTTGTGTTTGTAGATAAGGGTACCCACTGTACTGCTCCTGGTTCAAATAAAAACCCTCTGTGTTTAAGCAATGAACACTCTAAGTTTTAGTAACTAACAGTCTATTCCATTTAAGGCTGGTATATTCACTCTTGTTCTAATTTTAATTGAAAGGAGCTGATGCATTTTACTAAATGCTGTTTAACACAATATAATTGTGAGCTTTTGCTTTTATTTGTGGCATAATAAATTATATTGATTAGATTTTCCAAAACTGAGTCATCTCTGCATTCCTGAATAAGCCCTAAATGTTGCTAATATTTAATGTTTTATAATAGCAGTTTTGAGATGGGTCTGTAATTTTTACTATTTTGCTATTAGGGCTATAATTTTTCATATGATTTAAGAAGAATTTCATTTTTTTCCTAGAATCTAGAATTATTTATATAATGTAGAAAATATCTAATTTTAAAATATTAACTGTAGCAAACTACAGGATTCTGAAAGAGTAAAACATGTTTAATCACTGAGCCCTCCTTCAGCCCTTTTTAAACCTTTTCCAAGGTTTCTCTGTGTAGCCCTGGCTGTCGTGGACCTTGCCCTGTAGACCAGGCTGGTCTCAAAATCAGAGATCCACCTGCCTCTGCCTCCTGAGTGCTGGGATTAAAAGCCCTTGCTGCAACTGACCAAACCCTCTGTTTGAAAGAAAAGGTTGTGTGGCACAGGCTAGAAAGTAGGCTACAGGTTGTAGCTTGAAGACAGTGAATTAGAGGTGAGCCTGGCTGCAGAGTGAGATACTGTTTCAAAACTCCTAAAGAGCAAGGAAAAGTGCTTCTGAATGGATCGGAGTGGTTTTTTCCGTTTCCCGGGTAATCGGTTTAACTCAAGTTTAAGACCATTTCCCAGAATTAGTGCACTTGCACTATTGTCATTAATACCCATGCTATACATGATAATATCCCTTCCTCTGATAATATCCAATTCCTCATTAACACTTGGGCTTTTGTTCTTTCTAGATCAAGCTTTGTAGAGGGTTGCGTGACTTGCTGTCATTAAAGTACTAGTTACACTAACCTTTTAGTTATCTTGTTTTTTTTTATTATTATTATTTTAGTGGGTAACCTGTTTAAAATCACTATTACATTACTTTTGACTGAAGTTTATTAAACTGACCATCCACCTTTCTTCCCAAAACAGTGGCATCCAAGCGGAAAATTTTCGTGAAGGAGGGCAGCTTTACTCTGTACCTCTGTTTCAGAGTCACCAGGTGTCGGTTATTTTCTAGGTGTCTTGTAATTAAGGTACCTGCTTGGCCTTTGATCCTGAGGTTGCTTAGACGTTTGTGGCCAAGTTTCTCTTTACCTTTTGATACCTTGTTATGACCTCTACATGTATCTCTGAACCCTCTCTGAGGGAACTTACTGAGGTTGACTTGAGTCCAAGAACATAGTTAATTTTTAAACCAAGTCAGTTTTTTTTGTTTGTTTTTTGTTTTGTTTTTAAATAGAGGTTTCGTTTTTGTGTTTAGTAATTCAGACTCAACTGGTTGCATTATTTTCACGTCCTTGTTTGTTGTTAACTGTCAAATGGAGAGGAATGTTACAAAGTATCTAATTGTGTGGTTTTTTACCTTAAGAGTGCGTTTAAAAATACATTTACTTGTTTTATGTGTATGTGTTTTGCCTCTGTGTGTGTGTGTGTGTGTGTGTGTGTGTGTGTATGATAGGTATGTGCACTGTGTGCATGTTTGGCACCCATGGAAGTCAAAAGAAGATACGGGATCCCCTGGAACTGTAGCCAGGTGGTAAGCCAGCATGTGGGTGTTGGAGACTAACTCCTGGTCCTCTGCAGAGCAGCAAGTGCTCTGAACTGCAGAGGCAACCCTCCAACCCCACCTGTCTGTCATGTACAGCATCCCTCTTTGTCAGGTTTGGCCCTAGGCTCTTACTCACCAGTTGTCACATTTGTTTGCTTTTCTCTGTGACTTCAGCTCTTCATTTGGCACCTTTCTTGTTCGTCTGTTTGAGGTAAATCTCAGGTTTGTTTTAAGGAGAGCTGGGTCATCTCTTAGGTTGACAATTTTGTCTTTGAACTGAAGATTCTGCCTTTCTGTGCAGACTGTGATAATGAATATATTTTTACATGCCTGTTTTCTAGCTTGTCATATACTTTACTTTCCCCTCCGTTCCCAGGTTGACCTCACAGTTTGGAAAGGTGCATTGTTTCTTGTCCTGTTAGTGCCTTGATGTTACAAGTTTCTCCCCCCCACCCCCAACAAATACCAGTATCAAATCACTGATTCTCTGTGACGAGGCTTTATCTCCCAGTCTCTGTAGTTCCCACCATGTGTACCCCAGGATCTGTCTCCAGAGTGATCTTTTTCACTCCTAAATTCATGTTCTCACTCGTGGATCCTCCCATTGTTTTTCCTTAATCCTCTAGAATATAAATTCAGCACTCAAGAACAGTGGTTTTGTTTTGTTTTGTTTTTCCTTCCCCTGTTCTATTTAAAAGATTAAACTTCAATTCAAGCCAGTGTGTATGTGTGTGCTCACTTTTCTGTTTAGGTTCTCCTGTACAGTCGCTTCTTCTTCGATGAGTACCACCCACTGCAGTCCAGCTTGGTCGCTCTGCCCCAGGCCCATGTGCTTGTCTTCAGTGAGTCATGGGTTTTGTTGGCTTGCTGATGGATCTTCTCAGAAGTCATTCCTGTATTAAGAAGGGAATGCTAGGTATCAGATGCCTACTCAGGAAACAGATACACTGCTTCAGAGGTGCTCTGTGCCCCTAGGATGGATAGCAGTTTTACCATCCACAAAAGCCCCTCCCTGAGTCACTGGGTCGTAAGAATGACCAGGGTCTGAAGGCGGCTTCCGTTGAGATAGACTTTCATGTCTGTTAACCACAGAGATGTTGAGGCCTGCCAGAGGCTCAAAAGGCCCTAACCCAATGAATTACAGGGAAATTCTTTAGACCACTTTCCTTGCTACTCCTCCAGAAGCAGGGTCAAGTATAATTCTTTAGGCCATTGTCTTTCTCATACAATTACATGAGAGTAAATTTCATTTACTCTATTGTGGGATGGAGGCAGAAAAAGGTACAGATGGCTGCTTGCCACTGGATGCCGCATCCAGAGTAATGGCGCACTGATGGAGTATAGTTGCTCTCAATTAAGCCTCAGGGAATTGGAGTGCTTATATAAAGGAAGCATGACAGCACGAGTGTCTCCTTCAGAAAAGGCTATTTCTTACCAACCAGCACTTTCCTCCTTGTTCCAACATCACTCCATATATACTAATATGTTCTCTCAATGGAGTAATTTTTGTTAATAGCATCCATTATGTGTGTGTAGGTGTGTGCACACACACAGGACGAGGTGGCATCTCCTCCTTTCACAACTGGGAAACATAATGCAGAGTGCCTAACCAGCTTGGTTCAAATTGGAGCATTGGCATCTTGGTGCAGGTGTTTGTGACTTAACAGTCGTGTTCTAATTATACAGAGCGGCACCCGGGCACCCTCGAAAGGCCTTCGACACGAGCTTACCCTCTGGATGTTCATCATCGTTTCAGCAACTTGTTTCTGTGTATTATTTTAAATTATTTTGTATATTTTCTGATTTCTTGGTAGCTGTGGGGTGCATGTCAAAGCACCCCTGTGATTTAGTTTGATGTGAAAAAAATACCAGAGCCCTGCACAGTAGAAGTCTCCCCTTCTCTCTCTGTCTGATGCACACGTCTTTTATTGCAGCAGGGTACTATAGAAATAGCTTGTCCTTGCAAAATTGCCAGCACAAGTAAGGGCCTGGAAATTGTTGCTATGCACGTATGTCACCAGATTTATTAACCACTTCCATGACGACTACAATACTTTAATTTATTCCTCTTTATTGACTTAGTGTGTGTGTGTGTTATGTATATATGTGTAGACACACATATCAGGACACACTTGTGGAGAGTAGAGGACAGTCTCCACTCCTTCCACAATGTGAGTTGTAAGAATTGAACTTAGGTTATCAGGCTTGGTGCCACTATCCCAAAGCTTTAATATCCTTCCTTCCTTCCTTCCTTCCTTCTTTCCTTCCTTCCTTCCTTCCTTCCTTCCTTCCTTCCTTCCTTCCTTCCTTCTTTCCTTCCTTCCTTCCTTCTTTTCCTGTTGTTGTTGTTGTTGTTGTTGTTGTTGAACTTTTCTGAGTATCTGAAACAATGTGTTAGGTCTAAGTGATTATTTTCTAATTCCTTGATACATACTTTGTTAGAATATTGTGTCAAATCTAAAAGTTACAAGTGCCTGCAACCTGTTACTGAAGGAGCTGTCTGCTCTGGCTATCTGAGGTTCAGCCACAGTTGGTCAGGCAGGGTATTTTAACCTTGCTAGCTTCTAGTTCTTCCGGCAGTCTAACTGCCTGTCGTCCCACAGTATGTGGAGACTTACTTGGTGTCCAGGATGACCAGTGTCTGCAGGCAGGACCACTGCCTTTGCTGCCGTGTTTTGCTCGGTTACTGCTTGGGAGCACTATCGTTTTCTCTTTTTTAATGAAGCATTAAGGTCCGTTTACACAGTGATAAATAAAGTAATTACTGTAGCTGTGGCATTCTGCCTAAGTCATCTTGAAAACTGAGTGCAAAATCTTTTTAATAGCTCCATAATGGTCTCTTGAAGTGTTACAGATTTTTATAATGATAGCTGTAATATAAGTGCCATTATTTACTGCGAGACTTGAACATTTTGACCATTTACATGGTACTTGTCTGTCTCCAGCCGAGCTGAGTGTGTATTGCTGTGGTACTGCAGATGTGTGCTGCCTTGGCCAGGCGTAGAAGGCCACATAGCGTCACTTGTGATACCAGAGGATGTCAGGTCTGGCTCTGTTTCCATGAAGGAGGTTTTTTTTTTTTTTTAAGTCATCTTTTTTGGCAAAATGGAGATTCTGTTTTTCGAACTCTGGGTCCCTGCCCAGTTTGATAGTTTTATGTAAGAAGGCACATTTCTTGTGTTTTCTGATTATCCATTCTTTGAAACAGTCCAAACAAAGAATACTACAGTAATAAAGGGGGAAAGGAAGCTGTCACTCAGCCTTTCTTGAGCAGTGTCGTTTGCTTTTTTGATGAAATTCATGAAAGCCTCTTACAGTGGTGCACATTCTCAATGGTCTCCTCTTGCCAGATGTCAGATAAAGGAGAGATGGGTGTAGGACACCACTGTGTGGATTCTTATTTTCTTGGTACCAACCTAGCCTAGAGAATCTGGCTTCCATACCAATGGAAGTGGAACGGCCGTTTGTACACATTCTGCAGAGCTTGTCTCAGGTGAGCCTGGCTCTGGCTATCTATGGCTATGTGTGTTTCTAGAGCACACACATTGTTTCCTATGTGCTCAGGAGACAGACCCGTTATGTGTGCATGGTCTAGCTTGTTGATTCTTCTGAAGAAAGCAAATGTTGTTGATGAGAACACTTGGTGCATTGCATCTGATTTGTTCTCCTGGTGTCTGCATTAGCAATAAATAGACACTCCATTTGCATATTTAACACCCGTCTTCCTTCAGCCTACACCTCTTCACTCTGGGATTAGCTGTTCATTACTTGAAGCTTTTGTGTCTTTGCTGGGATATAACTTTCTTCCTTATTAATCAGCAAAAGTCACCTAAAACAGTGTCATTTAAATGGAGTAGAGAAATAGTCAAAGTTAAGCTTTGGTGGGTATTTCTGTTGTTAATTCTTTTTTTTCTGTTACATCACCTTTATTCCTGTGTGTGTGTGTGTGTGTGTGTGTGTGTGTGTGTGTGTGTACACGCGCGCGCGCATGCTCCCAGGACTTTTGAAAGTAAAAGTAAATTATTCACATGCTAAAACTTTAGTTCTTCACACACATGGAGTGTTGGTACATACATGGGAACGCTGGGGGCTTCCACTGAACAAGGGCAATCTGGCCCTCATTACAAGTAGAGTTGTTCAGCACAGGAATAAAGCTATGGTATGGATGTTGTGAAGTGCTTTTAGAGATAACAATGATCGGAAACACTCAACCAGTTAAAATTTTTGCAGGGTATATTTTTAGGTGACAAGAATTTGAAAGTGAATTCCTGTGGTGCATGCTCATGTGTGTCCAGACCTTCTCTTTTAAAGTCTCATTATGATGTATGTGGCAGAGGATTTGTTAAAAAATATATTATTGAAGTAAAATTCATAGAATGTAAGCTAGCCACTTGAAACTGAACAGCCCTGTGACCTCTAGTATATTCATACTGTTGAGTGACCATCATTTCTAATCCTAAAATGGCTTTATCAACCCAGAAGGAAACCCACGTCATAATGCCTCCTATTTCCCGGTTCTCTAAAGCAGCTGGCAAACCCTGGTCTGCATTCTGTAGCTTCACCTCTTCTCTGTGTTCTCTATGTAAGTGATCACGTACAGCAAGTCTCATCACGTGCTGTTTCTGCGCCTTACCTACACATGTGGCAGGTATGGGGACTTCATTGCTTTTCACGGCTCAATAGTATTCCATTGTGTGAGCATAATGAATTTTGTTTATCCAGAAGATCTGCTTCTTATTGTATAAATCCAGGACCTTGGACATCTTCGTCATTGTTCTGGATGGCTGTGAATGCTGTTCTTGTGTGATGGACTCCTCTCCGTCCCACTCCCACTCTGAAAACCACAAATCCTGCCAACACAGAGAAATGGGAAGGAGGCACTTGGGGGTAGAGGTGAAAGCACTTGAAAGAAACATCCAGTGTTAGCGTGTGATCATCCCTGTGGTCTGGGCTGATCTTACATTTAGCCAGATGAGGGCACCTCACTCTTTCAGCCTTCACACAGTGGAACTTAGCTGTGGACCCAGGACCACTCTCAGTGACCACCCTCAAGACCTTGGTGATTCAGTTAGGGGCCGTCTAACAAATGGGTATTGCTGTGCTACAGAAGAGCGAGGGATGAGCATGCATGTGGTACACCCTGGGGTAGGGGGGCTTCCAGTTTTGTTCACTGGCTATGGCAGGGAGAAAGGTGGTTTGTGGGGGTTCAGATCTGGAGCAGCATGTTAGGGCAAAGGATGAGAGGCTGGACTAAGAGAGCATCTTTAGTCTTGAAGACAAACCTGAAGTGCTTTCCCTCTGAACCAGAATTCCCCTAATCCGTTATTGCTTAGACTTAAATTCGACAGTAATGAACTGTCCCATCACCCAAGTGATGAATTTAGTCCTATCCGGCTTTCCAAATCCCTAGAAATCCCTTTCCCAGCCCACGAGCTTCGCTGAGCACAGGGCTCCCCTTCCGTTATCTTTGTTCTAATTCCTGCTTCTCACTCCCCTCAATTTTCTGCTTACTGGGTTTATGCTTTAACCAAATAAGGGCGAAGTACGTTATTTTGAAAATTCCAATTTTATGAATGATTTAACGAGAACTTTGACGCGTTGAAAGAAGAGCGTCATTTCATCCTTTTCATTCTTTCTGCAGTAAAATCCTATACTTACATATTGTCGGTTCCTATGTGCACAAGTCATCATGTAACTAAAACACTATGCTTTTCAGCTGTTCAGCAGCACAGAAAAACTGGTTTCTCACAGGGGTGTGAACAGGTGACTCCTGCAGCCCGGGGAACCTCTAAAGACAGACTTTTCCTTGGAGGAAGGGGGGAGTTTATTGTCCATTAGCACATGGAGAGCCACATTTAGGGGACCATTAGTGAGTGCTTTTAGCTCCAAGTGAAATTGCCCTCTACTTCTCTCTTTCCTCGAAGCAGAGGGAAGGAGCTCTCACCTCCTGGCAGAAAGCCTCTGTGATGATACCTTGTGCAAGCTGCTTTGGTCACCACCAGAACAGGGGAAACAGCACCAGGTTGTTGTGAGGATCACAGAGAAGGTTATAGTGACCTGGCAGAAACAGGAGCAGGCCTGTCCTTGTTGATCTGTGTATGTGATTTGAGTAGAATGGGGGGCTGAATAATTATTGTTTGGCTAGTCATCACTGCAGGTCGCAAGGATCCAACCAGACATCTTTGTGGCACCTTCTTCGTCCTGTTTAAGACTCTCACAGTGTTAACTTCTACCTGTTGTGATAGGAGGCAAGCATTTTGATTATTCTTGCAGACGTTAGAACATGAACTCTTAAAGTGCTATGATTGCCCTTTACCTATAATGCAGAGCCACCTCAGTTACTCTGTTAATTCACCTTACTCTGAAAAAATCTCAACAGGAGATTACTTACCCAAGTCACAAATTCATAATCCTATTTCTAGAAAGACTCCAGCAGATCTAGCCGACCACATTATCCCAGGGCCACCTGATGTGCGAGTGGAACCACTTGGACACGCCCTGTACACCTCCTGCCTGGTAAGCTGTCCACCCTCCTAGTGACACCTGGCCAGCAATTAGAAAACCAGATCGGGGTTTCTCATGGTTCACTGGGATTTCATTTATTTTCTCATCCATATTTGTTTTCTTTGCATTCTCTGGATCATTAGCTATAAATAGCTACGTTTTACATGCATTCTTAATGTAATCGCTTAATAGCTGCTCTCTGGGAGGAATGGTTCTGGCATGATTGTTTTTCGTGGGTTAGATGAGATACCAGTGGGTTTGGGGCATAGATGTTTTTCTTTCTTTCTTGTGCATGCTCCAATTTCTTTTCCCTCTTTTCCCCTCTCCCCCTTCCCCTCTCCCTCTTTTCCCCTCTCCCTCTTTTCCCCTCTCCTTTTCCCCTTTCCTCTTCTTCCCCTCTCCCACCCTCCTTTACTTGACCATGTTGACTGATTCCATGCCCTCCCCCCTCCCCCTTCTCTTTCTTTTCCCCCTCCCCCTTTCTCTTTCTCTGTCCCCCTCCCCCTCCCCCTCCCCCTCCTCTTCTTGACCAGGCTGGCTCTGATTCCACGCCCTGACTCTGGGGTTACACCCTGGAGAGAAGCATGTGTCCATTCAGGAGGTATTTAACTGGTTGGGCTTTGTTTGAATTGTTATTCACATCTTCCTCAGAGTTTTGAGAAACTGAAACCAAAAAGTTTGTTTTTCTTCCTCAAAAGGCTCTTAAAATGAAAAATATGAGTTTTAACAGTTGTGAATAACTCAGAAAATAGTATTATTGTTGACAGTCAACAGCTACAAGCACAGCAGTCTGCTTGCATCTTCCCCTTGTCATAGTAAAACAGAACAATAGGATTTAGGGTATTAATATCTTTGATTCTTAGTTAAAATAGATAACTGCCAAGGTAGAGACCATGCGTTTCTCTTGAGTCCATTAGGTTTGCTGTGGTGGTGGGCATGGCATCCCTGCAGGTTAGGGTGCCCCCTGTTGGTGTTGTTAGGCCAGGGAAGAGGTGGGGAATGCTCTGTCTTACCTCCTAAGTCAGAATCCTCAGCATCGCTTGAATATTTGTGTGTGGGGTGATGTGTTCTGGAGAATGCTGCCAAGGAATAGAAATTCCCAGAGTTCTTCAGTCTGTGGACAGCAGCTCAGACAGCTAGATGGGGGCCTTGTGCCTTCTGGCAATGAAAGGTAAGCTTTGGGTTGATAGGAAGAGAGACCAGCTAGCTTTTCAAGAACCTGTTAGAGGACACTGGGCTCTTGGGGCCAATTGAGAATAAAAGCTCCCTCCTGTCTGTGTCATCTGCCTCCTGTACACCCATTAGTCCATTAGACGAGCTTGTGTGTCCAGGAATTTCTGTTGTTTTTGCTGCACTAACTTGTTTCCTTTTGTTGGCATGAGGTAGGTTGCCTCTCCCCCCAACCCCATGTTGCTCAGGTTGGCTTCAAACTCCTGGGCTCCAAAGACCCCCCCTCATCCTCTTTAGTAGCTGGGACTATAAACATGGGCCATCATACCCCTCTTTGAGATCTTTAATAATTTTGATTTTTATTGATTCCAAATCCCTTTTCTGAGGAAAACAGTCTGATGCCCTTTCTACACTGTGACATTATGCAAGAGAAATCAGATTTTAAAGCAAAAGTGCACAGCCCAGCCTCTCCGTTCTCAGCATTAAAACATCTAGACAAGGTGAAATGGCAGTGTTTGTTACAAAACAATGTTTGCTCGATTTACTGTTATTTTAACTCTTTTTTTTAATTATCTTTTATTGTTTGAGGTTCTAATTAATTTCCACATTTCCCTTTGCTCCTTTCTCCAAACCCTCCCATATCTCTTTGTTGTCTTTAATATTTGTGGGTTTTACCCAGGTGGTGATGGTGCACGCGTTTAATTCCAGCACTTGGGAGGCAGAGGCAGGTGGATCTCCAGGTTCGAGGCCAGTCTGGTCTACACAGTGAGTTCCAGGACAGTCAGGGCTACACAGAGAAACTCTATTTTGGGAGGGGTGGGGGGAAGGACAGCAACAACAAAAAATATTTGTGGCTTTTTTCATCAATTGCTTTGATACGTGCGTGCAAGCTTGTGCGTGTTTCTCAATACATATTCATTGTATTCATGAATACAGTCTGTTTAGCCTAGATGATGTTGGTGGTGTGTATATGTTTTCAGGGTTGACTATCCTTTGCTACAGAAGTCTCTAGATTTTTTTTTAAAAAAGCAAATTTAAATAAGTAGATACTTCATGCTGTTTAGTGGCGATTATTAACGTTTTCTTTGTAAGCAAACTGCTATCTGTCCTGTGCATCTTGTAGCTGACACATCCATGAAGGGACACACTGAATATTACTCAAATTGCTTAGTACCCCCCCACATTACCACATCCAGTTGTTTTGCTTTCATGAGTGTAAGATCTTTCTTACAAGAACGAATGAATGAATGTTAGCGTGTATTTCCATCCTGTGCCCTGGCCTCCTTTGATGCTCTTTCTGCACTGACTCAGGCTGTATGCCCTCACCTGCACCCCGGGGGTCTTTTAAACCCTCTAGCCACAGTGCTACAGAGGACAAGGAAAAGAAGCACACATCATCCTCGGTTCCTTCTTTTAGGCTTAGAAGAAGTACATCCAGCAGATCAGATCCTCTCAGAGTCACAGCATGTCACACACACTTCAGTAATTAATACTGAAGCCCAAATTGAACAATAAATAATTTTTTATTGATTGCTGGCATTTGTGAAAAAGGCTTTATTAGACCAAGATACAGAAGAAACTTAATGGCTTTCATTTAAGAGACACTGCTGACTTGGTTGTTTTCTGCGTCTCATTTTGCCTGGGAATTCAACTCTTTTTCACGTTCTTCCAGATATGCTAGCAGCAAGCCTACATCCATTAGCCATAGTGGTTTTGCCTTTTGCTTTTAAGTGTATATGGCACATACATGGTCAAGGGTATTCTCTCGCACGATTTCTTCACAGTGCTATTTAAGGCGTCACTGAATGTCTTTGAAGGTATTAAAAAGTCAGAGGAAGCGATAGGCTGGATTTTGATTTTGTTTGTTTGTTTGTTTTTAGCTTCAAGGACTTTGATGATGATAGTCCAGAGGTAGTTTCAGAGTACCAAATTATGTCAAATTTATCTATATGCAAGAGGGTGACCAATCATCACATGAGAAGTCCCCGTCGTGTCATCCCAGCCCCCCCCCACCCCCCACCCCGCCAGTCTATGTGAGTGTTTAAAGTTTGAGCCTGGCTACTTGTGACTTTATTTAGAGGCTAACACTGAGCTGGCTTTGATAAGCACTAAATCATCGCTGTGTGCGGAGGTACCCATGGCACTATGGTGTGTCTTTGCTCCATCCGCACTTTTCGTTTTTGGTCCACTCCGCATGCCGAGTGTGGAGATCAGAAAGATGACTGACAAATACTGCTGCTGCCTCTGTCCTGTCTCCAGCGTGCCACACATGATGGCTTCTGTGAGCATTTGTGGAATTCCTTTCTGAAGGCTGTCCTTAGTCCCCTCTCTCCCTGTGTGCATCTTGTTCTGTCCCTAGTCTCCCTATTTCACGTCAGGGTTCCGGGGTTCCTCGGAATAGAGAAGGCTCTGTATAATGATGTTGACTGACACACGCCATGTTTACTCAGTATGGGGAAAGAACCCTAAGAATAGAGTCTGTAGAAGTATGCCAAAAATTTATGTATATTGATGTTTAAAAAAAAAAAAACCCTAATGTTACCCATAGACCATTGCCCTGATCCAGGCCCAGAGAGATCACCTGTGGGGACCTTGTGTTTCAGGGAAGGCATGGATCCCAGGCTTGGCAGTTCATTTATGAATAGGCAACAATTTATGTAAGAAATTTGAGCATTTTCAGTAATAAAAGAGTAGAAAACCTTCAGGTCAAGGTCGAGCTTGGGTTTCTGGTTTCTTTGTTTTCATTATTGGCGGTTGTTAAAGAGTGCAGGGTGTTCTTTGTTTACCAGCCACACGCTAATCAAGTTACTGGTGTTCAGGCCATCCCACGAACTCCCTCCTTCCTTCTCCTGAGATACTGGCATTTAAAAGAAAAAAAAAAAAGGGCAGGAAGGCACTGAAAGTTTTCCGACAGTCTGAGAGTAGCTCAAGTGTATGTTTGCAGCAGTCAGGAAGAGGAGATACGAACTTACATGGCTGAGCTCAGAGAATCAATGCACCACTGCTGTGCTCATGCACACTGCCCCAAGCTCCTCTCCAGATAAACCTCCAAGCCGTGAACAGAGGCTTTCTTGAACTAAGTGCATGGATTTGTATAAGGTCTGACTGCACGTCATCTATATAATAGTGGAAAGCTTTTGTGTTCATCTATAAGGAATCTTTTAATGTATTTAGATGGTTCGTGCATATATTCCCATCCAGACAATTTTAGGGGCTGGGCAAACACCTACCCTACTAAAGGATGAACAAGGGCTGCTCTTTTCTGGAAAGTTCAACTTCGTGAAAGTCTGCCTAGGTAAAGAAGATTAAGGCCTCTGTGATCCTGTGAGACAAGTCAGTTTCCCCAAGTAAAAGGAAAATCGGCTGACATATACATTGCCTATTTCTCTAATTAAAATGACAGCCCAAGCCAGCATCATGTGGAAATTTGACACTCAGATCAACTTGCAGTGTCCTATAAGCCATGAGATCCTAGAAGGGTGTAGATGAACATTTTCTTTTGTACGTAGTACCTGGAGTTTTTTGTCTGAGGATTCCTGTACCTGTGCTAGTATAGCAGGCACACCCTTAAGATGACATTAAGCCAAAGGTGACATGAGCTCATCAGAGCTTCCCTCTCCCCAAATGACAGAGATTGAAAATAGAGACTACCTTCAAAGATATCGTCTGTCACAGAAGAATCAGAACATCTGTTTCCTGTTGTAAAAAATTGCGAAACCCAACTATCGGGTTGGGATTTGATGCTTGAGAATAATATCATTTAAAATCCAGAATATCATTCAGCTGTAAAAATGGAGGAAACTCTGGCACATATACAATGTGGATGTCTGATCATTATGCTAATGAAATAGCCAGTCACCCAAAGACACATCCAGTGGTCTCACTAGGACAGAGCTAGCAGCTTCAGAATAGTGACTGCTGGTGTTTAGGGAAGACAGACCTTGTAGTGTTGAGTTTCTGCAAGTTTTACAGGTAGATGGTAGTGATACCCACACATTGTGTGAACATATTTAATACTGCTACATTTCATATCTAAATGTATCAAAATGTTTGACCTTGTTATGCTACATTTTAGCACAACTAAAATGGGTAGATGTAAAAAGGAGAGAGCATGGCAGCATTCAGCTGACTGTTGATTATTAGATCAGGGAAGCTGAGCCGGGATCTCCCTGACCCACTTCATATACACTACCTGGCTAAGTCCAGGCTCCACCTGAAGCGTGTGTGAGGGAGAGTAC
This sequence comes from Grammomys surdaster, assembly GCF_004785775.1. NCBI lineage: Eukaryota > Metazoa > Chordata > Mammalia > Rodentia > Muridae > Grammomys > Grammomys surdaster. The sequence continues at coordinate 7,322,626 of NW_021604712.1, read as the reverse complement.
CACCTGCCTTCGTCCCAGTCTTAGCCCTCTAAAGGAACCTCTCTAGTGATTTATGCCAGGCCTTCCCTGGTGCCAGCCCTAGCTGGGAGATTCCTCATACACACCTGACTTAGGCCAGGTTTCCACAGGCGGCCTCCTTCTCCTCACTCGTTTTCCTCAGTGCCCTCGAGCCCTGCCTGATTTGTTTGCACAGTGCTATAGTGACAGAATGTAACAGATCTAAACTTGTTTTCACATTATAATCACTCCAGGGGTGTTTTCAGTGCCAAGGTTGGGCTATCTCCCTCCCAGACGGACTGAATCACCCTTTCTGATTCAGGGGTGGGACGAGGCATGAGTACTTAGAAAGCTGGTGAGGACCTTCTGCAAGCAGGTGTGGGGATCAGGGCACAATGCATTGTTCTTCTTTAGTCTTGACTTGGGCCACCTACCACTGCCACTACCACAATTATGTCTCCTTCAGAGTTCCCTAAAGCCATACATGTGGTGGAACCTCTTAGGCGAGGCATGGTGAGGCATGTCTGGTTGATCTAATGTAGGAAAGCCTAAAACGGCACTGGCTTAGTAACTGAGGGACGTCATTGGGATGCTGGCATGGAGCTGATACTATGGGGCTTCCATTTAGAGTCCCTTGAGATTTGCTCAGGGTCACCAGACTAGGACCAAGCCCTGAGCTTTGGGTGATTCTGCAGGTTCAGGGCTTCAAGCCTGAGAAACTCCCTAGCACCCCTGCTGCTCTGCAAATACACCTGGAGAGCCACTGCCCTGCTGAACAGCCTCCTGCCCATCAGGGAGCTGTGCACCAGGAGGAAGAGGGCGGAGAGTTGAAAGAGCGCTTGCTTAAGCACAATTCTAAGCCTGTGCCAAGTACTCAGTCGTCTTTCTGCCTTTAATCATACAGAGACTTTCTAAATCACATGTAATTGCACACCCTTTAGGCAGCTTTTGACTGGCTCTGGTTTTCTCTTTAGGTGATTTTCCCTTAAACTCCCAAAAGGAGAGGACTAGTGGGCAAGAGAGAGGTTTCTTTCAAAAAGACACTAGTTCGTAGCGGAGTTGTGTTTACATAATATTCCACATTCCGTGATGCTTCTAAGAACCACTTACCCAGTCCATGCTTGAGCCTATAACTGTTGAAGAGCACATGTATGTGTGTGAATGTCCACCCTCACTTAACCACTGCTGTTGTCTCCCTCACCTGCAGTTACTTGCCTAATGCCACATGTCCAAATGTGTGTTCCTGTGTAATGATGTGGTCTGCCTTAATAATAATGATTTTAAAGCAGTTGCTGCCTATCCTGTTAGTCTGCTGATGAACCTAATAAGGAAGCGTCTTAAACCATCACGCCCCAGACTGGTCTTCCTGGAGGAGAGCCTGGTTGGTGCTCCCGTTGTTTCTGGTGTGTGCCAAGCTGCCAGTTTCAGAGCTGGACACAGGTGCTTAGAGGAACTTCTCACCAAAGGGCTTCTGGGATTTCTAAGTTCTCGCTGTTTTCGTGACCTCCTGTGGTTTCTGGTTTCACAGAAGGCTTTGTTTCTCGGTTTTGTTGCTGCTTTCAGCCTTGCCCTATAATCACTGGGCGCCAGGGAGGGCTGCGGTCTCTTTCCCAGGGTACTGTGCCAGCCCACGTGTGCCACCACAGAAGCAGGAGGGTGGGAGGGGGCCAGGAGGGGCCAGTGTTCCAAAACACACGAAAGTGCCTATCAGGCCTTTGTTTGGGTTCTGAGCTTGTCCCAGAAGGGAGGCAGGCACTCCTTGGAGCTGCTCTCTCTAGTTTGTTTTAAATGGACCATTCCTTCCTTCATGTGACTCAGGCTTAAAGAGACTAGGTAAATGTGCCTTACAAAGTCAAAAGTAGGGACAGTAAGGAACCTTTCTTCTTTTTTAAGGGGTAGGGGGTGGGTTGTGGATGGACAGACTCTTAAGTGTTCATTCACTTCCTCTACAGCCTAGGGATGACCTGAACTTCTGATCTTCTGCTTCTCCCTCCTGAGTGCTGAGATCACAGGCAGGTGCCACTCAGCCCAGTTTATGTGTTGCTGGGATTAAACCCAGGTCTTCAGGCAAGCATTCTACCAACAGAGCTTATCTATAGCCCTATTGCAAACCCTGAAGAGGAAAGATTCTTATTTTGAATTTCGTTTTCATTGGTTGGAAGGCGGGATGGAGTGAGCTTCTAGAGGCCTCAAGAAAGAAAGCCATGGTTTAGGACACAGCCTTCTGTGTGGCCCATACAAGAATGCCTTAGCATCCTCCTGCAGTGAGGAGAGATGGTGGCAAATGTCTAGGGGGCATCTCACATCTCAGTGATGGAACAAGCAGCTTCTCCAGGCCATTGTAGCAGTCTGGATGAGGTCATGCTGGGCAGGCTTGAATGTAGCTACACAGGTCTGGGGCATTAGCAGTAAAGCACAGACTGGAGGCACAGTGCACGGGAAGGTGGGCCCTGTGCACCTTGATGGCTGATGGAGAGAACAATATCTTAGCAGCAGGAAGAGAGCTCAGGTGCACATCAGGACTGCAGATGTCCACTCCAGGCACAGAGAGTAGCGGCTTGGGAGCACTGTGTATGTTTTCTGAGAAACCACCAACATTGTTTTCTGGAGGCTCCACATGTGGCCACATGTGAAGAGACTGGTAGTCAGAAAATAGGAGAAAGGATGTAGGCTTTCCAATATGAATATGAATGAAGCCAGATGCTGCTGGTTTGTGTGTGCAGGCATGGATCGAGCACCTGATTCTTAACAGCTAGATGTGCTACAGGAGCAGTGCAGAATGTGGTGAGAGCTGGCTCCGGACTAATCCAGTCGAGAGAACCAAGAGCAGAAATAGGTCCTGAGACCACCAGTTAGTGGACCGCGTGGCCAGCTCATGCAAGAGTGACTGAAAGCAATGGAGAGCTGTAAGCCTTGCCCGTCTGCCTGTGTTGACTGCTTCTTTTCCACAATCCTTCTCTAAGCCGTGGACCTGGTTCACGGTCGCTCACTTGTCCTGGTTTGGAAGTTGCCTGGCTACACATCCATTTTATAGATGAGAAAACTGAGACCCAGAGAGAGGGGCTGCGGTTTACTCAGTGTTCATGTTGGCCATATGGTACAGAAACCCAGCTTAGCTAGTGGCTCACAGACTGTAACCTGTTGGTTCCTTGATATGAAGAGCAGGTGAAGGGCCTTCTCAGAGGAGAGGAGTAGACTGGGGTGGTCCTGCTTTCTCTCTGCATGGTGTCTTTGCCTGGCTTTCTATCTCTGAGCCGTGTCCTCCCTTGGCCCCATGAGTGTGTGTACTGTGGCATGAGGAAGTCCGCTTGCCCTGTTGTAGCTTGCCTCTGCACTCTCACAGCACCCAGCCTCCTTCCCAGGGGCCTCCATAGTGCCCTCAAAGTGTGAGCCGGTGTGTCACATGCGACAAATCTCTGGTCGTGACCTTTTTCCTTATGACTGGTCTTCGTAGTCACTGTGGAAGTTACCATATCCGTAGCTCCCTGTCTTTCACAAACAATGGAAAAACCCATTACCAGCCCCCAAACCAGCTGTCTGTCTTCTGACGAATAGACAGCAAACCCCGAAGAGCAGAAGAGTAGTTTCTCTTAAGTACTCTGGGAGTGCATAATACATTTTAGATGAGATTAAAAATTATGTATTATTCTTCCTAGCGTCTCCGTCAGGTCATTGAGTGTGAGAGCATTCAGTGCTGCGTGCTCAGTACGCGGTAGTAACATCTCTTCAGCGTGCAGTACATCCACTTTGCTGAAGAACAGTGTCCTCAAGGTCAGTGTGTCTTGGCTCTGCGACAGACTTCTGGAAATTCCCAAAAGAATAAGGTTTTTTTTCCCCACTGGTTATGTAATCTAGCACAAGTGACTGTGTGGCAGCAACATCATGTAAATGACTTTTAAAATGCAATTGATTCTAAAATTTTGCTTTGAAAAGAGTGGTTTGAAGGTTTGTGGGTTTTGGTTGGTTTTTTTTTTTTATTGTTGTTTGTTTGTTTGTTCTCTCCCTCACCCCTCACCCCCAGTTCTTCCCAGTGTTTAAGAGAAGCTTTTTTTTCCTTCATTAAATTTGCTCAGAAATTATATGTAAGCACCACTCTGTAGTAACTACCATTGGCTGCCCCCCTCTACTTTGGTGAATAAATATTGCTTCTTCCTCTGCCCAGAGACTGAGACTGGAGAAGTCCAGGTGAAGTCCTGGTTGCCCTCCTTGTAGGTAGCAGCCTTGGGAGTTCAAGATCTCACCTGCAGTAAGCTTTACTGACTTGAGATGCACATTTCAGAATCTTCGCTTGTGCTGATCCATAGTTCCCCACGCTCCCGTTAGGCTGCAGTGACAAGTTAGCTCTTAAGAAGAGCCAGTCTGTGGAGGAGGACATCCCTTCCACAGTCGCTGGAGCATAAAACTGTGTCTGTCCAGGAGCAGGAGCGGGAACAGTCTGAGCAGGCCGGAGCATCAGGATGGCGAGCGAGTGAGCAAAACGGACCCAAACAACTGGAGATGAGCCAATGAGCAGTAGGTTTTCTTACCAGGCTCCACGGGCAGGGTCTTCACGGGGATCTATTCAGTGTGGTCACTGAAGACGTTGTGGCTGCCGGAGAGTCCTACATGGAGAGTTCAGGCTGCCATAGCCTTTAACTTGACTTGTCCAGTTAGCCAGGGGTGAAATCAGGTGGAATTTTTTTCAGCCTGTGGTAACAAGCATTCATGTGCTCTGAATGTTCATATGCCAGATACTTCTCCAAGCACTTTCTAATACATTATCTCATTTAACATTGTTCTGTGGTCAGAATTGACTGTCAATAAGATTACAATGTGCCTGTGTAACCTCCTTGATAGAACCCTCTTCAGCACCCTGAGTTTCATAATTTTCTATTTACAGATGAAATTAACATGCTAATTACAAATCATCCCCTACTATTCATTCAAGCAAGCTAGCTCCTTAAGGATCTCTTTAAGGTTTAGATGCATGGCTTAATTGAATTGCTTAATGTATTTAGAAGTGATAAAAGTGTATTTTTCTTTTTAACTATACAATCTAGATAACAAGGAGTAAGTCCAAGAGGAAAGGTCCAGGGCATCTTGACAGGAAATCTACAGTTTTACTGAGCAGTATAGAAAGGGCTGAAAGCACCATTCTCCCCAAGCATAAAAAGCCGGACTAGCAGCCTGGTCATCTCTTCACATACGGATGTATAATTTCAAAATAATGCTAGCATTTGATTAAGTAACTTTAAGGTTTTGTCTTAAAGCTATAATGGTGAAGAAGGTTTAGAATTTATTACTGGTGTTTTGCTTTTGTTTTTTTGTTTTGTTTTTTTGTTTTGTTTTGTTTAAGACAGTCTTTTACATTGTAGCCGTAGCTAGTCTGGGACTCACTGGGTTGACAAGGTTATCCTGGTACAATCAAGAGATTTGGTCGTCTGTGCCTCCCAAATGCTGAGATTAAAAGCATGCATCGCCAGGCCCAGAACTTTACCGTTTCTTTTGAAGAAAAGAGGAGTGAGTGGCCAGGGGGTGAGTGGACTTGCCTTACCATCTCGGTAGCAGTAAATGTCCACACTCACCAGTTACAAATATCACACCACAGATCATTTTCAGCTCTACTGGAGGATTTATGTTTTGTGGAGGATCTCCGAGTAGTGGGGTGGAGACTGTGTTTATAATGTGTGAAACCTAGGTTTTCAGTTTTTAGTTTAGATTTTGTTGCTGTTTGTCAAATGCTTTTGCATAGAAGTAGTGAATTCATCGCAGTTAATGTTTCTTGGTTAAGAGAGAATCAACAGATTGTAGGGCAAGTTTGTAAACTCGCCCCACCTTACAAGTTTCCTCAGCAGCATGTACACATCACAAGCTCAGGGTTAGAGGAAAGCCCTGTGTCATCACTGTACTGCCTTTCTCGGGGCATGTGATGGAGAATGTGGACCACACGGGGCTATTCCGCGGTCAAGGGAAATCAAGTTCTACAGGTTTCAGACGCTGGCATCCACTGAGCATCTTCATGTGCACTGGCCTACACAGTTGATAGTCAAGTGGAAGGCCAGTCAACCAAGGGAAAAGCTGATCTCCTAGTGTGTGTTTGGGAGGAGGGGTGCTCTTTATAGGTGATTTCATTTTCATTGGTATTTAATAATTTCATAAAAGGGTTTTGCTCTAAGATAAGCAAAAGAATATGTATCCCAAATCTGATCTCTCCCTCCCTCTTTCCCTCCCTCCCTCCTTCCCTCCCTCCCCCCCCCCCCATATACTCTTTAGAGAGAGTGAGTGAGAGAGTGAGTGAGTTCTGAGCAAGGCATGGGGCTTGAGACCTACTGATACAGAAAGAGGAGATATCATCATATAAGAACCAAACTAGGGGAACTTGAGAGTTGGCTCATGACTGACTGTTCTTCCAGAAGACCCAGGTTCAATTCCCAGCACCCATGTGGCAGCTAACAACTGTCTATAACTCTGGGATCTGACACCTTCACACAGACATGCATGCAGGCAAAACACCAATACATATAAAAAGAAATAATTAAAAAAAAAAAAGAACCAAACTGTGGTTCTTAGGTTAGCTGCCTCAAAGCCCTTAATAGAGAAAGCTCACCTTCTAACCCCCCTGAATTTCACGCCACTTTTCTGTCATTATGCTCTTTAAATAAAATGTCAGTCTATGTAAATATGTTGCCATTCTTTCTCCTAATGAATTCAAAATAGTGGAAATTTGGAGACTTTTAATTCCTCAAGAGTCCAAGCTAGGGTATATTACTGGTATAAATGGGGTCTACCCAACCCACCTAATTCTGAGTTTGACAACTGTCAGCAAACTGCCTCCTGCAGTTAAATTCACAAGTATAACTTTTCTAGAACTATAGACCCCCCCCCATTCCATAAATACCAACCAGAGTCCTAGATGTAGCTAGGAAGGAGTACCCACACGCAGCAAGGATCCTGAGATAGCTGGTAAGCCTCCAAGCAAGGCTAAGCACCTCCTGAACAGAGCCTAGCCAGCAGGCATGGCTGTGTGCTACCTGCTTTAACCCATCAGCAGCAACCAGTACGGCCAAAGCCAAAATAAAGAAAATGCATTAGTGGAGTGTCCTTCTGCCTACTTCTCTGTTCAGATAGGAGACCATACCAGGCCTGTACCACATGCCCTAAAGCAATCTCCTGTACTGGGGGGGATGAGGGGCAGGCAGAAGAGGAGGGGGAGAGGGAGAGGGAGAGGGAGAGGGAGAGATTGTAACCTTCAAGAGCCTCATTTCAGAAGGGCCACACTGGTGGACAAAGAAGGGAATCTGTTCTGCAATGGTGCATACTAATTTGAGCAAATAACCTTCCTATTACTCTAAAGAGGTCTTTGAGAGATTTCAGTTTGTGAGTTGCCGATTCAGTCACTTTCTAAGAAGGGACAAAATTTGGTGTTCAATTTAGTTAAAAACCTGAATCATGTATTTGGGATGAAAAGGAATAATCTTTTTCTTTTCTTTTTTTAAAAACTCAATTTAATTACATGAACAATACTCCTTAACTACAACTGATAGAAATCTAAATTTGTGTCTGGTGATGGTGGCACACACTTTTAATCCCAGCACTTAAGAGGCAGAGGCAGGAGGATCTCTATAAGTTTGAAGCCAGCCTGGTCTACAGAGCAAGTTCCAGGACAGCCAGAGCTACAAAGACAAACCTGACTTTTTTTTTTTTAATGATCTAATTGTATATGTTATGGGTTTTATTTTAAAATAACAAAATGCATATACATTCTCCGTTTCCCTGAGTGTTTATTGCAGGTGATTCAGACAACACTGTTTACATTATACATGCACAGAGCTTATGTGTAGCTTTTGAAGGTACTCTTTGAGAGTACCTTTTCCGGCGTGACACTTTCCCTTGTCCTTCACTGCCAGACCACTCTGATTGGTGTTTTTAACTGTTGTGTGATGTTAGGAGGACAGAAGAAACTGTTACAGGCACCAAATTAAGAGTTTATGTTACATTACAAACCAGCCTTCAGTAGGGACGTCTTGGGTGGGCTTGCTATAACTTGCAAGAAGTCCTGTCAGAACTTAGCTCACTAATTGACTTAAAAATGTGTTTGTGCTAGTAACTCTGATAACATATTTTGATTTTTTTTAAGTTTATTGTTTTGCTTTCACCATATACGTCCCTAAACAACTATGATGAAAATAGCAACTAAGAATGCAATAAACTTAAAATGGGTTTTCTACATAGACACTTGAGCTAAGTCCCCTCTTTGGAGCTGTGACTTCCGATGAAGTGGCAGTAGACGCCCTGCATCTGGATGATGTCTTCAACCAAGGCAGTGTGGTTTGCAAGAAGCCACCTGCCTAGCCTACTAGAAGACATGGAGTTAACTTTCTTGTTGGAATATTTTTATGTCCATCAAAAAGAAACCCCCCTTCATGCCTGAGAGACTATAGAGTCACTGACTCTCAGGCAGTTACAAGAAATAGCAGTATCCCTTGCTGAATCCTCCCCCGCCCCCCTTTCCCAGCACTTCATAAAACTGTAATATAGTTTGGCAAATAGAAAATTGCTGTTGCTACATCAGGAAACATCCCGTTAGTGTGTGGGTCCATTCCTCTTTACCTACTGTCCTCCTCACTATAAACCTCCTTACCCAAGGTCACAAAGTATCCATTCTCCCTGTCAAAGGGTTATCACTTTAAGACCATTTTATAATAATTGTTCCTTTTAAACATTCCATAGTTTACTTATCTACCCCTCTTTGGTTCAGATTTTGGCAAATGTAAGTAAGCTTTCTTTTCTGAGGGAAGTGTCTAAAAGTTTAATTTTTATTTTATAGAACAGTAGCTGCCTGTTTGTTTGTAAAGATGGCCTGACAGAGTAGCTGTGTCATTTTATAATCTACTTCTCAGTGAAGTCTGAGAAGTCTGAGTGACTGGGGGTCCCCAACTTCCTTCTCAGAGAGTGTTGTGTGGTGTGTGTGTGGTGTGTGTGTGTGTGTGTGTGTGTGTATGTATATGTGTGTTCTGACGTGGAGTGCTATCTCATTGTGGTTTTAATTTGCATTTCCCTAGTGGCTAATGATGTCAAACACCTTCTCCTGTGTTTGTTTACTATTTATATACCCTCCTCTTTGGTGAAGCATCTGTTCATCTTTTGCTCTAATTAGGTTGTTTATTTTGTAATGTTGAGTTTTCAGAGTTCTTTATAGATTCCAGACTCAGGCTCTTTGTCAGATACATGGTTTGTAAATATTTTCTCTCAGTCTGTGCTTTATCTTTTTATCTTCACCGAGCAAATTTTCTCAATTTTGTGAAAGCCTGGTGTCCTGGTTTTTCTTTATATGATTTTTTTTCTCTTGTAACCTAAACCAGGAACTCTGTGCCTAGGGATAGATTCCAGGGATCCCCCTGCCTCCCAGACCCTGCTAACTTTACTGTTTGCTGGCTTATGTTGAATTTTTGAATTGTATGAACTGTTTGAGTTAATTTGTTTTAATAAAGTATGAGAGTAAGGTTGGGATGAATTCCCCTCATCCCTGGGAGCACCATCTGTAGACTAGACTGCTCTTTCGCCATTGGACTGAGTTTGGTCCTTGTCACCTCTTAGTCATGTGCTGCACTGGCCTTGCTCCAGGCTCTCGTGCTGTTGCATTGGAGTGTGGCTTATTTCTTTGCCAGTGTCAAATAGTTTTGAATCCTCTCATCGCATCCTAAATTTTGAAATCCGGTAACCCGATCCCAGTTCTTTCTGTTGCTAACTTAGTCACCATCAACTTTTCTACCCTGAAAGCAGTCTTGCTGGGATTTTACTAGGAAATGCAGTATACCTCTATACAGGTTAAGGAGAAGGGAGGAGGGGAGGGTGTATGTGTGTGTGGTTTTGTAATCTAGAGTTTTACAGGTGGCCGAATCAGCCAGAATGGCTGAGCAGTGAGCTCCCATCATTTACCTGTCCATGTCCACCTTCTTCTGAGTTTTCAGTGAGTTCTGGGGATCTGAATTCAGGTCCTCTTGCTTTTGTGACAGGTACTTTACCAGTGAGCTGCCTCCCCTGTGTCATGTATCTAAGGTGGGTTTTTTTTTGTTTTTTTGATACTTTGTAGTAAAGCAGAAAGAACAGGAACACATTTAAGTGCGTTTGTCTGTAAGACGGCAAGCTTATAAATGGGGAAAACAGTTCCCGGTTCTTGTAGTTTATAATTATGATTTCAAAATTCAGTTTTGCAGCTGAACTTTTCACTTGATTTGTTGGTGTCTTCACAGTAATTAACCTCCAACTCATGAGAATGACTTATTGTTACAAGGAATAGAATCTAATTTTCTTAATGTACAGAGTGTTTTTAGAAGTAATACCGTGCATATCTAATTTGTACCAAGAATTGATTGTACCAGACAGGTACCTGAAGTTCTTGTGAGTTTGAGTCTTTATCCTCCTTTCCATCAGCTGTCACGGTTTCTGTTCCCTCATAATGGTGGAAGTACTTGCCGTTGCTGCAAATTTGAGAAAATGAAGTAGAAAATAGTCTCTGGTTTCAGTGTTAGGTCATCCAGAGTTAACAGTGATACATTTAAGGGTAGAGGCCTTTACTTTTCAGGACTGTTTGTAAGGAGGTGGTGTTGGTCAGTACCCAGGACATAGATACTGGAATTCAATGGACTATGGCTTTGAGTTGTTCTGTGGAGTTCGTCCTGAACATGTTAGTACTATAGGGACAAATAGAACTCCCTGGAGGTATTTCAAATTTTATATTTGATAACTGGCACCTGTTGTTATTATTATGTCAGTCATAGTCGTATGTAGCAACCCGTGATACTTTTCCTCTGAATTTCCCCTGGATCCCATCTATAGTTCAGACAGTCAGCTGTTCAGGCAAAGCAAGGCACAAGGTTTGACCAAGAAAGATACTACCAGTGATGGTAGATCTGGAGAGTTCGTACTGGGTTTCCTTAAATCAACTATACCTACACAGCCTTTGTGCTGGAGCATGGTGTAGAGGCTAGGGCTGTTGGTCTTGCCTTCAGATCTACTCAAGAATGGTTGGTCTTTCAGTGGTCAGCCATACAGCTCTCCTCTTCTCCTGCAGACCCTTTCCTTTGCCCCTTCCATCTTATATCTCCCATTTTTTCCCTGTGTTCTCTGGGTACCCTAGAACGACAGGCACACTTAGGTTTCTGCATATATAGCCACTTAAACCCAGACTCTACAGATAAGAGTTCTCTTTCCTCTCTGGTTGACCTCTATGGAGGCTTTGACTCCAAGCCTTTAGGACCAGCATGTGTTTGAACCTTGGACATTAAGAGTAAAGTGAGAAAAATTTGAGCCTGCTTTCCTTGGCTCATTTAACTGAACTGATGAAAAAAAATTACCACCATTGCAGATTGACATTACTTGGTACTCTAATTGTTAACCACTGAGTTAAAATTTATTTTGAATGAAAATGGCTCATCCAGTTGCAAGAGAGCTACTGTGAGGCCGCCTGTGATCTTTCCGGGTCAGTGAGATAGTCACTTTATGTTCCTTTGTGCTTGAGGACATGCAGATGTATCAACAGTCACAAGGCCCTTCTGGGCTTTGCACGTGTTCTTCAGAACCTGGCAACATAAGCTGTTCTCCATACTTACTGAACATGAAACCCCTCTGTGCCTTTTACCTCGAACCCCAGAGGAAAGTCCAGCTTTGCATGTATTTTCTTCATTCACCAGGCTTGTTTGGAATTGGTTCTGGAAGGACATTGTCATCAGGCTGTGATCACAAGATGGTAGAGCAAGTGCCTGTGCTTTGGAGAGCCTCCAGAAATGTAAATGCTTGCTCTCCTGTTGCTGCTTTACCCTTTCCTGATGTCAGGGAGCGAGGACAGGAATGCCTAGCCTCTCTCACCCACTTGAGGATTTCTTGGAGCCGGGTTGAGGATTGAAATGGCACTATTTCTGTTTGGTGGTGACATTCCCTAAGCCTGCAATGCAGTGTGAATGCTCACAGGAGTGTCCTCCATCCATCAGCATGAGACTGGCTTCTCTGGAGCAAGGGGAGGCCCAGAGTCCAGGAGTTGAGATGTGCTGCAGCCTGCCTCCGGGGGAGAAGTCCTGGTGTAGGGTAGCTTGCCCTTTTCTAAGTCATGACACTTTCTGAACTACAGAAAAAAATAAAGTCAACCTCTGCCAACCGGCCTTTGTATATTAGAGACTTGGCTGCAAAGTGGCCCCATTACCTTCCTGAATAAAGTACTTTTAGAAAAATACAGAAGTCATGCTTACAGAACCACCGCTTGAAAGCGGTAGAACCTATTGAAACCCATTGCCTGACTGAGTGCTGGGGATGGCAGTGTTGGGTTACAAGCTAAGGGGAAGTAACTTAGTAAAGCTATGAGTCTCGCAGTCTAATCTCTGGTGATATGTCCCCTTTGCTGCACTTGACAAGTGGTCCTGAAGTACACTGTTCTGTAGGCAGATCAACTCACCCCAGGTAGATTTCTAACTAAAGCCAGTTCCACATTATCAACGGACTTGTCTGTCTGGAAGCTGTTGGCTTGGGTACATGGCAGTGTTTTTGAATGGATCTGCCACATCTGTTTATACATACACCTGGAGGCTGGAAGTTTCATTTGGAGGCAGGGGTGGGATGGTTGACTGGGGTGGGGAGGCAGACAGAAATGTGGTTATGATTCTTAAGACTACTTTCTACCTCAGGGAAGGCAGATTGAAAATAGATTGCCTCTCCAGTGGTACATGGGAATTCTGTTCTTTTTGGTAGTCAGAATAGAGCGCTTACTGCGAATTAATAAAGAATGTCCCTCAGTTTGCATATGTGCCGTGTCGTATTGAAGGGAGCTGATACAAGATTGAGTGCTTGAAACTCACTCCATGTATCAGTGACGACTGTGCTTTCTGTGATTCTTCAGATGGCTGGCTTTACCAAAGCTCCTTGAGGGCACCTGTCCCACGGAGCTCTGTCAGTCTTGAAGGACAGTAATTGAAGGACACTTGTCCCTGGTATGTCGACAAGTGATTATGCTCAGGGCAAAGGCAGAAGCCACTCTCTTCATTTTTCTGTGTGATGTGTTTTCTTCCCCCACCCCCACCCCCCTTTTTTTAAAGATAGGGCTTCTCTGTGTAGCCACAGATGCCCTAGTTCTTGTTTTATGTAAACCAGCCTTAAACTCATAGAAATCTACCTGCCTTTGCCTCCCGAGTGAGGTCTTCCTCTCTCTATTTTGTTCTCCTCTTCTGCCTAATACCTGTATAGTTTCTTTTGTTTGTATACAGTTGCTTTGAAAGTCTATTTCAGTTGATAGAATCAGTAAGAAATTTTTATGTCCCACCATCAGCTAAACATTAGTTTACTTGATTTTTAACTGAAAAAAATGGCTACAGATTTCTTCCCCTCTTCCTCCTCTACTTCTGTTTCTTTGTTTATTATTATTATTATTATTACTTTACTTTTTAAGTTTTAGAGATAGACCTTGCTCCTAGCTTTGGTGAGCACGTGGGCTCCAGAGAACAGGCTTGCCCTGGCTCTCTCTCCTGTTCCTTTACCTTCTTGTAACATGGAAAGACAAACAGACCCTTAAACCTGACTCTCAAAGCCACTGCCAACTTTCTCCTTTGTGCGTAAGTAGTTATATTATTTCTAGGTTATGTTCTTTATCTTTGAAAGGAAAAAGAAACTACCTTGGACTGTTTTCAGGAACGCATTGTTCCAGGCTTGTCTAGTTGCACCTGTGACGCCATTTTCCACATGGAACCACGGGGATGATAAGGTTGTTGTCAGCTGGTGAGCCTTTTAAATTACAAAACACACAAACTTTAGTATGCAGTGGTCATTTTCTTCTTGCATATGGCATGTCTCTCAAAAAAATAGATGTCAGAGTCCAAGCATCTATTATCCCAGTGCTATTTGCCCCCACCCCTCTAAGTCTTCACTTGAAGAGATTGAGGTAGATATTTAAAGCAGATCTGGGACACATAGTGAGGTCTTGAGCTACCGGTTGAGACCCTGTCATGAAAAAGAGCAACAAATAGAAAAAGAAATTGATTACTTTGTGCCTTTCCAAAGAGGCGGTATGCAGTTCCTTTAAATGTAGGGATGTGGACCAGTTTTAAAGTTCCTCATTACAGAGAACTTTTTCTCTGGGGCGTGTCTTGAATTGGAGGTATGTTGGAGGATGATCTGGAGGGTGATCTTACAGTTTAATAAGGACTGCAGGCAAACAGCAGTGCAGGGCATGTCTTTCAAATCCTGGCAGGTAACAGAAGGGCCATCTCATAGCCTGGAAAGGGCACTGGGCTTTATAGGAGGGGCATGTCGAGAGAAGCAGACTGGAGGAAGATTGTCAGAGAGAAGTGGATTCTTGGGGGTCGGAGAGAAAGGAAAGCCAGGGTGCTAGCGGTGGCTGGCCTGGTTGGGTTCAGTGCTACATCATGATCTGAACTATCAGTGACAGAGCCAAGGAGAGGAAAAGCATGTTAGTGGCTCTGTTCCTGTGGAGTCTGTGACTTGGGACTTTGTTCTGTGTGGGTTTCAGTCCTCCGGTTCCACTTGGGGTTGAGGAGGCCCAGAGTGCTGAAGAATGGATTTTGTTGTTGTTCTCGTTTCAGAGAAGCATGCGATTGAGCCATGGGGAATAATTTCTTCCTCCCTGTCCTTACAGATGCCCAGTTCCTTTATAAGATAGTTGCAGACTCCATCCATGTGAGCAGGAAATGCAGTGACTTCCACATGCGAACATTTATGGAGAGGTTTCTCTCAAGTACAGTTAGTACTTCCTGAAGGGTCCTGTGGAGCAGGAGCTGGGACAGAGTCGGAATCTAGACTCTAGAAAGAGTGCAGGCTACGTGCTGTAGTTGGCTTACAGCCTGGAGCTTCTGTCCCCAGAAGAGACATATAGAAAGCCGGGAATTGGTTCCCCAGGGTATAACACTCACAGAAATAAGACAGGAAATATTAAAAGCAAGCAAAAACTAAAGCTCTTTTATAAAACCTAGTTTTCTCTCTTTCATGTTGAGTTGTTACAAGGGAATTACTGGCCACGGTTCTCACCCATTACTGTAAATAACAGGTGTTCAATTCATTTATCTTACAGTGCTTAAAACAAAAGCAGAATGTTATTTTACTCTCACATAAAGGAAAAAAAGTCACTTTAATACTCTTGTTGCCTTTGAAGAAGTCTCATACCTAAGAGACTTTACTGCGCATGCTGTCAAACCATCTGTAAGCCTGCAGTACACTGATACTCATCCCCAGCTTCTTCTAAAGAAGTTTTTGTAGCTGCTAATTCCCGGCAGGGTGGTTTGATATTAGTGATAGATTGTTGATTAAAATATATGTCACGATGCCTGATAGGTTGTTGACATTAAGTGCTAAGGCATTCCTTTCCATGATTTTGTGCAGGCGTGGATTCAGGTGTTATAGGTGGGGTGCAGGTGTGTGGAGGTCAGAGGACAACCTGGTAATGTTCCTTACATGCCACTCAGCTGTCCCGTTTGGAGAGGGCTTGTGTATGGATGTATTTTATATTTATGGGTATTTTGTCTGTATGTACATCGGCATTCCAGAAGAAAGCATCAGATCACATTCTAGAGAGATCTTAGGTAGGTACCATGTGAGTGCTGGGACCTGAACTCAGTATCTGGGAAAGAGCATCCAGGACTCCTGACCATTGACTCATCTCTCTACCTTCCTCCATCCCCCAGAGGGTTTTTTATTGGTATCAAATTCAGCTCCAGAGAGCCTCAAGGATCTGCCTGTGGGCCTCTTCAACAGAAGGATTGCATGTTTGTACCACTACACCTTCCTTTGCCATGTTAACTCTGGAAATGAGCTTAGGTCCTGGTGCTCCCAAGGAAATTGCTTTGCTGATTAATCAATCTCCCCAGCTCAAGGTACTTTTGTTGTTGTTGTTGCCTAAATCATCTCTGAAGACACCCTGGGTACCATTAGCCTTTCCTTAAACACCTAATTTTTATATTAAATTTGTTAAGATGTTTAGTTTTTATTAAATTGTACTCACAAAAGGATGAAGCAAGGAAGAATTAGTAGTCTGATGAGATGACAGTTCCAGTCATGAGCGTTTACTTTGTAATGACCCCTTCCCCAGAATGTCTGATTTCACTGCACTCTCTCCTGGAAACAAAAGTGCAGGATGGAGTTGAGCTCTAGGCCAAGGGAAAGAACCTGTCACAAGAGACGAGGGGGCTCATACCTCCTTAAGTTATAATAAGGTTGTATGATGGATAAAGGCAGAATGTGTGGTTACTGTCCTGTGATAAGACACGGTTTGCAGGTAAAAAGGATATAATGAGTTCATAATCATGTCGTGATGTGTGGCACTTCTGAACAAACTGGAGGAGAAGCAGAGAGTAGAAGGGGAGAGTCTGGTAGAGCAGAAATAGCTACGATGTTTTTCACTTTCCTGTCTAGTAACAGTACTGGGGCTATAGAGAACACGGTAGTCTTCAGTCTTTACATTCTATCTGCTCGTCTCAATGGGAGGGGAAGATGACTAACACCCAAATGAATATCCATCGTGAAAGGAACCTAGTGTTTTAAAGCATTTTCATTTATTTGAGAGACCAGAGCACTATCAAGTGAAACTCCATAATGAGATTTGTCTTTAAAAGTTTAAAAAAAAAAAGCATAAATCTAAATTTAAAATGTTTTGGTCTGATGTCTGTTTGGAAAGAGATCCTTTTAAAACAGTCAGTGTTGTGTGGCCACTGTACTATAAGGACAAATGAAGTGGGCAGTGTTCCCCAGGGCAGCAGTTTACGACGGCCTTAGCTCTCCGTATATATACATTCACATGTATCCGTCTTATAGTAATAGCCCTCGGGAAAAAAGGTAGAAGCAAAGAGGAGAGGCCAAACTTCCAGAGCTCAAATCTTAAATATCATTCTTCATAGTGACTGCTTGTTTTTCTTCTGGAAAGGTTGGAGTGAAGTTTCAGGGTGTTTTGTACAGATACTCTGTGGGTACGTGAAAAACTTTCTTGGCTCAGTGAGAGTCGTTGTTTTGTTAGGAGTTGACTTCTTGGGAAGTCCAAATACAGGTTTGAGATTAACAGGCCTTCGAAGTGGATGGCTCTGTGTGCCCAAGCTCTGTAAACACGTGTAGCTTGGGTCAGCATTGTATAACATATATTGATTTTTCTATTTCCTCTCCAGAAAAATCTCAGGCCTTTCTTTTCTCTGTAGATACAGAGGCTGGTCTGTTCTCCAGGATCACTGCCGGGGAACCTCTAGGGCTAGGTAAAGGGATCTGACTTCTCCAGGTTCTCCCCTCTCCTCACAAGCTCCGACCCGTGTCATAGCCAAGCTGCTTTTACCCAGCACAAGTGCTTGTTTATCCGGCAAATCCCGCTGTCACTGGTAACACATGAAAACTAGCTAATAGCAAGAAGTCTCCCCTCTAGGAAAAATAAGTACTTAAAAAAAAATGTGCATCAGCAGACTCATCCATTTTAAAAACATTTTCAAAGCTAATGAAAGTAGAGGCCTAAGCAAAGTCACATTCTGCCACCAAAGGCTTTCCTTCCTGTTATGGTGTAGTGTTAGGGCTGCATTATACCCTTTGAGTCACAGACTCGGGTTAACTCTGGTGTTAGTGCTACCCAAAATACATTTCTAGAAAAAAAAAAAGCGATGCTTAGTCAGTGCTTTCCTATACTATCACAGAGAGAGGCGCGATCCTGCCAAAATGACAGTTAAGATACTGCTATTTTGACAGAAATATTAGTAAATGTCATATTACCCTCTGCTAAATATTTATAGCATAGAATATAAACCCTAATGCACAATATTTTATGGAAGAAACCTCCTTTGTCTCATATCCATTACAGTGTGCTGACATCAGACTGTAGTTTCTCTCCAGAGGCCTAAAGGAAGAAAATGTTAATACCCTCTTATTTCAGCGGACACAAATTCCATTTCAAGAGAGCACCCTTGAATCTTTGGTTCTTTTCAAGGTGGAACATTTTAAAGTATATACATTTATTTTTTTTCTGGATCAATGCTTTTTTTTTTTTAAAGGCACAAAGAGAAGGTGGTGGTAGAAGCAAATTTTTAGTTTTTGAGAGAAGGCAGCGTGTTCAGGAGTGAGACATGTGACCTGGATATATGTAAGGCTCCTGACAGTCCTCACCTGCATTCCTGTCAGGAAAGGAGATGGCACTCAGAAATTGCAGTATGCTCTGAGTTCAGCTCTGTGCTTGAATGATGGTGTCCAGGTAGCTGTGGTTTATAAGGTTTATAATGTATGCCAGATGCTTTTCTCTGGGTCATTTAGAAGGAACAGTCTAGAGAGGTGCAGGCTTTGATTCATGGTCATAGTTTTGGATTGTAGTAGATAGAGCTCCGGGACATTTCTCAGGCAGATGTAGAGTTCATGTCAGCTATGTGAGGTGATTCCACCTAAAAATGTATAACAGAAAATTCTGTGCTGTGAGCAGAAGTTGTCTGTGGTGGTCCTCAGATTGGTGGTGTGTGAGAAAGAACTGTGCCTTCCACGAAGCTCTGTTAATGGCTTAATGACTCTCTACCGTGAGCCTATTACTATTTTTATATACAAAATGGACTGGAAAATTAACTGCTATACAAACTGCCTCCATCAGGCAGCAGCACGGTGACCTGTGTGTACAGTTCTGTCTCCACAGTAAGGTGATCCGAGGCGTGTTTACCTACAGCCACTAGAAGCCCTTGTGCAAATGTTTGCTGCTACTTAGTAGTTTCGAGATGGGTAACAATTTTCAGAATGGAGTAATTTCAGACTCCTTCGTTTACAGCAGCTTGGGAAACACTTGAAATACTGAGTGACCTTAATTCACTGTAACTCTCCAAGTGGAAAATGTGCCCAGTGTGTCCTTGAATCAAGAGCCCTCACCTCTTAACCCTCGCTGGTTTTGTAGGTATCAGCATTCCTGCTGTGTAATCAGTGGGCTCCCCACCCCCTGCATCCTCCCCCAGCTGGTCTTCCATGCTTGGAGTGGGTCACTTGCCCTAACATCATTTGTAGTTTGGCAGAAACCGTGTGTGTTTCCCTGACCTTAACCTCACCGTGTACTTGCTCAAGGAATAATCTGAATCTGCTGATGTCTTAACTACGAAGTCATGGTGAAATTTCATAATAGTTAATCTCCAAATCCATAAGCAAAGTAAGTGGGGAAACTAGAATAGTTGAAAGACTGATACTGCAGCAGTAGGATTGTTTGGAAATGGTAAAATTCAAATAAATATTGTGAAAGAGGGCAGGAGAAGAAAAACATACAGAAAACAGCATCTTATATTGGTTTGACTTTGTTCTAGGCTTGAAGTAAACAATTGTATATATTTTGTGTGTTAAAGGTCATTCACATGTACCAGTAGGTTGGTTAACAACAATATGCAAATCCTTATGTGCAGTGTTATTACATACTATTATGTGTTTATGTGTTTCTTTGAAAAAAGTTATTTTGTTGTTATT
This sequence comes from Grammomys surdaster, assembly GCF_004785775.1. Lineage (NCBI taxonomy): Eukaryota > Metazoa > Chordata > Mammalia > Rodentia > Muridae > Grammomys > Grammomys surdaster. The sequence goes on along the minus strand of NW_021604712.1, from coordinate 7,303,207 downwards.
TTAATATGGGAATCAGTCCACCCTCTTATCTCAACTTTCTGAGTACCTGGGACTACAAACATGTTCCATCATGCCTGTCTAATAAACAGAAGACCATGTTCTACGAGCCGTCACTTCTACATGGGACAGTCGAGATCTTTGTAGATGATCCCTTTGTATGGCCCCATGTTTTCTTTCTGGTAATTTGCAATACCTAGAGATGGAGTCTGGTGAGTCAGACCCACAGCCACATTGAGGCTGGTGATAGTCTATGAGAACCTCTGACATAGAGACACTGCTGAAGTCGGTGGCTCTGCAGTGTGGTTTACATCCATATTTGCCCCATGACCTGCAGCGGTGCGTGAGGGGGAGATATGTTGGGGGCTTTACTGTTTGTTGTAGAAGTGCACTGAAACGCTGCAGTGTTGCAGTGAGAACTTAGTGAACAAGCTCTTCCTTGTTTGAACTTCTGCTTGCCAACCTAGCCTCTGCCAGGTGATTTGACTTGAGAATCTCATATGAAGTCAAAGATGTGAGTCTTGCTGTTTTCTATCTAAATGGAAACACTTGTTGATCACACTGGTTGATCACTTTGGTGTGTGCACATCACATGGGTGACTTAGCTGAGGCGAGGAGGAGTCTCATGACTGGTGCAGTCAGGTGCTTGTTTCTCCTGGGTTTGTTTGCTTACTCGCATAAGACTCTCCTGTCTGTCGAAGTTCTAAAATCTACACTTTCTGAGGATATCTTTGGGGCTACACCTGTTTTCCTCTTGTATATGGGGTGCTGGTTGGTGCTGGCATGAGTCATTTTTACTGTCTCACTCTTCCTGTGTAGGTACCAACGCTCTGTATGTGTATGTGTGGGCAGTGGACAGCTGTAGCACACAAGCATTGCTTCCTTTTATGTGAGTGGGGGTTGGTTTCAAGACAGGGCTTCTCTATGAAGCCCTGGAACTTAACTCTGTAAACCAGGCTGGCCTCAAACTCAGGGAGATCCAGCTGCCTCCGCCTCTCAAGTGCTGGGAACAAAGGCCTGTGTGACCACCTCAGGCCCATTGTTTTGTTTTCAATGAAGTGACCTGATGTTCCCACTTCATGGAATATGGATCCAAAGCCCACTAGTGCTCAGGCTGCAAATGAAGTCCTGCTTTATAACTGTGTCCCGCAGTCAGCTGGGATGACTGTTCAAAAGCCCACTCAAGAGGAAGCAAATCTCCACGCCCCAGTGTTGGGCCATATAATGGTATGTGGAGACTGCTGGCCCTCTGTAAAATTGGTCATCTGTGGTGACACTTGTTAACCTATTACTTAGTAATGTATTTAATAACTTGGTTTTCCTTCTGAACCCTTCCACTGGGTTGGACCAGCCAACATGTGTGGTATTCTCAGGAGCCCAAGTTGGGGCTATAGTTCAGTGTTGAAGCACTTGCCTGGCATGTGGTAGGCCCTGGGTTCTACCCACAGGACAGGAAACCTGCTGGGTATCAAGGTGCCTATCACCTGGAATAGCAGAGTCCCTCCAGGTCCCTCTCCCATGTCTTGGTCATAATAGCTGAAAGAGCATCTATATATGTATAGCACTACTCTTTTGACAAATATATAGACTGAATATTCTCTTGTACAAACCCAGCCACTGGACAATCAGAGATGAGCAAAGCCAGATCCATGAAAATAATCACCAAAACAAATGAATAAACAGAGGAGCGCTAGGAACTAGAGTAAATGGAAACAGCTTTTTTTTTGGGGGGGGGGACTTCTGGTTGGGTTCTTAGATGTCTTTCAAACTGTAGCTGTTACTAACTTTATTCCTTGACAGTGTTGAACAAGTATGTAATGCATTCCGACCCCCCCCCCCCATCTCTGAGCTTCTCATCCTTGTCAGCCTTTTCCTTCCTCCTCTCTCTCATTCCTCTCCCTCCTCTCCCCTCCCCTCCACTCCTGTCCTCTCTGGTCCCCTTCCCTTCCCACTCCACCCCTCCCCTCTCCCTCTCTCTTTCCCCACTTAATTTAACCAGGAATGTCTGTGTGAGTGGGTTTGGACCTATCCATTGGAACCTGGTGGGCTCAACGGTGGTTCTTCTCCCAAGTCCTTTGCCCTCCGATGTGAGGAAGAGCCTTGAGGTGAGAGATCTGCTGGGCTTGCTCGCTCACTCCACAAATATTTATTGAACACCTGTCTGTGCCAAGCACTGTTCCCAGTGCCAGTGACCTAGTGGAGTACGTGGCAGGAGGTGAGCTGCTCCTGTTGTATGATGTTTAGAGAGTGTCTGTTTAGGCAGAGATTTCAGTAAAGGGACAAAGGACCTTTAGAAGAGGCATGGGAAAGGGAGATGTTAAAAGGCTTGTGTCCTGAGAGTCACAGAGGAAGCAGGGCCATTTGTGTGGAGCCCTGATACAGTGGACTTGCCCTTGGCCGCTGAAGAGAAGGTAGTAGGTTCTGAGCTATATCATGTGTTCACTGGACAAGAAAACTGTTGATGTTAGGAGGAAGCTTCTGGGAGGAGGCTGTGGCCCTCCTGTAGGGTAGAAATAAGTCTTAGGCCAGGGTGATAGTTCCAAGAGTTGGGAGAAGGGATCAGAGTGCAGATGTGCATACTGCTAACATGTGGAATTGGCCCTGAATAGCCCAGGGGGAAGTGGATTTTCTACATCCCAGTCTGGATGTTACTTTTCGTTCCTGAGGGAAGTTTTTATATCTTCAGGTAACTGTGGCCACATTCCACTATTTAAGAAATGTGTTGATGGTTAACACAGGATGTTTAGCCAGGGGGTCAGGTTATTTGTGCTTTAAAAAATCCACTGAGCCTGAATCGAAAGAGTAATTCGTAGACAACATCATAGGTAGATGTTTCCTTTACCTAGAAAGTATGTTCATGGCCACAGAGTCAGCAGGTCTCCACAGCACTCTTAAAGGACAGCCAGCAGGTCAGAGACAAGAAGTTTCAAAACAAAACTCCAAACTGCTTCAGGCTCTGGTCTAGTTCCTTATAAAGCTTGGCATAATTCTTGTAAGGCTTGTTTTTTTTTTTTTTTCCCCTCAGCTTGTTATCCTGATATTTTTCCTTTGAAGAAGTTCTAGAATTATTGCAATTTAATTACAGACATATATTCTACAAGATCTATTTGATATCTCCTGATTACTTTCTTGTTGCTTGGGCCTTTAATTTGGATAGAAACATGGGGCTGAGGCATTAATCTCCATGTTCTGGAAAACGTGCTTGCTTGGTCCGAGCACTGTGGGGCAGAATGGGTTGGTGGAATTAGAGGTAGACTGTTCTGGAAATGTAGCATGCTTCCCTGAGCGTGTGCGCACGCACGCGCATAAACACACACACACACAGTTATACATGCCCCCCCTTCTGTTGCTGTCTTCTTCCACTAATACTAATCTAGGAAATGGGCATTTGTTTGTTTTGTTTTGTTTTGTTTTTTTGATTTTTGGGTTTTGTTTTTGTTTTTTTTGAGACAGGGTTTCTCTGTGTAGCCCTGGCTGTCCTGGAACTCATTCTGTAGACCAGGCTGGCCTCGAACTCAGAAATCCACCTGTCTCTGCCTCCCAAGTGCTGGGATTAAAGGCGTGCGCCACCACTGCCTGGTGGAAATGGGCATTTGTATTCGGGCCTGTTTCAAGGTAGGACAGTAAGGATACTGAGTTTATTAATTGATAATCTCTCATTAACCATAGGGAGTCCTGACTGTCCTTAGATCTTGGTACTTTCCAGTCACAAAAAACAAACAAACAAACAAACAAACAAAAATCCCCCCAAAACAAGCCTCCCTGGGGTGTGGAGCAGGCAAAAGCCAGGCTGTGAGGGTAGCCATGTGAATAAGCATGGGCTGGGAGTGAATCTCTACTCCAGAGGGAGCACTATGATTGCCATTAGGAAAAAAAAATATTAAGAATTGAGATTGCTCCTTAGCTTCTCAGATTTTTAACAGCCTGTAGAAGGTTTACATGTAGTAATATCAATATAAAAACAGCCAATATTTTAAAAATGCATCTTTTGGGAAATATATTGCCTCCTTCGTGCAGTTTGGCAACCTGTAATAAGCTGGCAGCCCCTGTTTTACTAAGAATTTTTTAATAAAATGGCAGGAAAGGAAAAAGTGGAATGTGTATCAGCAGATAGGAGCTCCTGTAATAACACAGTCGGTGTTGGTGTTAGCCTTAGAACCACCCAGACAGGCAAGCAGCTCTGAGAAATGCCCGGAGAGCCTGTGCCTGGCTTGAGTAAGAGACCAGCTGCCCTAGAGGCCCCTGCAAGCCTCCCAGAGAATGCAGAGGCCGAGCTGGTGTCTGAGCACTTCTCTTTGTTCCGGTTGTTTTCGATCTGTCTTGGAAAATACGGACACAACCCCAGTCCCAGTCCCTGCAGCTGCTTGGGCTTTTTATGAATGAGGCCCAGAAGGGGGAGGAGAGGGCTTGCATTACACCAGCCGTTGGGTAATACAATTCATTCACTTGCAGCCATCCAGTCCAGGCTTCTATTTTAAAGGAAATGACTTGTTTATTTGACAATTCAGGAACAATTCAGATTAGCCTCCCCTGACCCTCCCCCTCCCCCCTTTCCTGGACTTTAGTAAGTTCAAACACTAAGGCCGCTTCAACATTAAAACTTGTGTTTTGAGCATTTGCTCAGTTTAATTGGGCACAATAGTAAGAAAGGTTGATTAAGAGAGGCCTTGTCACCTCAGGGAATCTTGGTCACTCCTCTGCCCCTCTGCTACCTAAGGAGAAGCTGTGCAGTCTTTACCCAGCCTTCAGACCTTTGGGAGCCACAAGAGTGCAGTGCTTTTGGCAAGGTGATATCTCCCTGAGGCCTGCCCAGATCTAAATGTGCCTTCTTACCCTGTATCTTGGCTTGCTTCCCTATCCTGCACTGGCATTTCTTTATCTGTGGCATTTAAGGCTCCACTTTTGTGGCCACTAAAATCTGAATTGGAAAGTGTGTGACAAGGGCTGGTCCTCTCCCCACCACTGCTTCCTGCTAGGGGATGAACAAAGAGACCAGCCATTGTCCTGAGCATAATCGAAACTCTGTCAAAACAAACACCCATAGAAAGGGACAGCCTGCTTACAGCTGCCTGAGTGAGCCCAACACTGGGCGCATTTCCTCACAAAGAGCACTCTGAGGTCAGAGGAGACCATTCCCTGATGACCATCCTGGGCATAGAGACAGACCACTCCCGTTCACAGCACAGATCTGGCCATCGCTGCCACCCTCATGCAATGATGTCTGGTTTATGTCCATGACCACATGTTTGGGAAAGGGCATTCTCTCTGAGGCATTATTACCATCACTGTGTGTGTGTGTGTGTGTGTGTGTGTGTGTGTGTGTGTCTGTCTGTCTGTCTGTCTGTCTGTCTGTCTGTCTGTCTGTCTCTGTGTGTATGTATGTGTATGTTAGACTTAAAGTTGTTTATTCACAGAAATTAAGGCTTCTGTTCTGTAAGGTAGATACCAACTAAAGGTGGAAGAAGTGACCCTGGGTATTCTCCAACTTTTAAGTACCATGAACTTCTCTGAGCTCCATTGCTAGCCAAAAGAAGGTGTTTGAGGGCATCTACCAGCTGGTTGCCACAGACAAAGAACATCCAGATGTTGCTGGACTGCATGTGTTACTTTTTCTGCCCATGCTCTGATACTGGGCTAACACACTTAGTGTTGACCTAAAGCACTGTGCAAGGTGTAGACACTCAGAGTAGTCACTTCCTAGTAACCATGGTCATACCCCTGTGTGGGGTCCTGTTATCACATCAAGGACCTTTCCAAACCCTTAATGCCACATCTGAGTTGTTCTTAGGTTTTCTTGCAGGGAAAGGTGGGGTGCATGGTGGGGGTGGCTGTGAGCCATCTCACTACAGATATAGGCTGTCAGTGAGGGATGATATGCCAACTTGATATCTGCATCTAGAAATCTCAGGTCTTCCTGGCCAGTTGAGCTTTCTGGATAATGTGAGTGTGCGCACCCACTGTTTTTGCCAGTGTCGTGGTAGCGTGAACTGAAGGCATACAGTGTGTACAAACTGGCATGCTGTGGTGAGTGGAACTCAGGAGGGCGGCTGCTGCTGCTGTTATGTATGTGAGTGCACTATTGTGTCTTCAGACACACCAGAAGAGGGCATCGGATCTCATTACAGATGGTTGTGAGCCACCATGTGGCTGCTGGGAATTGAACTCAGGACCGCTGGAAGAGCCATCTCTCCAGCCCTGTGTTTCTTAAAACCTAAGAGTGAATATCTAGACTAGAATAGCTGGAGTGAGTTGACAGCGGGATGTGGTTGGTGATTCTAATAGAAGATTCCCACCCTAGTCTTACAGCTGACAGCTGCAGATCAGAGACCAGAGTAAGTTCATGAATACCTCCCCTATGGTTTCTTGTAGTAGTCTTGTAGTTTCTGGTCATGAGTGTTTTGCCTTTGAATCTATTTTAAAAGTGTGTGTGTGTGTGTGTGTGTGTGTGTGTGTGTGTAGGACAAGGACTCTAATGTCATTCTTTTGCACATGGATATCCTCATTTTCAAGTACCGTTTTTCCTATATATATTCTCAGGACTTTTATCAAACACTGGTTGACTGAAAATGTGTTGTTCTTTTTCCTCTCTCTTTTTATTCTGTTGCCAGTCTAAGTGTCTGTTTTTCTGTCAGTACCATACTCTTTAGGTAACTGTAACATTGTAACAAACATGCACTTGTAAAATGTTCTTCTGGGGCACTTTTGCTGTTGTTTTTGAGACTGTGTCTCATACAGCCTAGGCTGGCCTTAAACTCTCTATCCTCCTGGCTCCACCTTTGCAGTGTACTTTGAAGTCAGATGATGCTTTTAGCTTTGTCCTTCTTGCCCAGGATTCTGCTGGCTTTCAGAGGTCTTGCAGTAGAGCACTGCCATTCAAGGAGAAGAAGGGAAACATGCAGAATGGAAGCTGGGCCGAAGGAGGAGGCCCTGTGCTGCTGCGTTGCCCAGTGGTCGGGGTCTCAAGAGCTGTCAACCTACTGTAGGGTGGGAGATGAGCAATGAGGAGGGACTGAGGACTGAAGAGCAGAGCTGTGTTCTATTAGTTTGGGGGTGATATCAAGAGAGCTAGAACTATCAAGAACTGGGAGGCTTTCAGAGACGTGACCAACAGCTGCTTTGTGGATGTGGAACAAGCAGTATACACACTTTAAGCCTAGCTCCACGGAAGTCCTCGAGTTCACATGTCAGTTAGCATCCAGCTGTATGCCAGTGTGCGCAGACATGTGGCATGTGTATTTAGCATCATTGAAACAGGCTTTTGGTTTCTCCCCTCCCCCTCCCCCAGTTGATTTTTTCCAAATAAATGAAGCTTATGTTTCAGTTTAATAAATGTAAGCCTCCTCAACTGTTATCAACAGAACTTCACTAATTAATAATGCATCGTTTTCTTGGTAATGCAGGGCGCTGTTACGAAATCGTAAGCCTTAGAACCTTTTGGCACATGAAAGTTGGTTTTGTTAAAGAGCTTTGGCCATCTGTGTGTTCTTGTATGTAATGCATTGTGTCTGTTCCTGCTGCATCCTGGCACCGTGAGTCCTGCTCCTAGGCTGTCCCTTAGTAAACTGCTTGTAGTATTTTCACCCACCAAGGGCAGAAGACTTTCACTGTTGCTTTAAAGTGGGCATCAGGTGCCAGGCGTTTCATGGTTGACACACGAGAGCCTTCCTCACCTGGATAGGAACTACAAATAGGAAATACAGTTAACGGTTAAGCCCTTACTGCTTACACCGTCTTCTCCTCCTCTTGCTTGTTTGTGCTCCTTCGTGAGTTGTTCAACCCTTTTAGAATCCTGGCTCCTCTATCTTACTTTGCCTCCCCATGACTCCTTATGTTTTCCCAGATAGGAATTGTACTAATGAAAACGAGAAGTAAATGTAATATGTAATGTTCTGTCGGTAATTGTTTGTTTGCATTTTAGCTTGTCACAGAGCTAATGATATTTTAATTGTAGCTGACTTGAAACACAATGAAAAAGTGGCTTCCTGCTGTTTTGGGGTTTTTGAGTTTTTTTAAAAGCTGGATTCAGTAACTTGAAGGTAATTTAAAATGTTTGAGCCCCAGAAACATATTTCTCTTCTACAGCCATGGACGAACCAGGCAGCACTTGTATTTAATCATCGGCGGGGATGTAAGTACAGTAAGGAAACAAACAGCCTGGTACACACATCCATTACGTTATTGCTTATGTGCGAGAATCTTACAAACTCGGCCTCACTGAAGCTCTAGAATGTCATACATGGGCAGCTGGGCCAATGCTGTTTGATTTTGCAAACGAGCCTTCTATTTCTGAATGCTGTTCTACACGCCAGCTCTCTGAGGCTATGTGAGGACTACAGAAGGAAACAGAAGGCCCAGATAGAGTCGAAGGAGAAACACAGGATTCTTACAGGAAGGACTGTGATTTGCTTGCTGAATCAGCTTCAAGACTGATGCAGGGGCGAATGGACTTCAGGTCAAACCTCTGTGTGTTAGTGTGAGGGGCAGGGGTACACATACAGCCCAGAAGTTGATTGTGATGTGTGATCTGTACAATTTAGAGCGTAGTTCCTAATCCATCTGTTGGAAGAATTGGTGAGCTGCAGAGAACTTTTAAAACAAATGGCATTCTCAGATAAATACAGGATAATGCTTTGTCAACGTTTAAAATTTACATGCTGCCACAATGTGGTGGTTCTTGGCAGTAATCCTTGTCCTTAGGAAACTGGAGCAGGAAGATTGCTGTGAGCCAGCCTGGCCTACATGAATGAATTCAAGTTCAGCCTGGGGTACAGATTGAGATCTCATCTCATAACAAATAAAAGAAAAACCCAAGTCAGGTGCCAGAGTTGACAAACTAAACAAGAAGTTCAAAAAGAGCTTGGACACCTAAGTTGACCTCTGACCTCCACCACAGGCATCTGCACAAGCACACACCCACACCCATGTGCACTGAGTTCTGATGGGTTCCTCCTCTTCAGTTTTGCAAGTGTTGCTCTGAGGTTTTTTTGCTTAAAATGTGGCACGTGCCTTTGCGTCGGGGCAGGGCCACAGTTCAGAATGATGAGCTGGTGTATATCATTACCCCTTTCTGAGGGTGCCAGTATTTCTCCATCTTTGTAAGAGAGAGTCAGCTACCCTAGAACCTTTTATCTGTACCCTCCATGTCTACTTTGGTTGCCCTTTGAGCTGTAACCTGTCATGGTTCTTGAGACCCCAAAGCAAGTGTTTGATTGCCTGTCCTGTTTAACTAATCAAATGTCTAATCTTGATTCTTAAAAGAAATTTTTTAAAAATAAAAGCTGCAGTAGTTCTGGTAAGTTAGAACCTCACTTGTTTCTAAACTCCCATAAAGCACTCTCAACACTCTTGAAATATTTCTCTTCTGACACTCAGTGTGTGCTTTTTCAATACCAACAAGCAGTGTTCCAGCCCCACAAACACCATATGGTACCTGCAATCTAATGTAGTTCTGACACCAACCATGCAGAGTCAGCACATCCTGATGGAATCCTCTGAGATGGTTCTCTCACTCTGAGAAGGTAGAGGTTTGAGTTTATTGCCAGTTCCCCCCCATCATTGATCATTTGCCATGATGGCCCCCAAATGGCAGAAAACTAAATGTTGTTATTATTTAGCAAGAATGTAGCTCAGGAACAGCTGAGTGGAAGGTCAGGGTGAGACAGAGTCTGCAGGGGCATGGTTTGGAGCAAGTTTGTGTGAGTTTCTTAGGTAGGAATTCAGGTGTGAAGGCATGTTCATTTCTTAAGACTACCTTGGGTGTGTGGAATTCTCTGTACTCTCTAGTCTTGGTGGGGGTGGTGGGACAGCTGGTTTCTGAACAGCTCGCCAGCCTGGCTCATCCTGTCAGCGCTGCTACTGTGTTTGGGTTTAGAATCTCTCTCTTACTTTTCCGCCATTTCTTCATAGGACCTTCAAGAACTCAAAAGTTCTAGCTGAATAGTGAGAACCTGTCGCTGTAGTGGAGATTCACAGGGATGAACATTAAACACCTTTCATAGGTGTCACTGACTAAGACTCCTCTAGAAAGTGTCTCACTAGTTCCTGCGTTTTAAAAGGAGGAACTGATCTCCAGGGACATCTTCTTCCAAGAGCAGGACTGTGTCCAGAGTGTCCATTCGGCTCTTCTAAAAGGTCAGCAGAGATGTGCATATGCCAGTATTAGGGGTCACCATGGAAGAGCAGTGGTACAGTAGTCTCCCTCCCTGTGAGGGAGATATAATCAAAGAGCTGCAGTAGATTCCTGAAACCATAAATACCACCAAACCTGATGTATACTGTTAATTCCTATACATGCATATCTATAATGAAGTTTAATTACAACCAGAAATTAGCAGTATCAAAAAGGCAATCATAAGATATGGTATAAGAAGTCTCCAACACCACTCTTTTTCCTGCTTGGGGTCACTGTTAAGTAAAGTCAGGGGTACTTGAACAACAGCACTGTCGTGTTGCTCAGATCTCTGTGATGTTACTAGCTGATAGGGTATACAACCTGGATCCGTTGCAGAAAGGGATGGATCCATACAGAGCAGAACAACAAGATGGCTTCCTATAACTTTGAATGGCAGGTAACTTAAGGCCAAAATTTTTTTTTTTTTTTGGAATTTTCCATATAATTATTTTCATGTCCTGGTTGCCTCCAGGTACCTGAAACCAAGGAAAGCAAATTGTGACAAGGGAGAACTGTGGCTGCAGCTGCCCTTCACTTGATGTGGTTGTCAATATTTTGTAAACTGGAGAGTATATCAGATCAGATAGGTTGTGCTCTCCTGCACTGAGGGCAGCGCTGCCTCCCTCACCAGGGTCCTTCCTAGTTCCTTTCCCTGTGCCTGCTGCCTTTATTCCATAAAATGCTTTATTACTCGAAGCCTGGTAGGATTTTTGTGAGTCTAAACAGCAAGGAGGTAGCCGTCACATTCCTAGTGACTGGAAACGTACTATCAGTGCAGCCTAGATTGCTCTGAGGGGGTATAGAGCACAAGCCGCAACCTGGACGTATTAACGGCTCAACCAGGTCGTGGTCACACACACCTGTCCCTTGAGACTTTTCTGTGTCTCTGCAGCTTTTGAGAGACCTCACTTGTGTAACACCACACAGTAAGCACAATGCTTCTCCATGCTGAAGCATGCGGGTGACACTGAACTTTTTGTGAGTTTACATGAGTACCTTCTCTGAAGAGTACAAGACCACCAACTTCATAGCTGATGGGATTCCTTCTTGATCTGCCACTTACCAGACCCCTGCCCCCCTTTTCTCATCTGTATGATGGTGCTTCCTTCTTTTTAACAGTAGGAGTGTCTCTGGTCTACATAGTGTAAGTTTGGGAACTAACAACAGCTGTCTGGTATTGTTAATGTTCCTTGCAATGGGAGTATAGTATGTCCATAGGCTCTATAATAATTGGCATGTTTTCTAATAACATTCCAGTAAATAGTAACTTTAAAAGATCAAGGTACCATTTCTGTACAAAGCTACAATGGAAAAGATAAGATAAGATAAACACATCTCTTGCTCTGGAATGGTGGTCAGGACAACCTGGCATGGGGACACTAAAGTTAGCATATTCCTCCACTTGAGGAGCTTGGCATGTCCAGTGACAAAGTAGCATTTAATGCTGCAGGGTATTACCTTTTAAAATGATGGCATATCTAGTTGACTTAATATTAATTTAGATTAATATTAGTTCTCCACCAAGTTAAGGCATAGCATTAATTTCAAAACTAAAGTTGAATTTTTGTTTTGTTTTTCTTGTCAGTATTTTTATCTCAAAAATATTCTCCCAGCTTTCAAATAAATTGTGGATATGCTCCCAGCTTTGATGTGGATATGCTCCCAGCTTTGAGATAAATTGTGGATAATTACTATAATGTTGACTTTTAATCTTGGCCACGTGACCGGTTTTGCATCCAAATAACGGTGGCTATAAAGATGACTATTTGGCCTCCTGCGTTTCTGTTTCTGTCAGGTCTGCTAGTCCGCTTCCCGTTACTGTAACAGAATGCCTGGGTGCAGCAAGTGAGAGAGCAAATGGACTTTGGCTTACAGCTTTCAAGATTTTGGTCCATGGTTGATTGACTGTATTAATTTGAGGCCTGCAACGAGGCAGCTTTTCTGTTTGTAGCAGTATAAGCACTTGTGTGGAAGCAAAGCTGTTTACCTCATGGCTGGCTGGGATACCAAGGCAAGAGGGAGGACTATTGCCTCACTCTCTCCTTTAAGGGTACATCCCCCAAAAGACCTCCTATTAGGCCTCAACTCTGAACATTGCTACCACCTTCCAGGAGTGCTAATCTGGGGGCTATGCCTTTAACACCCAGGCCGTTGGCAACCATCCATCAAGTATTAAAACTTGAGTGCCACGTCCCTAGCAATGTGTGGGTACTTCAAATGTAGACACATCTAATATGCATCCATCACAAAGAGAAACCTGGGGTTATAAAAATGACTATGATGTGGTTCTCACCCTAGAGTTGCTTGCTGTTGTGAGTCTGTAGTTTTTCAAGGTGCCAGGACGCCATGATGTTCTGATGTGGAAAAGGAATGTGTGAAAGTGTGTTTTCCAGGGATCAATATTTCTCTCAGGGATACCCTTGACTCTCCCCCTTACAGACTGGAGGGCAGCCTTGGGTTAGCGTGGAGATTTGCTTTTGTTGCTTAGCAGAACCTAAGGGAATAGTGTGTCTCATGATCTTTGGTTGGAAGATTGGATTCTCCTTTCCCAAGGCAACCCAAACTAGACTCCATTGGCTCAGGATTGAGGAGCCTGCCTGGAAAGCCTTCTAGGCTGGATCTGGGAGAGGAGCCATGAAGGAGTATGGATTCTGTTCCCTCCTAACAACTACAGTTTGAAGGCTTGCCTAGTGTCAGGGTTCTGGGCGTTGGGATCATTGCTTGAGCTGCCAGGCAAAAAGTGTGACCCACTGGTATGATCATTTTTCTTTCTCCTTTATGTTTTCATAAAGTTATTGAGTAGACATCAGATTGCAAATGCTACGCAAATAGTCAGTTTCTGGAATTGACAACCAAAAAGATTTGTGTGGAGTTATGAGGAGTCATTAAAGACATAGTTAGTTCTCTTTTCTAATACTAAGGCATGCACAGAACTGAGCACACAACCCCCAGTAAGTACATGGAATGGATAACCTTCCGACACTCTTCCCACCACCACCCTGATGGCTCTACAGAGGTGCGACTTGTTACATTCTATGCATGAGATGAGACCCTCTCTGCTGGGTTGTCTAGGTGGGCTTCTGACGCAGGCACATCAGCAACTTACACTGGGAAGTGTAAATTCCATCCCTCCTTCGTTCCCGAAGGACAGCCAATCAATCCAAGCTATATCCCACTTTTGAGTTTTTTGTATGAGTTCAGTGAGGTAGATCACGAGCACAGAGATGTTCTGTAGTGGTTAAAGTATAGCCATCACACGCACAGCTCTGGGGGTTGGATCCTGGGTATATAGTGGAAGGTGTCCTGGGTAGCTTTCTCCTTTCATTCCATGTGAACTCTGACTCTTCCAGATGTTAGCTCTCACACATGTCACTGTTCCTACACTGTCACTATTCTGTATCAGGCTTTTCAAAACTTGTTTAAGATTTGAGACTTTCTTGAGGACTTGATCACTGGTTTTGCCTCAGGCATGCACACTAGCTATCTACATTGTTACAATCCTTGTTTGTTTTTGGGGCTGACCACTAGGACAACTCCATGCTGGCTTTATCTTGTGACCTGTCTTGTTGTTGATGGAAGGCCGCCATTCATATAGACTCATTAAGAGTGGTTGAGGTGGCTCCCCCAGTTGCATTGGTGAACTGGGAGCTTCTGTTATGTGTTCTCATTATTCACCTTAGCTGAGATGAGGGCTAATACATGGTGTTGTGGAAATGTTTGAGCTAATGTTTGCTTTGTGCCACTATTCCTTATTAAACTTGGGGTCCTTGACTGAGCCTGAAGAGATTCTCCTACGGCTAGCCGATTCCTAGGTAGTAAAGAAGCATGTATTTCACCCCCAACACTTCCTTTATTGGACTCTCACACTCTAAGACAGTATTCTTCTCAGACCCTGGTCTCCTTAGGGCCACATACCAGACAGCTATAGATTGCCCAGCTTCATTGCTTGCCAAGATGACTTGAAGCAGTCCATCCTCAGCCACCTTACTCTGCTTCGTTCATGCAGTGTTAGTCAACAGTGTATTACTGATGTGAAAACACAGGGTACCTTTATAGAGAGAAGTCTCAGTTAAGGTCCAGAATTTGGTTTCGAAGTCCAAACATCATAGTGCAGCTGTGGTAAGGGTTGCCCTGTGCCTGAGTCAGTGACAGGAACCTGAGAACAAGCAGACACAAGCAGATGTGGAGAGAGGTCACGCTTGGCCCTTTTCTCTAGCCCTCTTGTGAGAATTGCTTTCATCTCCTCTGAGGACAGGATACCAAGTGGCCTAAGAACCTCCCACCAGGCCCACCTCTTAAAACTTCTATCTCCCAGCACTGATAACCTTGGGGACAACCTTTTCACACAAGGATTCCAAAGGGATACCCAGACTTTCGTTGTAGAAACCTCTGTGTCTTCCTGACTACCCAGTGTTTCCCTACATGGCCCCCTGTATAATAGTCTTCCAGTGATCCGTGTCTCCATTTGTCTGTCTGTCTGACTAAATTCTTCATCTAGAAATGCTTTGGGAACATCACCACTGAGAAACAGAGAGGGGTGAGGGATACAGATTGACCCTGGGCTGTTCCCAGTTTCTGCAGAGTGGTGGCAGACACACCAGCCTCTCTTACCAGTGTGGCTCCATGCATAACCAGTTACAATGGATTTGACAACAAACACAGTTGAGTTCCAGTACAGTGAGTGTCCAGAACAGATCTGAGTACTGTTTCATACCAGCCTAGCTCTAAAGCCCACACAAAGTACCTCTTGGATGTTTGGTGAGGTAACTGAAATGGATCAGATGGTAAACCAACCATTGTCCCCTGGCTGAGCTTCCTGACAGAGGGAGCCCCTGTGTGCGGAGTGCTTACTATGGAAGATCCTGTGGAGAAGCCATGCTTAAACTTTACAATGGATTTGCGTTTCAGTCCCTCCTCCTGGCATGAGTGATAAATCACTTCGGGATAGCACTGTACAGCACAGCCAAATTCCCTTTTTCATGCCCCATGCAGCATTGCTCTCCGTAGCCTTATATGGTCTGTTTACATGGCTTTCTAAACAAGAGTGGATGTGCTCACAGATGACTTTCAGGGGGCTTATTAGCATCTCAGCCATGGAGGGCTACATTTCATTTTAATTAAAAGAACAAAACAGAAGTGGATGGGAGAAAGGCCGTAAAATAGTAGGGAAAGGAACCTCTTAGTAGCATGCCTCTGACTAGGAGAGTGATTGGTCTGAATTGCTGAAAATGGGAAGGCAGCCTTTTAACTTCTTTAATGGAAATGTTATAAATGGCAACCCACCGCAACCTCCCCAATAAACAAAGAGTACCACCAACATAAATAGATAGATAGATAGGTAGATAGATAGATAGATAGATAGATAGATGTATGTAAAACCAAAAAACCCTGCATGAGTTCTTCTTGTACCTATGTGAAGAAGAAACCAAAGAGCACGTTGGTCAAGCCATGGCTGCAAAGTGATGGGTTCTTTTAAATATTTTGCATTTTTATATGCATGTGAGTATCTCCGGCTGGGATATCATCGTGTGTGGATGCCCTTGGAGGCCTGGGGTGAACGTGAATGTTGGGAACCAAACATGGGTGCTGAGAACCACACTCAGGCCTCATCTCACCCCTAACCCCCAGCAGTAAGTTCTCTCAACCACTGAGGCATCTCTCCAGCCCCTTAAGTGCTGAGTTGTGTCATTCAGTTCAGCCTCCCCTTTTTAACCAAGAAACACAATTTATTAGTGTTACCAAACCAGCTTAAGTAATAAAGAGTTTATTTTGACTTAGAGTTTCCATGGCATTAATCGATGGTGGCAGGGGCAGAGTTAGATGAAGCGCTTCCTGCACTCAGGAAGCAGAGTGGGGGTGAAGAAACAGGAGAGTGGACAGGAAGTGGGGCCAGGCTATCAGCCTCAAAGTCTGCACCCAGTGCCTTACTTCTTCTAGCAAGGCTCCACCTACTAAAGGTTCCATAACCTTCCCAAACTGTGCCACCAGTGGGGGACCAAATGTTCAAATGGGTGAGCCTAAGTGAACATTCAGTATTGACACTGCCACAAATATTAAATAAAAATATGTGTTCATTTTATCTCAAATTATGAAACCGGTATGAAGATGTACATGCGATATATTTTCTTAGTGGTTTATAATTTTTATTTACCATGTATTATTTTTTATTTACTATGTATTATTTTTTGAGACAGGATCTTACTGCAGGGTCTGACTGACCTAAAGCTTACAGTGTAGACCAGAGTGGCCTCAAACATGGAACAGTTGTCCAGCCTTTGCCTCCCACATGCTAGGATTTCAAATAGTATTTTCAAAGTTGACTTGTAACAATTTCAAATAAGTTTGAAAATTAAAAAAAAAATTAAAGATATCTCCAGCCTAAAATTGTTTATTTGTGTGTGTGTGTGTGTGTGTGTGTGTGTGTGTGTGTATGTATGTATGTATGTATGTATGTATGTTGGGTTTTAGACCCAACAGGTGCTCTTCTTGTGAACAAAGAACTTTGGAGGTGGCCAAAGGCCAGCCGAAGGCAGGTGAACAGTGGCTGTCCTCTGATGGGAATTGTCCCTGTGGCAGCAGCCCCTTCCTGATATCTTTTCCTGGTGGAGGGCAGTTGTGGACTTGGTGAAGAAGAGAAGAAAGGGGGTGTATGCCCATCTCTCTACAGCAGGGCTTCTGAAAGCCGCCCTTTGTGTGTGCTGGGCTGGGCCCGGGCACAATCAGGCTATTGTTTCTTTGAGGAAAGCAATGGCATCCTGTTGTAATTATTTATGGAAGAAAATATTTGATGTTTTTGGAAGAGGTTGGATATGGAGGGCATGAGGAAGAAAGGGAGGGACTTACCCCATCCCACCCATTTCAGACCTCTTGGTGGACGGGACAGGGCCTTGGGTAGTTCAGAGCAGGCAGTTTCTATACAGTCTCTTATCAGGGTTGAGGGTACAGAGATTCTGGGCATTTCCAGTTCTGGTCCTCAGGATGATGGTGGAGTAGCTTTTCTGTGGGTGGAGCTGATCACCACGGCTGCTCCACCATGGCCTCCCTGACTGCCATACTTACAGATGCTTTTTTAGTATCTTTGCTCTCATGTTCTTCTAAGGTGCCGGATGTTTGGACTTGTGCACCAGATATCAACTAATGATTAGGGAAGAGTGGTAAAACGTGCAGTTTCTCCTCACCTCCTAGCATCCGTGTGTCTTCCAGTTTCTCATCTCCTTAACAAATACCTAACATTGTCAGTTGATTTAAAAAAAAAAGAGTTGGTTTTGTATTGGGGTTTTGTGTGTTCGTTTTGCTAATCCTTTTGGAGGTTTCAGACTATGATTCGCTAGCCCCATTGCCATTGGTTCTGTGGTGAGCACCGCATCACGGTGGAGCGAGGAGTGTTCTGGAGTCCACATTCCCTTCAGGAACACACTCCACTCATCTTCCATTGGGTCAGCATTATTAAATGCTCTGCCATCTCCCCAAAACACAGTGTGTTAGGGGGTCATTCTGGGCCCAGACTCCAGCAGTTACTTGGAGTGTGGTTGAAGCCCGATATCTCAAGTGTCATCATGTGTATTCCTCCAGAGGGGGGAAGAGTCCTGCCCTGCTTTCATGCCAGATGTCATGGTCTGCCTTTTCACACCACCCAAGCCTACTTTCTCAGTCTTGCCTGCTTTATCTCTTCCTCTTTTTTAGAAGCTGCCTCCTTTCTGGGTGTGCTTACTTTCTGGGGTCCCTGTGACTTATAAACCTTGCCCTTGTTGGCCTCAAGCAACCAACTCTTGTTGGGATTCTCTCAGAAATTCCCATCGGTAACCCCAAGAGCTATTAAATACCCATCACGCAGTAGGTCTCAGCATTGTGAGGTCCCCTGTTCTGTTATCTGTATGTCCTGCGCAGGCTCATGGTCCCTCATTCTGCCATCTGTGTCTAGACTTCCCTTTTCAAACAGCTAGTCAGTCAAAAGCACCTGCCCATGGCCTCATAGATTATCTTATCCTGATCCGACAAGGGGCAAGACTGAGAGGTCTCTGCACTACATAAAGCAGAACAGTAAGCAAAGAGGATAGCCAGCTAGGCTAATGTTAACCATGGGGCTGTCCTCAAAATTCAGGAAGGATGGAGTGACACAGTCCCTCCTGGGAGGGTGGCATTTTGACTAGGAGTTATTAGGGGTCAGCTAATGGCAGTTCAGAAGGAGGAGGGCAAGAACTGTGGTGTAAGTGGACTGATGGCC
The DNA here is from genome assembly GCF_004785775.1 of Grammomys surdaster. Taxonomy (NCBI): domain Eukaryota; kingdom Metazoa; phylum Chordata; class Mammalia; order Rodentia; family Muridae; genus Grammomys; species Grammomys surdaster. The sequence goes on along the minus strand of NW_021604712.1, from coordinate 7,284,815 downwards.
AGTGAACTGAAACTTGGCAAGGCAGCAAGGTTGAATGTATTAACTCAAGCTTTCATAACAAAGTACCATAGCCCGGGTGGCTTAAGCTGCTGACGTTTATTTTCTCATAGTCCTAGAACTATGAGACCAAGACCGGAGTTGCAGCAAGGTCATATTCTAGTGAGGTCCTTTTTCTGTGTGGATGGCCATCTTCTCACACCAGAGTGGAGGAGGGAGCAAGCTTCCATGTGTCTTTCATGAAGGCACTAATCATTACAGGGCCTCTTCCTTATGAGCTCATTTAACCTTAAGTTACTAACTGTAGAGTCTGTGTCTCCATCAGAGTCACCTGAGGGCTTAGGGCTCTGACATAGGAATTTGGTGGAATGAGAATGCAGATGACTTTGGGGGAGGGGTGCAGGGATCCAGTGGAGTAGGCAAGGGCCTATAGGCCATAATACAAGTCAAAGCACTCCAGTGGGTCACACTCTTTATTTCTGCCAATGACTTTAGTCACTTTAGTTGTGAGGTGGAGGGAGAACAATTAAGAGTGAAAATCAGGGGAACCAGTTAGAAATTGTTTTGAGAAATCCTTTTAAGAGATTCCAGTGGCTTGGAATAGAACTGAGTTTCTCAATGCCATTGACGTTTTGAGCTGGCTAATCTTTGCTGCTGTCTGCACTATAGATATAGAATGTTTATCAATATCCCTGATCTCTTCCTGCTAGATACTGGTGGCCCATCTACCCTATGTCTGTGCAGAACGGTCAAAAATGTATCTAGATCTGGCTGGATGCAGGTGGGGCGGGGCAAAATGGTTCCTTGTTGAGAACCACTCCCATCAGTTACAGTAACTAAGAGTAGACAGATTCAGGAATATTTAGGGACTTGTGAAATCTCGCAGGTGGGGCAAAGAGGGATAGAAGATGATTCAGGCATTTGGCTTAGACAAAACGAGAAGTGAAGTTGCCCGTTCCCAAGCTGGCAGGAGGAGGAAGGGAGTAGGTTTGTTTGGGAGGTGTGGGGTGGGGATGGCAGATGGAGCTAGAACTCTGCCTTGCATCTCCTTAAGTCTGAGATGCCTCTTTGCCACTCAGGAGAGAGCTAAGAGGGATGGAATAGAGATGAATACAGGGATGAGCCAGGAGTGGGGGAAAGCGTGTGGGGCTCACCTGTCCGTAGCAGCCCTCTTGGGATGAGATCACTTTGAGGTTGTCAGACTTGGTATTCTCAGGAGCCCTTTGCACCAGTAAAACCTACAGACCATTGTCTGCCATGACTGTGCTGGAAGCTCATCAAGACAGTGTTTTGGGGGTGATTGGGCCATAAAGATTGAACTCTCCTGAGAATGCTTAGTACCCTTATAAAAGAGACACAGAATTGCCTGATACCTTCTAACAAGTGAAACCAATCCTTCTGTGCACTAGGAAAAAATGAGTCTGGAACAAGACAGAATCTACAAGTCTCTGGTTGGTTGGTTGGTTGGTTGGTTGGTTGGTTGGTTGGTTGGTTGGTTGGATGATAGATGGATGGATGGATGGCTGACTGGCTGACTGGCTGACTGATAGATTCAGTTGATAGTTATTTGGTTACAACAACCGAAATAGGGGAAGACAAATCTGATGAACTTTTATTTATATGGAATATATCTGTTGATATTTGGCCCTTAAGATGTTAGAATTTTTAAAGACTCCTTCATTTATAAGCAGTCATAACTATAATATGTATATTATTTTGTTGGAGAAAATCTCTACACACCCAGTTGGGTGAACAGTGTGGTGCTAAAAATCTCTTTCATATTTGGCTTGCTGGAGGGCACCTGTGTGTCCATCATCTGCCTCTATGTAGCTTCTTTGAATTTCTGTGTACCCTCAAGAGACCTAATCATGGAGCTGTAAAGATAGCTCAGCTTGCTGTTATATCATGAGGGCTAGAGTTTGGTCCCTTACTTGGGTCCCAGCACCCAAGTAAGAAAGCTCATAACTGCCTGTAACTCCAGTTCCAGGGGATAATGGAAACATGCTGCCGGTAGATGTCATCTTTTTGAAACAACACAATTTAAGCAGTCATTTTAGAGGCAACACTTCTGAGGGCTATTTCCCATTGCTTGTGTTAAAGAAACTATAATGTGTATAAACCAGCTTTCTCCTGATGGTGAGGACCATCACTGTGAAAGTAGCTTCACAGTGAGGTCTGGTGCTCCCAGATTTTCCATCCAAGACTATTGAGACCCCTCTTAAAGTTAAAAGACATGTACTTGCTGACCTGTAGCACCAGTATGACTTGGAACTTAGAAAGAGACTTGAATACTTACAAATATAAAGCTGGGATACCAGCTTCTTATGCTTCTGGATAGTTTGCATCCATAAATTCAATACACATACATACTAAATGCATATTAAACAATTGAAACTGAAATAGTTCTTTAACAGCATGAGTGATATTTTGCCAAAGCTAAGTCACTGCCCCAAATATTGACCTCCAAGGGATGACTGTCTGTGAGTGATGGAGCCTCTGCCTCCTGCGTTTCAGGTGGGTTTTTTTTTTCCTTTTAAGTATCAGAGAACCTCAGTTCTCGGAGTAGCCAGATGTGGTTTGGAGTTGGCTATCAACATGTTTATATGCTTAATGTGTTTCCTTTCTCCTCTTCTGGTGTAAATCAGAGTGAAACGTTTTGCTTCTTGTTCTCCAACTGCTGGTGCTGATGTCACTTGTACACATTCATTGATGAGAACGTTGAGGAGATACATGAAAGGATGTACAAACGGATCATTCTTATGGTGTACAACATGAAAATTACAGAGGCAGACACGGGAGCACTTTCACACGCAAGCAGCACCATGCTGTATCAGTGGCCTGCGAATCACAACTCGCAATTCCCCTGTGTTCTAATTCTAATTTAATCTTTAGAACACACATAAGACCTGCACCCTAGCCCTTTCTCCCCCCACCTCCAATTCCTCCCATGTCCCCCTACCTCCCAAATTCATGACCTCTTTTTTAATTATTACCGTAGCATATGTGTGTATGTACACATGCATACACAACCCACTGAGTCCACTTAGCATTGCCCATATAGACCTGTGTCCAGAGCTGACCACTTGAGATTGGGCAGCCTTTGTGGGAGCTAGTCCCCGGAGGACTCTTCTTTTCAGCAGCCCTTAAGTGCTTGTAGCTCCCCACCTAGAGGTAGGGTCTAATGGCCTCTGTTGACTTTTTAAGAGTTATCTCCTGCTCCACGCCCCCACACTCCTGGAGGTCTTGTTTGTTTGTGTTTGCTGCCTTTGTCATCCCCGTCTCCAGCCCTGTATCAGCTGCTCTCCATTGACTGTGTTTCGGGAATATAAATATTTATTCTTAGGCAAAGTGTATACAACTCAATGTTAAGTAGTCTGTGAATTCGATGAGTAATGCACAGTGGAAAATGCATAGTCACTGCAGCTGCTGCTTTGCTGGAATGTGGGGTTGGAACTTTTTCTGGAGACAGAACAGGAAGGAAAACTGGCTTGCTAGGTACCCAGACTGAGAACGAAGAAGAGGTCAGATGTGTGCTCTGAAGTGCCCTCGAGGTTTTCATGTGCGGTTCCACTTCTCTTCCTCTGATGATGGCACCAAGGTGGAGCAGTGAGGTGGCTAACCTTGGTTAGCAATGCAAATGGCTCTCTTAGCCAGGGGCTCTAAACCATTAGCTGACATCTAATGACCAAGGACCAAGTTTGCTTGATTTGACATCTGTAGAGAGCTTCAGTTGTAGATACTGGGTCTACAGAACCCAGGCATGTGTTTGTACATGCTCACATGCATGTGGGTCTGTGTTCATGACGGCCTCTGCATTCCAACTCCAGGCAACCCTGTCTCCTCCACAAGAGATTATACCGTGGGGGGTTTATGAAGAGCTGAAACATTTGCAGAGTATGCTGCCAATAGGAGTCGCTTTATAAATGCTAGATAATAATTGACTTGGCAAGTTTAGGCGGCGTATATCCGTTGAGATTACAAGAAAATAGATGGTAGATCTCCAGGAAGGTGGAAACTTTCCCTGCCTGTGCAGGGTCTGTTGTAGAGCCCGTGAGCCACCCTGATAGTTAGCCAATGAGTGCTCCTTGGGCACAGCCTGCTGTGTGTTTGCAAGTTATGTAGACCTGGCCCTGCCTCCCAGGCCCAGGCAGAGTTCTTCTGAGTCTGTATGCTCTTTCGAGTTGTTTCTGCCAAGAGCAAATGAGTGCAGGGTTGGAGTCACGGGCATAGTTTAGGCTTGAGTTGGCTTTGTGTGCTTGGTTAATGCCACTGCATTTCTACAGAATAAAGTTCAGCCATAAGAAAAGTTTCTTGTCTTATAAGAGCCAAGTAAGAATGATGGAGCTTAAACACGCATTTCAACCCATTGATAGTAGAAACTGGCGTGATTTGTGCCAGGAAGCCACAAGGCTTCTAATCAGTTGGTTGCATAAAATCCGAGTTTTTATCTGTCCACTCACCCATCCAGTCGTCCTCTCCCATAAGGAAGCCTTTTTCCTTTGTGTTGAGGAAATGGTCCTGTCATTAACATGTTCGCCATGCAAGCTTAGGATCTGAGTTCAGATCATGAGCACCCATGTAAAAGGGCTCAGCATGGCTACGTGTGCCTGTAATCTTCATATAGGGAGGGCAGAATGGGAGGATCCCTGAAGCTTGCTGGCTATTTGATCTCTAGGTTCAGCTGCAAAGCTGAGATGGGGAAGAGTAGAAGAACTGGATACTGACCCTCAGCCGCCAGGTATGTGCACACATATGTACAGGCGAACTCACATACAGGACACAATAATGCTTTTTAAATGTTATTCATATTTGGGCTCTGCATTTTGTTTATTCTCTGGTAACATACTGTGTGAAGATGAAAAATAATTGACTTCCACAATCAGAAAGAGGTTACTGTAATTTCTAGAGGTCACGTTGCTTAATGCAAAAATAGTAGTTAGGTGACATGAATTAAGACTAATTGTTCGAGGAGAGAAGGGTAGTGCTTGACTAAATTAGAAATGTTTTCTGCATTTTTTGAAGCACAAATGCTTTAAATGGGGTTCCAGCGTAAACTCACATGCGGTTTCCATTTTATAGTTTTCTTTCCCAATTGAAAACAAACTTTGAGGGTTTTTATTGAACTTGGTCAGTTGGGACTTACCCAAGGCCGAACAGCCACCTTCCACTCAGTTCTCAATCTCCCTCTCATGCTGCGAGGAAAGCAACACGCTTGGGCAGTGTTGACGAACCCTTTATTTTACCAGTTCCCGGCTTACAAACTAGGCTAGGAGACACAAAAGACACTTGGCACTTGATGACTACCTTAGACTGGCTTCTTTCTCTTCTAAATTGACTTGGCCAGGAGAGGCCTGAAGTCCCTGAAAAGGAGGAGACTGAAATGCAAACAGAGTTGAATAATGAAGTGATGTCATTGTGAACCAATTGGAACAGTTGGTGTCACGTGCCTGGCAGCCACTTCAAATGCCCACAGAATAAGGGTAATGGCCTAAGTCTTGTTCCTCCCCTCACCCTACCCCTGCCATTAAGTCTTTAGCAGCCCAGAGGACCAGATGCAGAATGCAGAACAGCCTTTATAGCCAGCTTAATTGTGCTTAGAGGATGCATCTTAACAAGTTGGTAGGTTTTTGTAAATTATTATGACTAATTCAAATGTCATTTTCTGGTTCTGCCTTACCAGGTTGGCCAAAACCGTTTCTTACTAACTGAAAAGCAGAAATAGGCTCTGATTAGTTACTATTTGAAGTCATGGTCTACAGGGCTGGTCCACGAGGCTCATGGCACCTCTCCAGGTGTGTCAGACAGTGCTTTTCAGCTAACATTACATTCACTGGGCTTCACAACCTTAACGTCTTGGATTCATTATCACAAAGATTTCTGCATGGCCACCACACGTTTGTTTATGATCCAGTAGTTAAAAATCTTTCCAGAAAATGTTTTTCAGTCTGGACCACCCTGGTTGAAATAACAAGACAACCACCATACAAAACAAACTCAGTTACCTACTATTGTCAAGCATACTGTGGGGTGGAGGGCGAGGAGAATGGGAGGGGGTCGGGCAGACGAACACAGACTGTTTTGGAGTCGGACTTGTCTCTTGTCAAGCTCTTGTTTGTGAGTGATGTGGTTCAGACGAAAATAAAGCGAGCATCAGTTGTCTCATTTTAAAAACAAAACAACAAACTGTTTCTTGCATAACCAGCTCTGGGAGCCAGGGTAGGTAACCCAAGAATATTGGGTGATTCTCTGGGCTGACTGTAGCCCATTTAGAAGTAGTGAATATTGATAGAGCTGCCAGCTCTCCTCAGGTAGAAGAGAGGTAATGATGCCTTTTTGCCCACCCTCCTGGCTTCTCTGCCTCCTTCCTGGTAAATATCAAGTGGTTAGTGTAACTAGGCCCCCTCAGAAGGAATTCTCCTCCGTGTCATCTCCGGTCTTCTGCAAGGGCCCTTTGTGTTTGTGTTAAGTCACTCGGTCAGCACCGAAGCCTCTGCCTTAACGCAGTCTTCTGCTTGGTCTCCTCTATCACAGCCTTTCTTTCCGTCCAGTTCTCTGCTCTCTGCTCTACATCACTGCTCGGTTGTTGTGCCTACCCTGCTAAGTTATGACTCTCACCTGTTTGCAGTAATTCACAATGGCTCCCTATTGTCTTTAATGTGATGTCTTAACTGTAGGTTATCCCCACCGGATACCTAAGCTTGTCTGTGGCTGCTCCATGGAAATGTAGACCTTGGACGGGGTTCCTGATCCTTCTGCCAAGACGCTCAATCCTTGTCTCCCACTCTCATGCCTTCTTACACTTGAATGAAATTCCTTCTCATGATTTTTTCCCCCTTGACTGTCACTCCCCAGCTAAGAGCTGTTTTTTTCCACCCTGAGTACTCGGTTGCGGTTGTCTGAATTCTCTCTCTTAAGACTCGATCATGTACTATATTGTTTCGTTCTTTAATTTCACAAACTTGTCATAGCTGAGGAGATTCCAAATTGGTCATTGCCCTTAAACTAGCTGATCATGACAGTAGTGTATCCCAATCCTACCCCAAGTCTTGATAACAAAATACTGCAGGAGATTAGGAAATATTTGTTGAGCCTGATACCTGTGTGAATACATAGATAAAACCCAAATATTTAGAACTAAAAAAAAAAAAAAAATGTTGTGGCTTATTCGGGGATTTGAGTGGCTAACCGTAGACACTAGGGAATGATACAGTATGTGAGGTGCGTTTTTCTTGTGATTCTGTGCCCTGTCCATGTTGCAAGTTAAATTAAAGATTTTGAAAAGCAATGTAAAAATGATTTACTGCTCTGTAATTGGTTTCCTGAAAGCCAAATGATATTTATGTGAACAACCATGAAAGATGCAACTACTGTAATTTATCGTGCAAGAGTATTTTCAAAGTGTATGGAATGACTAAAGCGTAAGTGTATTAAATATTCTAGAGAAAGACATATTTAGGCCATAAATCTAGACTTCCCTTGGAATTTGTATTCCTTCTTCTGTGCCAGGTGTATGAAGATTTTTAAGTTCTTAGGCCTCCGTGGGAGGAAGATTGAGGGTTTCGGGAGTATATTTGTATCTCTTTTAAATTTCTATTGTTTATCAATGACATGTATAAATGTTTTAGGGAAATGTTGACTGTAACATTACCTACTTTTGCTCTGCCCAATTGTCTGGCAACTAATGGGGTAAAGATGGAAGGGAGTGCTGTATTTTGCTGTGACAGGTGTATCTCAGAACTGCTCAGGCACCTGGGGAGGCAATAAAATATTAAGGGTCGCTCCCAGAGCAGTTTGCATTGCTTGATATGTAAACATATATGGGGTTTATAATTGGCCTGACCATATGGCTGCCTAGGATTAGACTCCTCGTATCCCACTAAGCCCTCTTCTTAGAAGCAAGAACATGGAGAGAATTTATTTTAAAATGTAATTGCTGTGTTACTGAGATTTGAATCTGAGTACTCAGAATAAACTGCATTGCTGTTTAGAGGCTGGTTGCACAAAAAATTTCAGTAATGACCACTCCCCATCAGAGAGGGAATAATAAGTACAACAGTGGAGGTCTGTGTCATTCCTAGACTTGTGGTGAGGAGTTTCAGGGCAAATCGCTCATGGGAAACATGCAGCAAACTTGGAGTTCCTTGTAGGCTCTGAATGCATTCAAATGGGATTGGCATGTATATACTATTCCTTTAGCTCTGATGGTTTTTGTTCTGTTTAGATAATGTTTGGTTCTCAGTGAACCAAAGAGGATATGGGAGAAGAGAGCCCAGATTCCTCAATTTCCTTCTGTTGCTTACAAGCAGGAGTCTAGACAACCCTCAGACTTGGTAATTCAGGGTAGTTGGAGATGGTGTGAATTAGCTTAAAAGGCCGCTTAACACAGATAGAAAGTAATTCTTCCTTAGATAGTTTAACGTGGCCACTAAAAGTGCTAGAAGCAATCAGAGAAGCATTTCCTACCTTGGGTTCTGCATGCAGTTCAAAGTAAAAAGGTACAGAGAAATACTTTCTGGATCCTCATCCCACCTGCTGAAAGCTGATTGGGCAGTCAGATGTGGGCAGTTCCCTGTTGGAAGTATCCTTCTGGATATAAGGTGGAGCTGATGTGGGAAAGCAGAGCCCTCTGAAATATCCCACTGGAAGGCCAGTCCAGTGTCTCCTAAGGAGTATGTTCCTCCTCTCTGAACATAACTGCTAAGTTTGGACTGGTTTTTTGTTTTTTTTGTTTGTTTGTTTTTTGTTTGTTTTGGTTTTGGTTTTGGTTTTGGTTTTTTCGAGACAGGGTTTCTCTGTGTACCCGTGACTGTCCTGGAACTCACTCTGTAGACAAGGCTGGCCTCAAACTCAGAAATCCGCCTGTCTCTGCCTCCCAAGTGCTGGGATTAAAGGCGTGCGCCACCACTGCCCGGCTGGACTGTTTTTTAAGATCTCTCCAACACACTGCCAGTTAGGTTAAACCTTTGTAGCTCCACCCTCGGCCTAGGGGTGGACCCTTGAGAAATATCCTTTGGTGTCATTTAGTTTACTACTAGCCAGAAACATACTAAGAGATACAGGAAGGCTTCTGCCCACTTGGCGTGTTACCACTGGTCCTGCCCTTGTGATTACCAGCTAGGTGGAGCAGACGCTGGGTAGATGGGAGGTGGGAGACAAGAGAGATTTCATTTGTGAACCTGACCTCTAGTATTTCCCAGGCTTGGTAGTAGAGTGACTTTTGAAAATGATGGAGAATAATAGTGGAACTGAAATGTGCAGAAAAAGAGTGACGCTTCTCCACCTTTCACATGCCCATGACCTTCATGGTGGCCATTCTTGTCAGGCAGTCTCTGTACCCCACACATTTTGCAAAGAAATTAATGATCTGTGAATAAAAACAAAAATGAGGGGCTGGAGAGATGGCTGAGCGGTTAAGAACGCTGACTCTGCTCTTCCAGAGGTCCTGAGTTCAATCCCCAGCAACCACATGGTGGCTCACAACCACCTGTAATGGGCATCTGATGCCATCTTTTGGTGTGTCTGAAGACAATTACAGTGTCCTCACATACGTAAAATAAATAAATCTTTTTAAAAAAAATGGATAATGCCCCACTGTTTAAAGAAAATCTTATACAAAGAATTCTCTAATACATATTTATCCTGTGTGTCTGTATGTTCTGGAGGTTTTAGGGTGGTTTTGTTTGTCTAAACCTAGGGTATGCCTAATATTTGCTCTTTAGTATATTTTGTAATCATCCTATCCTAATTCCTTGAAAAGTCAACCTACTTCACTTAAATTCCTTTGAACCCTTTATCTGAGTTGATGCTTTTTGAACTAGTATTTGAGAACAACTACTTAAGCCCTAAGAAGCACTTAGTTACAATTGTTGGCCTAATCGCACGTTATTTTTACTCATTTAGACAAGTCCCCAAGGGTTTTGGGGATAGTGGCCCTTGTTGTAAGTCGTTCCAGCTAGAGAAACTTGATTAACTGAAAAATAATCTCCAATTCACTCTCGGGTCAAAATGAGGCATTTTTAACTAAGCCCAGCTTAAAGAATTGGCTTGCTGTCTCTGTGTGTGATGCTAGGTATAGGACCCCAAGGCCTCTCACACAACAGTCAAGAGCGTGTTCCCACACTGAGCTACATACACTTCCTTGTCCTGAGAGGCTGGTTTGTTTGTTTGTTTTGTTATTTGAATGACATTTCTCTTAGTGTCAGAAGTCTTTGCTCATGCCTTTGTCATTGCAGACGTTTCTGTATTATGCTTACCTGAGTTGGCATGCAGTAGAGTAAGTGCAAGTTCCTTTGTTTGTCATTGCAGGAATTTCTGCATTATCTTTATCTGCGTTAGCATGCAGTTGAGTAACTGCTGTCCTCAGCTCATTGAACTGCCCAGCACTTTCTCACAGTTACAACGGTTATGACCATAAAAAAAGAAAAAATAATAATGCAACCCCTTCTGTTTATTTACATATTATACAGCTATGTTATTAGTATGCTTATGGGTTAGAGACATGACTGCTACATTGTTTGTTTGAGACATGCTGTAGTTCTGCAACCCAGGCTAACTTGGAGCTCACGCTATAGTCAGTGCTGACTTTGAACTCGGGAGAGCCCTCCTGCCTTCCTCCTTTGAGTGCTGGGATTGCAGGTATGAGCCATCATTCTTGGTTCAAATATCTGACTCTTAAGGGAAAAGAACTATGTTTTTTGGTAAACAGAGGCAGGAGGATCAGGAGCTCAAGGTCATCCTTGATCACACATAAAATATTAGGCCAGCCTGGGCTACCTGAGACCTTGTCTCAAGAAAAGAAAAAAGAAAAAGGAAAAAAAGAACTAATGTATTTTTAAGTAGAAAACAAGCTCAGACCCACAGTGAGCTGGTGTCTACTTTTCATTTTGTAAAATATTTTGAACATTTCTATTTAGCATTCATAATGCTCTAAATAGAAGCAGAACACTGTAGCTCTCAGATCCTGGGACAGGCAGGTCATGAGGGCTCTCACTGTTTGGGGACAGTCTGTGACTCTTGATGTTTTAAATGTAGCAATTATGGCCTTGAAAAACTGTAACTCTAATATTGGCATTTATTGGTCATCTCAGATGAACCCAAACTGACCATTGCTGTGTTTGGGTGAAATCTGATGCTTTATTCTCTGTGTGATTTTTCTCTATCATTAAAGTATTTAATTATAAAAATAGCTGCTTTTCAGATTTCCACCTTCAATCTATTTACTGTGGGTTTCTAATGCAGAGACAGCCAAGGTGGAGCAGACTGTCCTTTGATGTCCCATGTTCCCATGGCCTGGAAGGACCCTCTCCTCTTTCTTCAGTGACTTCTGTAGCTTCTCTCGCCCCTCGCTCCTAGATAATCTTCCCCGTCTTGCCAGTGACCTCCTCCTCCAGATTTCTGGCTCCTGCAGAAAGTGGGAGCCAGAGCTCATCGCCTTCGTGGCTTCCCTCACTAGAGTTATAGCCGTAAGTTCATTTGGTACCTGCTGTCCACTGAACTTTCCCTGGTTTTGCCCCACTTGTGTCTCCACAAGATGTATGGTTTGGGGAAAGGGCCTCTTCATCTTGTACATAAGACAGTGAATGAAGTTTTCAAAGACAGCATGCATTCTGGTCTCTTACAACATACATATGTTTATTTGGTTGCTATATGTGTGGACATGTCATAGCACGTGTGTGGAGATAGTACAGTATGTGGAAGTTTGTTCTCTCCTGGTGTGTGACTCCTGGTGATTGAAGTCAGATTGTCAGACCTGGTGGCAAGCGCACCGTTCCTGTTACTAGCCTGGCATTCTGGTCTTTGTAGTTGACATAGTGTCCTCAGTTCCACTGAAGTTTCTCATGGAGTTAATCCTGCCAACTCTTTTCTGCGTAAATGCTCCCTTATTTAAGTTCCACCCTCATTCTCCCTCATGGTTGCTATGGGTTCCTAAATCCACTTCCTGTATCTACCTCCTCCCTACCCAACGTCATCTCACCTGCTGGCAGACAGCCCCTTGCATCATCTTTGCTGTGGTACAATGTAGCTCGCCATTAGTCATTTTGGAACCCCACACCCCATCCCACCTTCTGTGAGGTCTGCACCCCTTGAACTGCAGTCTGCCACCCTCATTTCCATCTTGATAACTTTCTCTCTTTCTCTCTTCTCTCTGCTGGAAATAGCCTTCACTGCCATCTCCATGTTTCTGGCTCCCTTTCTTGAGACTTCAGAAATTCCTCATCAACATAGAACTCGCCCTGCTCAGGCTTTCTATGTCCCTTCAGTCTTTAACTTCATGCACAAGTTCTGTATGCTCAGGGATCTTGTAAACTTCTAGAGGACAAGACAGGAATTGTGTCTACACTACTCAAGGATAGACATGTCTAACACATTCCTGCAAGCCTGCCTGTGCTCATGCATGCAGGAGTTGTGCTATCTTATTCCACATGGGGTCTGCAGTGTGTTCTAGGAGTCAATTACATAATTTAGTGAATGACTTAGAAGAAAGAGAGGGCAGGAAGGAAGAGTTGTAAAACTGACCATTTCAACCTCCTCACAGATCAGGTTTTAAAAAACAACCGGCTAGACATTTTGTTTCTACTTAAAAAAAAAAAAAACACACAAACAACCGAGAAACTGAAGATACTACTACTGAAGATAATAAATGTATGTTGAGTCATCTCCCTGAATGTAAATTAACCTCAGATCTTGATTGACTTTCTCAAATGCATGGTTGTCTCTAGAAAAGCAAAAGTTAAGTTAGATGGGATGTCTCTAGAGGCTGTCTGCACCTTTCTTTCCTCCCTCGACAAACAAGGCTGTTGTTACATTAAGCTGGACTGTAGGAATTGGCTTCCTAGACTGTCGTCTTACAGGGTCTACCAGAGAGCCCAATGTTCTATAAGCCAAGATTTAGAAGGCCAGGTACCTTCAAACCTTCCTGTAGGTTTCCTTCAGATCTGGTGTTGACCGTTACTGAGAGGAAGCAGGAAGCTAATAGTGGGGTTGTATGGTACAGTGAAACATACGAGGAAATCCAGCCGAACAACCTGCCTTCCCAAGGGCTGTGCATTCATTTAGTGTCCCTCTGCTTTACTCTTTGTATCTGCCAAACAGAGCAGCTAAACTCTGTTTCCCCTCTGTGGAAATATGAATGGTTGAGCCATACAGTGTTACAGAGCTTGTCGATGTTGTCTTTCAGGGCTCTCATGGAGTACAAAAGGTGGCTTAGTGTTCTGTCAGCTTGAATGGTTCATTTGGTTCCAGTGGTTGAGCTGGATGCCCTGTTGTGATTTAGCTTCAGAAGGAGTTTGCAAGTTGACAGCTTCTTAAAGCCTAGTAAGCTGCCAGGATGCAGTATGGGCCCTCAGTAACCTGGAGGTCTGCAGATCTAGATTCAACCAGTGACATACTTAAAAAGTATTCTAGCTAAGCATGGTGGCACACACTTTTAATCCCAGCATTTGGGAAGCAGCATGAGGAAGGTTGAGAACCATTGCTCTAAATAGTGCGGTATGGTGACTGTTTACGCAGCATTTGTACTCTCTCAAGTATGACAAACCATCTATCTCTGATTTCTAGTATGCAGGAAGAAGAGCTTAAATCATATGCAAATTTACCATCTATAATAAGAAACTTGCTCATCTCAGATTTTTATGTCTGAGGAGGGATCTTGAACCCATCCCCCATGGATACTGAGAGCTGACTGTATTTGTATCTGCTGTTGTATGGAAACGACTCTTTCGATGATAATACATTCATAATTTCATGTAGATGACTTGACAATGGTTCTGTATTTCAATGACCCATTGATAAGTGTAGTCTAAAATTTTCCAAAAAAAATTATGCAGATATTAAGATAGGCCCCTCCCCACACCTATCAGTTCCAACAGTATCCTCGGGGCAGTTACAAGCTGTTGGGAATCGAATACACTAGTAACAAGGCGGATACCCAAGCACATAGAAGTCATTAATCATGCATGCCTAACAGAGAGACTGTTTTCTAGGTTTTAAAAAAGGAAATCTTAAAAGCTTATGCTGTTTTGTTTGCTTTTTTTATTAAAAAGTAATTTGGAGCCAGTAACTTAACCTGTTTTTCATAAATGTGCTAGCTAGAGGCAGCCAAAAAAACAAAAACAAATCCATGCTTTCAGAGTTAGGGTCCTTATATGAACTTATGTATGGGATCGTGATAATTTTAGTCACTGCTTGAGTTATTGTTTCTGAGTATAGTACAGACCCTGAATATAGGACTTGATTTACATGGCCCAGGCCTGCTCTTCTGCAGTCTCCTAATTAAAACCTGTCACCATCCTTACTGTCCTCCCTGTCCCCAAGAAACGAACCGTTTATTTCCTTGGCATATCATGGTTTTGTGTTTGAGTCATGCATTTACAACTCAAGACTACGCCTTTTAAAAGAGTTTATACAAGCTCGGTTCCTAGCTTTGTATCTCCACTGTCGATACAATGCCTGGCACACAGTAGGACCTCAGAAATATTTGTGGTAGAAATATCCAGAGGAATCACTGGGTGCTCTTGACATGTTATCACGTGTGTTTAAGATGAAATGCTCTTAGGAAAATGAAAGCCATCAAACATTTCAGCTTCAATAATGTATTTTTTTTCCTGTTTATGAGAGTTTTCTCATCAAAGAATCATATTCCAGATAAAACAAAACAACTCTTGTCTTTACGCTTACATCGGCTTTATTTTTTTCTCTTACTCAGCACTGTAACTCCACCAGAATTGATATATTGGTTCAATAAGACTTGAGTCTTATTGTGTAGGAATGACACATGGTATTGTTTAGGTTATCAGAAATCTTGGAAGTCTGAGTCTCCTTCTCCTTTGTGGATTCGTGTGACCACTCAGACTATCAGTGGATTTAGCCCAAGTACCCTTTGCTCTTTAACTTGAAAGGGTTTTAATTGGAGATGGTATTTGAGGCCCTCCATAAGGTATCAGGTCTAAACCTAGCAGTTAAGAAGTTGACCTCTGCTTCAGCACACACACACTTGGGCTCAAACTGCTAATGATGGTTTTGGTTGAGAATTTGGTTCAGAGGTTGGAGGTCATGACTATCTAGATACCCAGATACTTGCCTGTGTTTATGAGGGACAGGATTGATCTGTCCACCAGGGTTATATTGACCTAAAACTCATGTCCTGTGTTGTGAGTAACTCAAGAGATTTTAGGTGGCCAGGAGGAGAAACCACACAACACACTGACTGAAATGCCAGGTAAGAGTAGCCTAGTTACTGCTAGGCTGATAGGCAGGAACTGACAAGTAACCCAGCCTTACCTGGTGTAGAGACTCCACAAAGCACATGCCCCCCAGTTCTGATTTGGATCTGTCATACTACCCAGCCCATTGGTAGTTTCAAGTAGTTTTCATGTTCACTGTTTAGCAATAAGATAGGAAGAACCCATACATAAATGATAACACAAGCAAAGTAGAAGTACACATCTTTTTTTCATTGCTACACTTTCTATAGAAGACTTGGAGGCTGGGGAAAGGAATGATTTTAAGAAACAATTTCCTCCTTAATGGTTTCTTTCTCTGTAAAAAAAGGAAAAGGATTGAAGGTGTAGGTCAGTGAAAGCCAGGCAAGCATGGTAAGTTCACATAAGTTCAGTCCACAGCACTACTGAGAGAGAGAGAGGGAGATACAGAGACGAAGGGGAGGGGGGAAGGGAGGACAGATAGAGAGAATATGAATATCTACTTTAAGGAAGGACACAAGCAATCAAGAATAAATGTTTTGCAACTTAGAGAAGGTAAGTTTAGGGAACAGGATGATCAAAGAGATGGAACAGTTGCAGTCCTTGTAAAAGGGTAGGCAGAAGGGGTGTAGAGCACGTCCCAGTGGCTTCAGACCCTGCTTGTTTCTGGAAAGAATGCTGTTCCCCAATACCTCTGGAACCAGCTCCTATAGAGCAATGGATTACATCATTCCTTAACACACTAAAAGTTGGCTCCAACTGCATTTTCTAGAGAGCCAAACAGCTGTGTAGACAAGCGTGATGCACAAAGGAAGGGGCAGGTGGTTGGTTGATATGGGGCTCTGAGGAAGTATAACATATTTATGATTTTGAGGTTTTTTTACACCCCCCCCCTCCTCCAGTGACATTATGACTTCACTCATTTTCTGTCTCACCTGAGGAACGACCAGTTGGTTCCCCCAAGGCTATGAAGACATGGAAGGAGCAAAATCAGAAGAGCTGTAACACAAGCCAGTTCTGTAGTACGATGACCCTACTTACCAGGGACAAAGTGACAAAGGGAACTAAAGAGTTAGTCAGCCTCCCAGGCTCTCTGCTTCCTCCTCAGCTTCACTTAAAAAAAAAAAAAAAAAAAAAAAAAAAAACCTTAGAAAAAGTTGAAAACAGCACAAAGAGTTCCTGAAATGTCACCCAGCTCTCCTCCTGTTAAGATCTTACATAATCATAATCCGGTTATCACAACCAAGACACTAACATTGGCACAACATTCTTAGCAGACTCTATTTAAATTCCACCAGTTTCCCCACTAATGTGCTTTTTTCAGTCCCAAGTCTTTGGTCGTGTTGATGTACCTTATCCGTATGGTCTTCTGTACACTGTGATGGGTCTGCTTGTCTTTCTGTTTTTACATGATGTCACTTTTAACGAGCACCGGTCCATTACTTTATAAACTGGGGTCTCTCATGACATGAGGTTTGTGCATTTGAATGATGAGACCTGCAGGGAGGGTATATAGTGCCCTCGGTAGCACTCATGCCAAGGTGGCATCAGTGTATCTGTGATGGGTGACATTACTCTTGATTACTTGTATGAGATTATGTTTTTGAGCCTTCTCTGTATGTTAACACTGTCCCATGGTTACTGATGACTTCAGAGGTAAGACTTGGAGCTTACCAGCACCAACCACTATTGTGGTACCCCAGAGGCAGTTTTGTTATTTCTCTTTGTGCATCTATAGTCTTCTCTGGACAGAAGGTGGTACCCCTTCTTAAGTCTGAATATTCATTCTCTCAACAGACTTTTCTCCAGGTAATTTTATAAGAGAATGAAGGTGACTTTTAAACAATGGAGAATGTCTTTGTAGTGGTGAAAGAATGACCCTAGGTATGTCTTCATCACCTGGCCTGGAGACAAAATGTACTCCCTGTTATAAATTGGATCTGTCGTATTTCCAAGCCCTTTGGAGCATTATCTAAATAGTTTTCCATAGCCTGGAAGTCTTCTGACATGGCTTATTCATTGATCCCACACAAACGTCTTAGTCAGTAGGGTACCGTTAATGGATAGGTGTGGGATTCACCTTTATTGAAAAGAATTTTTTGATTTTGTGATTTCAGCCTATTCATTATCTGCCATTAACCATTTATTGTATGTTGCCCAAACTTTCATTTACTTTGCCTACAACCTTCTGTAAGTGGCCATCCTTGGGGAGGGGTGTTTGGGAGCATCTACAACAGAGGGTTATCCTATCAGTACAGGAAGTGAGATGTATCTCTTTGAGGCTGCACAAGGGCTGGTGAGATGGCTCATTGGTTAAGAACACTGACTGCTCTTCCAGGGTCATGAGTTCAATTCCCAGCAATCACATAATGAGATCTGATGCCCTCATATGAGCAAGCAGGGCTGGAACAAGAGGGACGAGGAGGAGGGGGGAAAGAGGCTGCACAAGCGGTACAAGTTAGACAATAGAAACATAAGGAGGTTGACATCGCTGGTTGGGAGGAATTTCTAAGAGTATCTGCAGATTTCAGTTAGCCATGCCCCTCAGACTTTCAAATGGTTGGTTGTCCTGAAAAAGGAGAAAAAGGCAGGTTACACACCCTGCCGAGTGTGCACAGTGATGGTGTTACCGACGAACTCTTGACGCACAAGTGTTAGAGGGATGAGAAGAAGAGAGTCCTGTGCGGGGACGGTGGCCACTGTAGCTGCATCTGGAAAGATGAAATTTGAAATGCCTTTTTTGCACCTTCCATGAAAGTTAACACGTGCTACTAAAAACCCTTTGGTCCGCTCCTGACTTTGCTGTTGAAGATGCTATCTGGAGTGTCAATAACTAAAATTATCCTAAGACTCATTGGGATTAGGATAACAAGGGAGAAGAAGCAGGAGAGGTGCCTGTGTTTGCTCTCTCAAATTCTTCACTTGTTTGGGCACATCTTCTGTGTGACATATTCACATCCCCACCCAATGCTTTTATCTATCAGAGACGCACACCCCCCCCAACACAGTGAGGGCAAAGGGTATTGAGAGACAGAGTGATCTGTTGAATGTGTTCTCTTCGTTCCCCTCATCCCTGTTTGTTCATCGATCTGAGTGCCCAGAGCATCCCTGTAGAGCCTCAGAAGTGGGACAGAGGACAACTTAAATAAGTTTCTAGCCAAGAAGCAGCTGGCTGCAGCTCCAGGAGAGGCGCTGGGCTCCCTTGTCACCGCCTGAGGCTGTCCCCTCCTGCCCTTCAGCTCTCCTCTTGTGACCACTCAGCTGACCCTGGAAAAATACAAGAATCCTCCTTAGTGACCGTGGGAGAAGAGGGACTCCTTGCTGGAGAAGTTTCAGTCCCTGCAGTCCCCACTCAACCCTAACTCCCGCCAAGGCCACCAGGACGAGAGCGCTCAAGAAGCAGTGAGTGGGCCTCTTGTTCAGTTTCACAAATGGCATTATCAGCCAAGTTGTAGTTTGTTATAGCCTTCCAGGAAGCTTTTGCCTGGAGAGCAGTGATAGCTAGCATGTAGGGCCTTGCTATATGCTGTGCTTTCTGTGTACAAACTCAGTTTTCACAGAGATACAATTACATTCCTACTTAAGAGGTGAGTGCTCCCAGATGGTGGCGATGGTTATGGGGGCTGGAGTACAGCAGCATTGGTTCTGGTGTCCCATTAATGAAACATCTGAAAAGCTCCATCTTCATTCATTAAAGGGACTTCTTGCTTCCAACCCCAGGGTGCTGGATACTTTCAGTGGGAACCTCTCCCCACCCTGCCTCTGCAGCAGATATCTCCTCTAAAGCAACAAGAAGAGTATACACTCCCCAGTCCTCCGTGGCTTGAGGTATTTGCAGGTTTGAGAGTAGATGCATGTGTGCTCAAATGGTCCTTCACTCTGCATTTCATTTTGGAAAACAAAACAAAAACAACAACAAAAAACAATGTACTTACCCTTGTTTTATCATCTAGAGAGTGCTTCTGTACCACATTGTTGGATCTCATGGTTACTTGCAGGTCGAGTCTAAAAACCCCTTTGTTCACTAAGCTTTGAGATAATCTTGTGATTAACTTTACCTGTGTAGATCACTGCCCCTCATAATTTTAATTGCACGGTCCATTCCTTTTTTTCTTCTTCTTAGATATTGTTGCTTTCACAGTTGAGGTGGGTCACTGAGCCCTTCTTAAGTGGAGCCATTCTAGGAGGGTATAATGAATGAGTCTCAAAACTCAAGATGTGAAGGTCTTTGTGAGGAGAAACTGGGGAAAAAATGTATACCCCACCTGCCTTAGAGCTTGCTTTCTGGGGTGGCCAAATAAGATTTTTTTTTTTAAATGATGTTATCCCTTCAGATATCACCTAAGCCAGTAAGAAGAATGAGTAAGTGCAGCATTAGGACGGATTGGGGAACATGTAAGTGAGGATGGCACTGGAGACCTTGCTGTGTCATTAGGTTATTTGGAATGTGTGAGTGTGAGGTGAGAAGCAGTCTTACTGACATGATAAAGTTAAGGGTTACATGTCAACAGGCCACAGAGAAAGCCATTTTTCTATGTCCTCTAGAGTTGTGTACCAAGACTTGCATGGTGTACTGGGTCACACCTGTAATTCCAGGCATGGTTGGAACCCAACTCGGTTAATATAGCAAGTTCAAGATTAGTCAGGAGTACAGTTAGACCGTACCTTTAGAGGGGTGGTGGGAAACAATGGTTTCACTGTCTCCACAAGGGTAAGTTTCTCTCCCTATTCCCCTTCTACTCCCACCCACACCCTTGTCTCCCTCTCTTCTTCTCCCGCTTCTTTTGTTTCTGTTTGTTTGTGTTGTTGGTTTTTGAGGCGGGGTCTCTCTACATAGCCCTTGCTGTCCTGGAACTTACTATGTAAATCAGACTGGTCTCAAAACTCACAGAGACCTGTCTGCCTCTGCCTCTTGGAGTTTCCTGTTTGTTTTTTAATTGTCCTGACACACAGTCCCCAGTAGCATGGTCAGCTATGGACCACACACAGTGTTTGTCCTGCACCTTCACCTTGCCGCCTGGTTCCTGGCATGTTTCCCCTTGCGGATGTCAGGAAGGAGGTGGAGTTGCTAGTCTTGAGAGAAGTACTCTGCCGGTTGAGTGTCTTGAGAACGTAGAACCAGCGTGTGGAGACGTCTGCAAAGTGCGTTTGAGAAGCTAGCTGCCCTGCCATGAGTAGGAGTTGGCTTGCACCCCTCTAGTCCTGCTCTCCCTGGGCACGACCACTTTTTCTCATTTCCTAGAGGATTCCGTCCCCCTCTGCTTGGCATTTTGGTGTCTCTCTGCTCCTAAAAAAGTTCCAAACAGGGGCTTCTACCTTGCTAGCGTCCCCAGCATAGGTGTACTTTGTCACTCGAAACAAACCACTTTCGGCATCCTCTCTCTCTACATAACCTCCGTCCTCCAACTCCCTTACGAGGGATTTTTCTCTGAGTTTTGTTTTGTTTTCGTTTCGTTCATCTCTGTAGAGAGTAGTAAGACTGTTGACTATAATACATTAACAAAGATGGCCTCTTTGTAAAATTTCAGGACATGCCTCTTCCTCTCTGTTCCTAGAGTGAGGTAAAAACCAGTGGTGGTGTAGAGGCAGGTAGGCCTCATATCTGCCAAGTCTGTACAGTTCAAGCTTGGAAGCCCTCCATGTATACCCTGCTGTCTTTGATAAGAAAAAGACATCCATATTAAAGCTAATTTTACTCCAAGGGGCTAACAGAAAAACAATCTATTGTCCCATGGAGGTAAAAGCTGTACTCATCAGTAGGATCGCTGTGCCTGCCCCCTGTTGCTTTGGGGGACCGAGGGAGTGTTTATAAAAACAAACCTGTAAAGAAAGACAAAAAGGCTTTTCCCCCCCCCCTCAGCTTAGCCTTTCAAGTTAAGGTACTTATTTTGCCTGACAATAATAAAATGGAGAGTTGTAATTAGAAAAGGTTGATGTAGTTGGTACTCTGACAATCATTATTTAAGACTTGTTTGGCTATTCCTTTTTTGGTCAGTCATGCAATTATTTCTGTTGAAGCACAAATCAGAACCATTAGTTAAAGGCTAAATCAGGGCTCAGGAAATGCTCACTGTTCTTTGGCAATGAAAGACAAAGGCCCTTGTTCTCTAGCGCCCCCTCCCCACCCCACACCCCACTCCGTGTGTGTGTGTGTGTGTGTGTGTGTGTGTGTGTGTGTGTGTGTGTGTAGACAACTTTGTCATTAAAGTCTTGCAGATTAAAGCAGGCTTGTTTTTAATGGATGTGTAGCAGGATCTGTGTAAGCATTCTACTGTAAGCCTGAGGGTTTAGAGTGGAAAGAGTCTTTTTTTTGGTTTTTCAAGACAGGGTTTCTCTGTATAGTCCTGGCTGTCCTGGAACTCACTCTGTAGACCAGGCTGGCCTCGAACTCAGAAATCCACCTGCCTCTGCCTCCCAAGTGCTGGGATTAAAGGCGTGCGCTGCCACCACCACCTGGCTTAGAGTGGAAAGAGTCTTAAAGGCACTGGTGCCATACTTCTCTGTGCAGGATGAGTATTGGTAGAAAACACTTTAGAGGTTGCTTGCAGTCGTACTCTGTGCCTTTAGCAACTGGTAATATATAGAGTATCACCCGCAAGACTTCAGGTTGTGTTTTCATTATCTGGGTTAGAATGGGACTCTGAAAGTTGTGAGGCGCTTCCCCTTGCACCTCACAGGTGGTGGGTGTTTGGCTTACTTGTTGAATTTGTTTTGTCAGTTTGGGCTGCTGAAAGTGCTCCAGAGGAGGGAGGGCTGTAGCGTAGTTGTTAGAGTGCTTCTCTGGGATGCACAGAGGCCCTGGGATCCAGCACAGACAGAAGCCGGTGAAGGAGCGTGGATCAGCTGTTAAAGGTCGTCTTCGGCTACATAGGGGATAGCCTGGGATAGAAGAGACCTTGTCAAAGAAAAGGTTGGAGTGCTCCTCTTGCTTTTAACCTCCTGAGGTACCATCTGAGAATCTTACTGCTGTTTATCTTGTGGCTGAATGTTTTCACTAAATTAGTTAAAAACAAAAAGCACTTCCTGGGTCGTATACATAAATATCTTAAAAAGTAATGATATATTCATTATAAATGGAATGGAGAAGAACTGCAAGCTTCACTCTGTTATTCATACTGAGGAAACCACAGAGATTATAGGAATAAATGGGCAGGGCTGTTTTTCCTTATTTTTGCTTCTTTTTTGCTTTAAGTTCTGTCATTTATACAAAACTGGGGGTGGGGGGGTGTAATTGTGGTGTTATGTGTGCCTGTGTATGTGAGTGCAGATGCCCGTGGAGGTTAGAAGCATTAGATTTTACCCAGATCTGGAGTTACAGGTGGTTGTAAACTGCCCAGTGTGTGTGCTGGGACTGAAGTTAGGGCCTCTGGGAGAAGAATATACACTCTTAACTGCTCCAGACCCCGAAAATGACAACTTCTGTTCTCCTCATATGCTCATACATGTGAGTGTATGCGTGCGTGCGTGCGTGCGTGCGTGCGCACACGCACGCGACCGGTGCGCTCTCTTTTAGCACTTACTCCGATCTGTGGAATTTTTTTTTTTTTTTGAGACAGGGTTTCTTGTGTGGCCCTGGCTCTTTTGAAACTAACTCTGTAGACCAGCCTGGCCTCAAACTCAGAGAGATCCCCCTGCCTCTGTCTCCTGAGTGCTAGAATTAAAGGCATGTGCCATCACCAACTGGCATTTTTCTTTTAGTTTGATCCATTGAACAAGAGGAATAAAGGAGAGCATGACAGTTAACAACTTTCTTAACTCCCACTGGGCACCGTTTGTTGTTGTTTGTGTTATTTTTCTCCCACTATAAGCAATAGAAGAAAGTCCAGTCTGGGCCAGGAGTCCTGTTGTTGTCAGGGGGGAGAGGGGCCCCATTCTCCAGCAGCTGAGGCACCGGCCTGCAGGAATCCCTGTGAAATGAGGGCTCGCTGCTCCTCTTTGTTTGTTTGTTTTCAGAGCAGATGGGTTTGTTTGCTTTTTGCTTAAACATTAATCAAAAATCAATTTCTGGCTATGTAAGTGGCATTAGATAATTCTCATTCTGGCTACAGTAAATAATATCTATTTGTTCGCGTTAGATAAGTCTGGGTAGTGGTAAAATGTAAAATAGAATTACATGAGATATGACATACGGCTGTGTGTTTTATAAATTAATGCTTTTATGCAAGTGGGAGGAGAAGCAATTTAAATGGCTGACAAGAGGAAAGCAAGGGAGATTCCAGGAGAAAGGAAAGGATACCGAATACAAACAAATTTGGACGATAAAGGCAATACCGTAATTTAGTCCAATCTTTCCAGTAAATCATTACAATTTTTAAGCGGAGATAAGACACTAGGAAGGAATATTGCAAGCCCTGAACATTTGCATATACTCTCATTGCTTTCCTATCTCTCCTGCTCTGGACATACCGTGTCACATAGCTGAGGACATTTTCCCTCATGCAGCAGGGATGTCTACTTGTAAATAAATTGCCAGAATTCATTGTTTGTATGGAAACGTAAATAGCATTTTCATGAAGTTAAAAAATAGAAGTTTTAAGTCTTGCTAAGTGTTTGTATGTATCTGTATGCGTGTCTATAGAGAGTCTAATCGTTACGATTTGAAAAATATAGAGAAAGCAAGAAGTTACTAAAATTGCTGTACCTGTTTCTCTCTTTCATAGATTTAGATCTGCTAATTGCAAAAAGCCTGTTTTTAAATCAATCAACGGGAACTTTTTATGGCTTTTCTTAAGGCACGTTTAGCTTTGAAAAGGCCAAAAGTTTAATGAAGCTTCTAAATGCCAATCTCTTCTTCCTTCTCCTGGAGAATGTGCTTCAACTGTAATTGCATTTGCATTGTTTTAAATACTAGTAATTCCAAAGCAGACCTCTGAGGTAGCTGAGAAACAGAAGCAAAGCTGAATGATCCACGTGCCCAGGCCTAGCACCCTGGCGCACACCATGTAGTGCCTGTAGGTATCCTGTGTGTATGTTTCTTTCTCATTAAGTCCAGAAGAATTTGGCCAGCCCCTCAAACTTCGTAAACTCTGAAGTCTACACAGTAAATGTTCAATAGCATTGAGGGTACAAAAATGTATAAAGAAGTTAAAAATTTAGACACTTAAGCCCAGCTTGTTGATGTACAACAAGCATTCCAAATGCAGAAGCAAAAGGGGTCAGCCTGGTCTGCATATCTAGTTTCAGGATAGCCAGGGCTTTGTAGAGAGACCTTTTTTCTTGTTTCTCAAAACAAGAAAAAAAAAAACATATTAAGCAGACTTAATAAAATTAAGTTCTAGAAATTGAAGTTGATGTGTTTTATTAAAAAAAAAACTGACATCAACTTTCCCTATGAATTGTGCTATGGGCTTTATTCTTTGTTAACCCTGATACAGGAACATATCTGTCATGGCAGCCTTTGAGCCTCTCTGTATGCATGCAGTTTGGAAAGTGCTCTCTTTCCTCCCCACTGCCCTTCTGATATTCCTATATTTCCTCTATGGTCTTGTTGTCCATGAGCCATCTGTTTGCAGTTGGTTGACAAGGTTTTGTTCTCCCATGTCACAAGCATTGATGGCTTATGTCGGTTTTCTGAATGTCGTACCCAGTGGTCCTGGTGGCAAATTACAGTGGTTTGTGCTCAGTGCTCCAACTCTTTTGCCTGTGAGTGTTCCAGAGTAGCTATTATTGTTGTTATTATTATTACCTCCTACACTCTTACCTCATAGTAGATATAGTCATTATTAAATGCACCCTAATTGACTACATTTTTTTTTTACTATAAGATTGAGTTGCAGCCTTATAAAACCAAAAGTTTCAGATACGAGCCTAATTAAGACTCAGCGTTAGTAGCAGCTCCCAACTGCCTTCTCTGTTGTCCTCCACCGCGTTGTCACAAGATATCATATGCCGCTGACACTACTTCCATCCGACTTTTGCTTCTCTAAAAGAAACATTAATTTTTCCTTGGAGTCTCTGTTATCAGCCAACAGGAAGATTCTTTGACTTTGTACATTTCTTTTTAACTAACACTGATATCAAAGTTCACTCCTCAGAATGCTTTATAAAAATTTTAGCTTAGGCCAGTTTGCATAAGGCATGCATAAAAACCATCTCTCCGTGTACTGACAGTGCCTTTGTACTTTGGGGTGTTGAACTCTTAAGGTCTCATTAATTCCCCCATGCTTCAGCTAGCTGCTTCTCTGGTAGTTACTAAAGGGATCATTGGATACACTAATGTTTTTCTGAGTAGTGGCCAGGGTGCAGGTACAACAGTGGCTTTCCTAAATTGGGAAGTAATAAATGAATTCGAAGAGAATTCTGGGATAGGCATAATTGTTCTTTACTGCTCTGCCTTTCAGTGCAGCTGCATTGAGGAGAATATTATCTTTCCATAGCTCCACTGAGAAATTGGGTGACTCTGGGCTGATCTGCCAGCCATTTCTTTAGCAATGCCTTGAGGCATGGTTCAGTCTCTGATTCTGTAACCTGGGCTTCTAAGAGGTTTCTGTGTGGAATAGGAGAACATTCAGTACTTACGGATTCTGGAATCTAGTCCAGTGACAACAGAGGCTAAGTAATAGAAGACAGAGATGGAGGAAGATGGTCGTGTTGGGGACCCTCTAACCAAGATTCCACAGGCATAGAGACGGTGGCCATGCTTTTCACAATCAGAGCAAAGGTTTATTCAAGGAGCTTCTTGATGGACAGATACGTGTGACTGTGCTGTTGTTACTGGCCAGGCACTACCCTAGGCAGACTCTGACCTCAGCCCAAGAGGTCATAGGTTAAGAGGCCTGAAATGAGACCCAAGCTGGGCAACTGTGCTCTAATATGCTGGGACCTCTTGGGTTGGAAGATGAGTATTGCATGTGAGAGTTTAGTTATGTTTGACTGTTGAAACATGGTCACACTATTTATCCCAAACTAGTCTGAAGTTAAGACCCTTTTTCCACAGACCCTCTTTTTCTGGGATTAAATGTACACCACCGCATTCAGCTGTTTTTTTAATGTTCATAAAGGGACATATAGTTCTGAAACAGGAAACGGTTTTATCTCATAAAATGTTCAGCAGAACTTCATGGTTATCACATGTGTGATTGAGCTCACCAGACACCATCTGTATGTGCAGCTTTGTGGGGTTTCTCTGGTGTAGATAGATGTATAGCCGCTATAGTAGCCCAGCTGAGATACCTTCCTAAGGCATGCTCTAAGGCATACAGTTAGCTTTCCACCCCATTCACCCTGCCCCAAGCCGTTAGTCTCTCTCCCAACACTTTCTACTCTTGGGGGTTAGAAGCCCCCCATACACCCCCATCCAGAGTCTTGCTTCTGCCACCCAATGCTGTGCCTTACAACCTCTGATTTGCTTATATTGTGAATGCCAAGTCAAAATTTATTGGTTTGAGTTGAATTGATTAGAACCTTGGTGTTTATTTATTGAGAGTTCTAAGGGCATACGGAACTCTGCAAAAAGCTCCATCAATGGCATGCTTGCCACACAAGCGTGAGGAACTGATGTCAAGTCTAAGAATCTGCTTTAAAAATTATGAGCACAGTGGCACATGCTTGAAATCCCAGTTCTGCAGAAACAGAGTTAGGCAGATCCCTGGGGCTTGTGGCCAGCCTGCTTGTTTGCCTAATTGGTGAGCTCCAGGCCAGCAAGAGAACCTGGTGTTCAAAAGTAAGGTGGAGGGTTTCTGAGGAACAGCACCCAAAGTGGCTTCACACATGTGTATAAATACACACACAAATTCTAAGGGCAAGTGCTCGCTTCGGCCCGCGTGGTCATGCCGGGATGGAGTCCTCCTCATCCTCTTCAGGCTCGGCTCTGGGCGCCGTGGACCCTCAGTTGCAGCATTTCATCGAGGTGGAGATGCAGAAGCAGTGCTTCCAGCAGCTGGTGCACCAGATGACGGAACTTTGCTGGGAGAAGTGCATGGATAAGCCTGGGCCTAAGTTGGACAGTCGGGCTGAGGCCTGCTTTGTGAACTGCGTTGAGCGCTTCATTGATACAAGCCAGTTCATCTTAAATCGACTGGATCAGACCCAGAAGTCCAAGCCTGTCTTCTCAGAAAGCCTGTCTGACTGATCTCAGCATTACCTCTTTGGAAAAGTAGTTCAAGAAGTGAAGAGCTGCTGATGAGGTGGTTGAAGAAATGGCTGTGGGGGGATTAACTCCCAATATTTTTTATCCTCTTGGGACATCTTGTCACCTGAGAATGAACAAAGACCAATTTTTATGTATGGGAGTTGAGAGTCATGTGTATTTAGTTGTGTTTTTAAAGCTAACCATGTGACAATTAACACATAAATGAAAGTATGTGATGAATATTACCGTATATGGGACTATGCTTTCTACTAGGTCCCTTAACTGCTTTATATAACTTTGATAGTGGAACTGCTTTCTAGAATTTGATAGTGGGACCACATAGGGTAAATCTCAATTTGTATGGGTTCGTTTCTGATTTTTTAGGGAGATCTTTGTGTCAGAAAAATTGGCAGTGGGGAAATACCCTGGCACTGTTTAACTGTGAGCTTTCTTTCAAGTTTGACTTGGAGCTGAGAAAAAGTCCTATGCAGTGTTCATACAATCCAGCTTCTTAGGTTGTCTCACTCTCCTACTGTGACTTAACTATCAAATTGAAAATACCATCTCAAGGTGTAACAGGAAGCCAGGGAATCCAGAGGGCTTTAGTCATAATGGAACCTAGCTGATGAGCATTATTCTTACTACCAGACAGACAGCCACAAGAAGTTAACCTACTTTGTATATCAGGATGCAAAACATTCACAGATGTGCCTAAAGAAATAGCGATTGAGGCCAGTTCAAAAGTAACAACAGTTTCAGGTAGAGGTCCATGCCTGATGTTAGTCATAAATTCCATTAACTGCATTCTTTTGGTCACTGAAATAAAAGCTCGCAAGATCAAAAAAAAAAAAAAATTCTAAGGGCATCGAATTAAGCATCTTCTAGAAATAACATAAGCCAGAATTAGTCATATGATTACTCTACTGTGTGCAAATAATTTGCTGTAGAATATCACAGAAGAAAAGTTTTTTTCCCAGAGAAAATGCTTAAAAATTAATAAGAAAATAGTACTGAAAAAACGGTACCAGATATAAATTCAGTTAAATGAAAGAACCATATCTGTTACACAAGTCTAACCAACCTTAGTAAGATGTCAGTTCTCTCTTTGTTTATAAATTTAATATAATTCAAATACTATGTGATTTCTTTTAACCATACTAACTGACTCTACAGTTATCAGTGATAGTAATAATAATAGTGGTGATAATAATAGTGCTAAACAAGGAAATAACCAGATTAAATACCAATTAAAGCATCCCATGGTGCCTAAGTGATTAACAATTAAGTAACTAGCAAGGTGCCAGTATATGAAGGGACAGAATAATGGAACAGAATAGAAATGCAAATGTAGATGTGTGGCCATTCATTGTTTAATAAGATGACATTTTGCATCATTAGAGCAAAGATGTGCCTAATTTAACTGATGTTGGAATATGAGTTTATCTTTCTTGCACTCCAAGTGAATCCAGAATAAAAGTGTCAACAACCACAACAACAGACAAACAAAGGAACCATAAAATTTGTAGTAGAACATATTGGAAAGTCCTTTTTATAATATCTGAGTATTCAGAGCCCTCCCCCACACTTGAAAATCTAAAATGTTCAGTCACGCACTCTGATAGCAAATCTATAAGAAAACAGCCCCACTTGGCAGAGGGGGCTGGAAGGTGGTACTTTGTGTGTGTGTGTGGGGGGGGGGGAATGGAGTTTGCCAGCATTTCTGAAGTGCCAGTGCCTGTGCCGTCTGACATGATAATTCTCCTGGGACATTTACCCATAGACACACCAGCACACATGTGAACTGACAGGTGTACAAGGCCACTTTACATGGCGTTGTTTAAAATGACAAGACATGAGGACAAATTCCATCAGTAGAGGATAAGTAGGTTAACTCTGTGTCTCTCAAACCTGCCTCCTCATTAGAGTCATCTGGGACTTTTGTTTCTACTATTTCATCTTAAGGCTCACGTGATAGCCTCTAAACCAGGTAAATCTGTTTCTGAGAATTAACAGTGATTTAAATGTACAGACAAGGTTGGTGACCACGCAGGGTTATCTATAGAGCAGAATCCTGTCTGTGAAGATAAAATGGCTGTTTTCTTTTTAAATACTTACACACATATATAAAATGTGCTTTGATCACCGCCCATTACCTTCTGTTTGTCCCTTCCTTCCCTTCTGTATCATCTCCTCCCTCTGTACAAAGCTTTTCTTTTATTTTCATTTAAAAAAAATGCACATATGAGAGAGACTTTGGTCTGGAGAGCATCGCTTCAGATGACTGTCCACGCGTTAACTTCCTGTGGATAGTTTAGTTTTATCCTTTACGTCTAATACAACTGTTTATGTACATCACATTTCCTTCATCTTTTCATCTGTCCACGGGCACCTAGGCTGGTTGCATTGCTTGGCTCATATGGATAGCAGTGTGGATGTACTGTGTGCTGACTTCCGTATATCTAGAAGTGGGATAGCAGCTCATTTTTGACCGTATTGCCTTCCATAATATCTAAACTACTTTATTTTTATTTCCACCAACAATGTGTACGGGCACATTTCCCCCTGCATCCTTGCCAATGTTTGTTGATGGTTGTCTTGACGTGCTCTCCATTGTGAACGGGGTGAGATTTGAATCTTGGTGTGCTTTACATTTGCATTTCCCTGGTGGCCAAGGGTGTTGAGCATTTCTCATGTATGTATTGGTCTTTTGTGCTTCTTTTGAAAGCTGTCCATTTGATTAATTTGCCCATTTATTGGTTTGATTATTTGTTCTTTATATACTCAGTGTATTAATCCCTTGTCAGATGAAAAGCTAACAGATTGTCTCTTCATTGTCTCTTTTGCTGTTCAGCTTTTTAATTTGAAATCCTATTTGTTAGTAGAGAAGACATTTCGTTTGTAAACATAGACAGATCTAGAATACATTAAGTAACAAAGAAAAAATAGGCTACTTGCTAAAAGCCAAATGAGTTTTCTGTGCTGTAGTTTATATGTGTATGAATGTATGTATGTATGTATGTATGTATGTAACATATGTGTGGTATTATTATGATTGGGTCTGTAATCAACAAAAAGACAAGCCTCTGGGCATGCCTGTGAAGGGCTCTTTTCATTAGGTTAACTTAAGGGGGAAGACTAAGACTTAGGCAGTACCAGTCCTGGGAAGCAGTTTTCTCTGCTTCTTGACTGAGGAAACAGTGTAGTGATGAGCACAGTGAAGCTCTGCCTGTCATGTTTTCCTTGCCATGATGGGCTTTGAGCCAAAATACAGCCTCCCAGCTGTACATTGCTTTAGTCGGCTATTCGTTCCCAGCTAATATACTGTATATTTTAAATATTATGTTCGTTTTGATCTTAAACCATGCGATGGTATTACCTGTACCAGAACAAATTCTATTCACAAACATAATCTTAAGGTGAAATCGGGTACTAATTCTTATCTGTAAGTTTATCCTTTTCCACCGTGAAAGGCCTTAGAAGTAGGGAGGGATGGTGACAAATGTCACATTAGGGTTTAAGCAGAGACTGAGCCCCAGCTGTGGGACCCCACAATTCTCAGAGCACTGGATGTTGCTATATGGGGGACAGAATAGACTTTGAGCAAGTCGATGAATAGTCAGATAGAAAAGGAGATGATAGTTCCGTGTCCTGCTGAAAATAAATCAGGGATGTGCAGAGTTGTCTGCATAAGGGCACGGAAGAGATACCGGAATTGAGATGGAGGGGTAAGAGTCAGCCTCAGAGACATAGAAGCCTTCAGATCCGAAAGCAGGGAGAGACCATCACAGAAACAGCAGAGCATGGTGCTGTTCCACCCCTACAGATGGCAACGTGTTGATTCTGTAGACATAAGGGTGACACCACTTTGGAATTTTGCTTTCCAGCTCTTCATTTACCAATAAACCATGCTAGCTCTGGTTTTGTAGCTAATTCTGGCCAGAGAAGCAAGAATGGAAAGAGACCTCTCTGCTCTTGGTACACGGTGTAGTTAGTTGGAGCCTGTGAAAGGTATGCCAAGAGAGGAAGTGATTTTAGGCAGAGTGGAAATTTGCCAAGTAGAGAAAACAAAGTTGTTGACCTGGCAGAGAAAACACCTTAATTGCACGTGTGAAAGGAACCGCCTAAAGAGTTTCAGTGGCAGGCTACGCAGGATGTTAGGGAGGAGTCCTAGAAATATTTGGCAAGTTTGCAGTGGGTCCTTTAATATGAGCCCATCTCCACTGAAGACCCAAATCAGAAGATAATACCTTCCCATGCTTCAGAAAGTTCAGAGTCTTAATGACGGTAGGCAGACCTAGGAGGGAAGTCTAAATACAGCTTTAAAAGCCCTATCGGAGACTTAGTGCTATGCAGACAAATTTCATTCTTCTGCAAGAAGTGGGGTAGCTGGACCAGGGAGAACAGTGGAGAACAGTGGCCTCTCCTGGGCAGGCAGGGGTAAAGTCTAGAAAGCATAAAAACCAACGTTTAGTAAAAGGATGTGTGTGGTCTGGGCAGGGACCTGGGAACAGAACAAAGTGTCTGGCGGGAGGGTGCCTACAAAGAAAGAAGCTACTGGTTTGGGGTCTGATGCCAGGCTGCAGGGACCACGGAAAGCCTAAATCCATGTTTTATACAGCAAAGGTGATTTGAGGTGAACATTTACTGGAGCTGCTTGTGGCAGGCTCCTTAGAAGATAGTAGAGGCTGAGGGAGAACACCAACTAAGGTGGCAAGGGAGAATGCCAGGTGGCCGGTTTGCACCAAGTTACTTCCTGCAAGGTACCTGTTATCTATGTCTTGAGCATGAAAAGTGCCAATATGGTTTCTGCATATTAAAGTGTATAGGACCAACAAGCATTGAGTAGAGAGCCCGCTTTGCTAGTCTCCTGGTTCCCTTTTGCCTTGAGGGTGCTTGCTCCGGATAGTGACTTGTGAGCATGGTTATGTGCCTGGGTGAGTAAAGCCCCCACCCTAGGAGCAGATGGTTTCCCCCGCCTGGGGTCCTGTGAGGATGGTGAGGCTGGAATGAGGGAATGAGAGATTCAAGTGAGACTGCCGGAAATACTATGGACAAGGCAAGTTAACCGCTTATGTCTTATCAAGTGGTCCCAACACCATCATGTCTTATTTCTTTTTGTGTATGTTCTCCATCCCAGATGCTCCGAATAGGCTCACAGCTCCTAAAACTTGCTTTCAAAAGATGTGGCTGAGTGTCTGGTGCACCAGCGTGCCATTAATGGCGTATTGTGTACTGCAATAATTTCAGTGTGTGGTTGAAAGCAACTTTCGTAAAAGACAGATTTAAAATTTTATTCGACGGTGAGGAAGGGGGCTTCTGGACAAAAGCGACTAAATCGCTTATCATTCCCTTGGAGAGTTTTTCAGCCCTACATGAAGAAGAGCAAACGATGGAAACAAAACCTTTGAGGTTCTGCATAGAACAAAAACGATGTGTCGCTGTGTCGTTGAAAGTCAGCAGTTCTGGCGCGGGGGCTCCAAATGACGCCTCCAGGTGCTGACTTTTGGGGGCACCCCCTTCCTGCCCTCCCTGCTGCGGCAGCCGAGGTTCCTTTTGTCTCGGGTGCTTCCCCACCCCGCCCTGCCTGCCAGAGTGAGCTGGCAACCCGCGCCCTCCCCACCGCCCCTGGACCAAGGTTGTTTACTACTTTCTACTCGGAATAACACGCCAATCACCAGGGCCCGCCCTCCCTCTCAGCCAATCAGTTTGTTGGGAAATTCCACCTTTCCAAAGGGCCCAGGCAGCGATTGGCTGGGGGACTTGTCAGTCAGGTGGGCATCCCGCAAGGATGCAGCTGGAGTATTAGGGACGCGATCACCAGAGCCGAGGAGGAGTAACCTTCCCATAAACAAGATGGGGGCCCCCCAAGAAAGCACATTGGGGTGGGGAGCTGAAGCCCAGCCCAACCCCGGGGCCCCACCGGAGTGGAGAGGGCCGAGCGCAGAGCCGGGGAATCCCTCCCTCCGCCTCCCGCCCTTGCTGCAGTTGTAAACATGCTTCCCTCCATGTCTGTTTTTCTTTCTCTAACCGTGGCCATTACAGTCTGCTGTTTACAAAAATCCTGCGGGGCAATGCTGTTCAGTGGCATCCTGTCCTCCATTCCCCTTGCCTCGGGACCCTTTTCCACGGTTTTTCCTTTTCTTCTCGCTGCTAGGCACGCACTGAAGGAAGCTATTGGGTCGTGCAAGCTTGTTTTCCTTTTATTGCTGCAAGCAAAGCAAGTCATGCTGTAGCAGCAGCACCATTTCACAGGAGAAAAGGCTGGCTGTCTGTCCATTAGAAGCACCACGCAGCCTAAACAGGCGCAGCTCTAGAAGGACTGGCTGAGCTTTTGTTGTTGTTATTATTGCTGGTTTGAGTCAAGATGAATGTTATTTTGATTCTGTATTTTCTTCCAAAATTCGTCTTGAAATCTATCACTACTTACAGGTTTGGGATTTACACCACCACCATTACCCAGCGCACGCCCCTTTTCATAAAGGCAGTATTGTGTTGAGCTAAATGTTTTTCTACCTTCTCTGATCTGAATCAGGTTTCCCATTTCTTGCAGCACAATGTAGTTGTATTCTGTGTGGTAGGGGCGTAGTGGACATGAATTATTTGCGACAGGGTTGCCTGGAAGATGCGGAGTGGAATTTGCGTGGCGCGGAACAGTTCCAGTGCCCAAGGTTTCTGTTACTCTGGCTCCGAGCAGGAAGCGCAGGCAATATGGCAAAGCACAGCACGTGGCATCCCATTCAAAAACGCTCTTTTCTAGAAGCAAGTATTGCAGAGGACATCCGATCACAGCTAGTTTTTTTTTCTCTCCCTCTTTCACAAGCAGAAAAACTAATGTATGGAAATTTGCTGTAGATATTTAGATACTTTGTTAAGCCAAAGGGCATGGTTTGGAAGTTCTAGTGAGAAGCTGAAGGACCTTGTGGACATACTTTACAAGATTCAAGGTTATAG
This sequence comes from Grammomys surdaster, assembly GCF_004785775.1. NCBI lineage: Eukaryota > Metazoa > Chordata > Mammalia > Rodentia > Muridae > Grammomys > Grammomys surdaster. The sequence continues at coordinate 7,250,597 of NW_021604712.1, read as the reverse complement.
GAATTGTAACCTCAACAGAGGAAGCCGAGGACCTTTGAGCTCCTCTAGTCCCACACCCTGCAAAGTTGTTGCGCTGTGGAACCCTGGAGGACCTGAGGGGAGGTGCTGAAGGGAAAGGTAGCTACAGGTAGGGGTGTGGATGGGCCTACTGTGTGCTGGCCAGGATTGGATTCCCAGGAGCAGCTTCCAATGGCCTACCTGTGTGAGTTTGTGGAGGACTTCAGTTTTAAGTTATGGAAGCCTGGTTGGGAGTTCAGTGGATGGTTGGTTTTCTCTCCCACTTACTCATTTGTTTAACCCCCCCCCCCCCCGCAGCAGTTTTCCCCCAAATGATCAAATTAGTGTGTAACACGCCCCTACTGGTAGAATATACAGAGCTGCCCTCAGGATTTGAGAGAGGTTGCTGTTGTCATGTGTAGGAGGAGGAGGATATAATATAAAGGCCAGAGCTGGGGCAGAGTTCTGCCTCAGGGCTACAGAGTTCCTGGCATCATTACCCCACCTTACGAAGTTACAAACCGGGCAAGGGATTGAAGGCAGAAAGACACCGTAATGAAGTATGTCGTAATGATGTGTGTGCCAGCTCCTGTCCCTTGTTAGCTGTCTCATCCAGGCCAAGTAAGTTCACCTCCGTTAGCCTCCTTGTCCGACTGAAAGGAAAGCAGTGACCTTTGTCATGCAGTGGGCTCAGTACCAGTCTGGACCTACTGCAGAGCCTGGGTCTCCTGACAAGTTGTCTTCCCCCTTCTTTGTTCTGTGACCCTTCACTCAAGCCTCCTACTTACTCAGGGCTCATCTTTTCCTGGTTATTTGTGTTGCCTGCTCTTCTCTGGCCAAGTCAGCCTGTTAATTTTTCCATGCCAACAGCTTCCTAGTGCCAGGAAGTCACGTCTGGATAACCAAAGTATATTTTCCTGTAGGAGAGTGCCGGGGTGCCAAATAGATTCCTCAGTTGAGCATGCAGAGCTGATAGAGAGGTAGCAGGGCCTAGCCGTGCTTCTCCGCCATGTCTTCAGATAACTTTTGAATCACGAGTGAAATCTTGACTTAATCCCCTGGCTTTCATAAATGCATGGCAGAGCAGTGGCCCTGGCCTGGCTCTGATTTCTTCTTGACCTGATTTCACCCTGCCTCCGCCTGTGTCTCCCACCACATCAGTACACACATGGTATGCGTGCCTTACCACAATGCTACCTGCTTCCTGTGATGAGGATCTGTGGTTCCTCTCTAGTTCTGGAGTGGCCTCCTTGATGCCAGGCTGGCCCATTTTCTAGAACAATTCCCCAAGCTGACCTATCCACATTCTGTTTCAGTAGTACCCTTGTTCTTCTCAGTGCTGTCTCTGCTTAAGGGACAGTGATGTCCTTTCATGATGTGTCCTTCTGTGATTCCCATGGTTGATGGACTTTTCTTCCCACAGAAGGTAGTAGTTTTTTCTGTGCCCCAGGCCAGAATGAAAGCAGTCTGTCTGTCTCTGTTCCCTTTCTGTATAGTTTTGATGCCTGGAATTCAGGCCTGACCCTTCTTTCTTAATCTAGAACAAAAGTGATAATACCTCTTCCTTGGGGAATTGTAAGGATTAACTGTGCCTGGCTTCAAGTTTATACCTGACAGGCACCCAGGAAGGGGGGAGAGTTATTGTAAGTGTTATCTTTTTGCCATCCATAGATGGAGATGCTAGTAGCTGTAGAAGTCTGCCAAAAGAATGGCTGAGAATTATGTAAATCAGGGACCTGATTACTGCTCCTTTACCCCTTCCCTGCAAGGATCATACCCTTTTTATACTCCCTATTTGGTAAGCCTTTGATAAATCAGAAATCAGGTCTTTATATAATATGCTAAGCTCAAGAGCTAGTGTTTCATCAGTGATTTTGTGAAAGCTTCTGGTTAAGGTTCTAGAAACCCTAACCTGTGAGAATTGGATCATAGGGGGAAGTGCAAGCCACCAGAGGGCAAAGTCAGGAGTTTTTGGTTTTGCTTCTGGAGTTACTGGTTTGAAGTTCTGACTAGTGGACCAGCGATACTTGATATGCTTCCTGGTCTTCCCAAGCTGGTCATTTTGCAGATACAGTCCAACCCTGATGAAGGGCTTGTGAAAGCTACAGGATATGACCACAGAGTGGCTGCGTGATCGGCAGGATCTAATGATTCCTACTGCCACAGTTAGGAGAGCTGGGTTGTGCTGAGCTCTGCCCAGTTCCCTCACCCTATAAGGGGCCTACTGCCTGGCAGCAAGCCAGTAGGACTTATGAGCCTTACTCAGCACTGATGTGTGGGATGCTTACAGATCATGGCCTTCCTTGAAAGAGATCCATTCAGCCATCCTACAACCAGCTAATAGAATCAGTATGGTCTGTCATCTTCACCAGAGCTTTTCCATTTATATATCTATAACTCTATGTGGTCTGGCAAGTCACTTAATTTCTCCCAAGCCTTGGTTTCCTCCTCCTTATTGTACAGACAGTATTCAAGTGAAGAGTAGGTGAAGTAGTCTATGTAAAACGAAAAGCTCTAGGCCATTTAAAGAAAAACTGATAAATATTAGCTCTAACAGTACAGATACGGAGATAAAGCCAATGCCATTTGAAAGGAGGCATTGCTAAGCATGGAAGAGACTGAGCTGTGGTATATGCACCTGCCTGAATCAGTCTTCTGGGTTGCTTTAAGACTGCATGTAAAAATAAAGGGTGGGTTGCTGTCCAATGTGAAGAGTTGTATCTAGGCTCTAAAGGGATGCTGGCTGTTCTTTAACAGAATACCATTCTTCTTTTGTTTCATTCAGTCATTCTACAAACATCTAACCAACTGTTTTGTCACATGCATTGTGCTTATAATGAGGGTGCAGCGGCAAAGAGGGGCCTTACTCTCTGCTCACACAGGGCTGAATGTTGGGAAGGGAATAGAGAAGCGTGGGAATGGAGACGCCCTCTGTATAATCTGGTATGTGTTTTAACATTTACATGCTGATCTAGGATGTTCTTTCCATGAAGAAGTAATCATTTGCCCTTTCTTCTGTCAGTATCTCCTTTCTCTGTAGATAGGGATCCCACTCAAGTTGGGTTGTTAGGGAAGAGGCATTTTACAAGTAGAGAGGTAAAGGAGACAGGCCTGGGGAGAGAATGCATATACAAGTTAGCTTTGTACATGAAGTTGCTTAGGGAAATGCATTGGAAACATACAAATAGAAAGGTCTAACAATTATGTAACCTGTGTCGAGTAACACACATGCAGTCCCACAGGGCCAGGAAGATCAGTTCAAGGCCTTATTCAGTGATACAGTGAATCTGAGGCCAGCATGTGTTGTATGAGAGCTTGACTAAGACAAACAAGAGCCAAAGACCACAGCTCTGCTCTTCTGTGTAGACCTGCACTCTTACTCTGTAGTTTTGTGCCTTGACGGAGTGTCCTGTGTCTGCCCTGTGTGCGGTAGCCATGAGTTGATGAGTAGTTGAGAAACACTTAGGATGTGACTAGTTACACATTAGGGCGTGACTCTTAATTTCATGTTTTACTTAATCTTAACTACTTGAAGTTTAAAAGGCCTCATGTGGCTAGTGGTCACTGAACAGCACAGACCAAGACACAGGATTAACAAAATTCTCTGTAAAGGATGTGGGGGTTTTTTTGTTCTTGTTTGGGTTTTTTTGTTTTTTGTTTGTTTTTTGATGAGGGTAATTAGTAGTTTGAATCTGTATATATCATATTCCTCATCCTATTTAAGACTATTCATAAAAATACATATACTTAAAAACGCACAGTTTAGAAATGAGCTGTCCTGCTTAGAGCAGCTGTCTGCTCATGTACGTTATTGCTGTAGACTTCCTAGGAACTGGGTACTGAGAGTGGTCTGCTGCGTGTGGCTGAGTAACAAGGGGTTAACACGCATAGGGAAGAGTTTGAGAGAAAGCAACTAGGAAGCGCTCCATGGTTCTGTCAAATGGCTTTTGATTCATGGGTATTCAAAAGCTTTTGTGGCTATGAAAATAAACTAGATTTTAAAACATTTTGAAATAAAATTGAAACTCATTTGAGTTGAAAGCATTGAGTTGATTCTTATTTTTTCTTTTGGTTTATTTGTGGCTTTGTCCCCCTCAGCTTTGCTGTTTCATGAGATTTGGAGAATAAAGCCTGACTGGTCAGTTTCAATTTTATTTAAATTCATTTTGCCTTCATTCACCCTAATCTAGCGCAGTCCTGTGATATATTGGGATCAGAGTGCTCGCAGGAAACGTTGAAATATAAAAACATTTTCATGAAAACGTTTCCACTTATATTTAATTTTTTCTCAATAGAAAAAATATTTCCAGCCTAATCCTGCCTCTCCCCTCTTGAAATGAATTGTGTGCTTTAGAAATAACATCAATCCACCCAAGTACACAAGGACAGTCTCAACTATTTAATGGAAGGTAGAAAGGCTGGAGAACACCGGCTTCCCAAGCACACGCTCTGCCTTTCTGGATGGTGAACATGGGCACATTCCTCATCTGGGTCCTGGTTTGTTCCTGGACAAGATGGCATGCAGGCCTAGCACTAAGCTCAGGCCCGCCATGGGAAAGCCTCTCCATCCATCTTAAGCCATCATTCCATCCTTACCGTCATCGCCTGAGTTTTATTTTTAAGCGGCTTGGGAACATCTGCCAAGGCTAGCCGATGTTGAAACTTCCTTTCTGCAAGTCCCCTATGACATCTGGGTCCAGCTATGTGGGAAGGTGTTGGAACATGCCATGGAGCATAGCTCACTCTTTTCTTGAGGGAAGAAAGCAAGCGGTCTCTTCTCAGTGGTGGCATCCCGCTTTCCTTTGACTCTTGGAGAACATTGTTGCCTACAGCAGCATTCAGCCCTTGGGAAGTCCAGTCTCTGAGGGGCGGAAGCCTGTCTTCTAAGTAAACCAGGGGAAGCCATAAAGCCGTAAAGAAAATAAGAGTCCTAGTAGGAATATTGCCAATCTCAGCTTTACTGTGTTCTCATTCCAAGTACAAAACCCACATATACCAGGGTCCCTGTAAAAGTTGAACCTGATCACCTGTGTGGTAATGAGCCCTGTTTTGAGAGTACATGTATCAGTTTTTGCTGCAGATTGTGATAGAGTCTACCAACATTATCCTCCTGGTGAGTAAATAGAAGTCTAGAACTATAACCTGGACAGACAGACAGACGACATGCACACAGAGGCACAGACATGTGCACAGACACCCTCACCCCCTGGTAAAACGGGATTTTAACTAAGCCTCAGTTTTAAATATATACACCAGAAAAGGACATCAGTTCCCCTGTAACTCTTCCCCTGAAGAAGATGCTTCCAAGCCTCCATGCGTGTGTTAGGAATTGAACCTGGGTCCTCCAGAAGAGTAGCCAGTACTCTGAACTGTCGAGTCCTCTCTCCATTCCCAACTTAAATGTGATCTTAAATATTGAAGCATTTTTAATTACAGTTTCAGTTACAGTGAAGACTGTTTCAGATTCAAGCTTCCGACACTATAGGAGGCATGTTAATGATAAGTAAGTCTTGAGAATGTCACCACGTAGCAGGAGCCTTGTCTCTCAGTGCCCTGAAACCAACATCCCAATATTCCTCAGTCGGAAAGCATGACTATAGGTGATGCACAGACTGAGTGCTGGGACTTCTGCTCCCTTTTTCCTGTACTGTCCCCTGCTGGAGATCTTTCACCATACATTCTGAACTGCTGTGCCTTTTACTCTAGTGAACACTGTCTAGTTATTTCTTACCCTCTCAGGAACATCAGTGAGCGTACGTAACTTGTATTATGCTTAATCCAGCAATGCCCTCCGGCATGAGGAAGAAGCATTTCGCTCTCTGCTGACGGTTTCTTGCACTTATTGTGTTCTGATGGTCTGGGTTTATCATTTTTATGCCTCTTTTTCTGTTTAATAGACTTACCACAGTAAGAGAAGTCTGTCTCTATCGGCTCCTCTGCAGGTGTTTATTTGCTTGGAGTACTTTGAAAAGAGATGAGCGTGCTTGTTACCACTGTGTGAGAGAGTAAGCAAGCAGCACCTGAGAGCTGGCTGCTTCCTGGTTCCCAGCTACACCCTGGAAGTATGTTCTTGTGAGGGCTGGGTTCTGGAAGCTGAGACTGCGAGTTATCCTTCACATGAGGCTGATTTGCTTTCCTGACCTCCCTCTTCCTTCCTTAGCACTGTCTATGCTTCTTTCCCAGCATGGTCATTTCTGGAGTAACTAAGATAAAGATGGCTCACTAAGCTACATGGTAGCCTCCAGCAGAGGTCAGAACCATCTTCACATGCGTGCAGTCCTCACTACTGTGTGTACCCTGGACAAGTCCTCAGGTCCTAATTTCATGAAGTAGATTTTAGGACTCCCTGTGCCTTCTCTCAGATAACCACCTGAAAAGGCTTTTCTAAGCAGCTTGTTGTAAGTGCTCCTAGTACTTAACACCACCCACCCCACCCACCGCCAAGAGCCCTCTTGGTCCGTCTCTGTCCTCAAATGCTCCCTCTAGAGAACACAGCCTGCTGCTCTCTGTGCTACTAGACACCATGAGTCTAGTGTTGGACTCTATGCAAATGAAGTGCAACATAATTTAGGAGGCAACCTTGCATAATAGAGTAGAGTCTGGCTCCTGGCCTGGGGCCAGCCTGAGTACCTATACCCTTCAGTCATACCCAGGCTGTCTAGTCCTACACATGTTGGGCAAACCTTTGTGTCTCTCTCAGCTGCCTATCTCTAAAAAGGACCTCAAGCCTGAAATCCCAGCTATTTGGGAGGCTGCGCGGGAAGATTTCTTGAGCTCAGGAGTTAGAGACCAACACTGGTGACAAAGTAAGACACCAGCACAACAGAAAACAAACTTGTGTCATACCAGGTGATTCAGAAGGACTAGCGTAGCTCCCGGAGCCAGCCAGGAACCTAGACCAGCTGTGTTCACTCCTTTCTATCTCACTACCTGGAGGGGGCACCCGTACCCCAAAGGGATGGTACCTTTTCAGTCGAGTGTTCCTCTGTTGTGGTATACACTCCATAACACCATCACCAAAGTAAAAGTGGTAGCCTTTTTATATTCATTTGTGGCCTCAGTTTTCTGTTATCTGCCAGTGCACATAGTTTCAGTTTAGGCTACTCTTTTATTGCCTTCACTACCACACAGTGGTAGATCGGGAAACTAAGGCTGTGATACTGGGAGCAGGCTGCTTACGCAGTAAAGTCTCCCTCTCCCCCTTGGAATGAATTGGATCAATTTTAGGTTAAACTTTCAAAGTACAGAGGATGCTGTCTGTGACAGAGGCCAGAACAGTATCTGCTTCTATAAACAAGGACTCCAAAGGATCCAAGGTAGGGGAGTGTGTGTGTGTGTGTGTGTGTGTGTGTGTGTGTGTGTGTCTGTGTGTGTGTGTGTTTAGTTTGTATGGGTGTTTTGCCTGTGTGTGTATCTGTGTCCCATGTGCATGCTTGTGGCCTACGAAGGGCATGGGATACTGTGGGACAAGTCTGACAGATGGTTGTATTCTCAGTGTGTATCTTGTTAACTGTTTTATCTTCACGCCTCTCAGTGTACCCTCCACTTCTGTTGCACTGGAGGGTAACGTGAGATAGATTGGTAATTGTGAGAACGTAAACACCCCCTCTACCCCCCACAATTGATGACCAGCTCTACCAGCCTAAAGAACTTCTAAAGAAGCACATCACTTATTGTCAAACTGTCAGGGACACCATGTTCCATCTGTCCCTTAGTTGCTTTATTTACCTTATGAACTTTTTACAGACACTTTTTTTTATGTTTTATATGAAATATTTCCACTTCAGTCTCACAAACGTGAGGGTGGGAGGTGCCTGGCATCTTCTAATTAGCATTTTATAAAAAATCCAGATGGTGACACTGTCCGAACCGTGAAGGTAGCGCCCGCCCTGCACTGTCACCTCCTGCCCCTTCTCACTGGTGCCCTTTGTCCTTTCTTGTGCCATTTGTGGTAACAAATCCAGGAGCAGCGCCCACTCAACTCCAATTCCTGCCTTTCTTGATTTCTCTAATTCTGGGACACTTTTCTCTCCACACCCATTTGTCACCTCCACACTTTTCAGTAGCTCTACCCAGTTCCTGCATGGGAAGTCTGTCCTTCTAGCTGCATACACAGCCTCATATGCTCTTCCCAGGAGTCACAGAAACATGCTGAGAGAGTCCGTGCATCAGTCTGTCAGGGCACCTGATGCCCAGATGCTTAGGTAATTTTGACACTTGGTTAATGTTGTCTCTGCAAGGTCCTCTCGTCATTTAACATCTTTATTTTTATCTCTAATTAAGAAGTACTTTGAGACAGATCTTGGGACTCATGTAAACACACTGTTCATTATTCGTTCCTCTCCTTGTTCAACACCCATTGCTGTGGCGTTGGCCAAATGGTGATTTCTTATTTTTGTTTTTTATACTTGGTAATTGACATTCTCCTCCTAGGACTCCGTGTATCATTTTTTAAGTGGAGAACACAAAACTTTTAAAATAGCAGTGGTGGGTCCACTTTTATCATGGAGGACAATTACACATGCTACGAAGTAGAAAACTATGCAGAGCCAGAAAACATCTCAAATATGAATGTTATTTGAAACGTTCCTACTGGTTTTCCCTGCAGAGGAGGCAGAGGACAAGGCGTGGGGCTCAATTGCTAAAATAGCCCCAGTAGTTTCAGTCCCAGCCACAGAGCTCTTAGTGTCAAGGTCTCAGAGACAGGATGCTGTGGAGGGGCTGACATCGGAGTGTAGAGTCATTGTGGGTGGATGGGAGGACTTACCTGGTCACAAGGCATCTGATACAGAACCACCTTCTTCTCTCCATGCTCTTTAAGCTTCGGTAAAGATTCCCTAAGGCATGGCTTCCCTCTTGTAGATGCCCCTTATTTTTGACATACCAACAGGGTGAGTGGAGGAGGGGCTCTAAATGTCAGCATCACCAGATTTATTGGTTTGTTCCAAAGGAAACATTCTGAAGGATAGGGATTAAAACTAGGAGCTTTTACATGCTAAGGACACACTCTGTCACAGAGCTGCACATATACTCACACACACACACACGTAAACCACACCACATATACTCACACACACACATAAACCACACCACATATATACAGTCCCACACACTCACACACACACATAAACCACACCACATAGACACAGTCACACACACATAAGCCACACTACATATATACAGTCATACACACATAAACTACACCACACTCTCACACACACACATAAACCACACCACCTAGACATAGCCACATACACATAAACTACACCACACTCACACACACACATAAACCACACCACATAGGCACAGTCACACACACATAAACCACACTACACAAACACACACTGTCTCCCTCCCTCCCTCCGTCCCTCCTTCCTTCCCTTCTTCCCTCCCTTCCCCCACCCCAGTTTTCATGGCCCATTTTGAAAATATTAAACAACTCTCCTTATCTTAAAGAGTTATTAAAAGGCAGGAACATATTTTTACTCTACGATTTTTCTTTTAGTCCTTCTTATTCAGACTTTTTATTTGTCCCTTAAAGGACTGAGAATATTTATGTTCTTCCACTGTGTTTCATCAGATTTCGTGCATGTGTTTGGTAGAACTAGGAAGGCTTACATACTTAATTACCCTGAGTTCCCTCCCAGAAATCTGTAGAAACAGTGAGCTCCCTGCAATCCCCATTTTCCCTCACTGATACTGTGCTAACTAGTCACAAATGAAATTCTAAGGAGTATGAAATGTAGCTGTTATATTTGGAGGGAGATAAAAGAATCTCAGGCATTTCAGACAGCAAGCATTCAGTGACATCAGCTGTCAGTCACACGTACCGACTAGACAAGGAAGAATTTTGACAGTGGGATTCAGGAATTCTGATTCAGTTTATACACTGAGTAGATCTAGGTATTGGTAGTGAGATTGCACAGAATTCATGTGTCACATTTTCCGCGGTCTGTTGTGTTTGCATTTCTTGGAGAGTATTTGAAATTTGGCAACAAAACAGCAGAGATAGGTAAAAATCTGAGTGTTATTTCTACACCCTAAGTGGAAATCAATGCCATTGTATGCTTAAGATGATTGCAAGTGCCAACCTGGGCTTAGAGAATGCTGTGCCACTCCTGATTGGGTGCCAGCTAAGATGGTACTAGAAATGGTGCATTGGGCTCTAGGCATACCCACTACCACCTCACGTGGTCTCCAGCAGGCCTGGGCTCATTGCAGAGGGTTGCTGGATTTCTAGGTTGGAAGGCACCTTCCTCGCCTTGTTTGGCTTTTAATTCTATGGTACATTGAAAACACTTCCAAAGTTTGCTGTTTTTCTCCCACCATGCCTTCTAATCCTAAATTTTTGGAAGACCCTCCTTTTGTATGACCATACCATCCAATAGGACAGGGGTTCCACACCCTGGTCATCAGTATTTTATATGGAGAAAGATCCTTATGACCTATTTTGCTTCACACTAGCATGTCTTGATGATGATCTGAGGTTTTGGTAGGAGACCAATCATTTTAGAACTGTAGGAAAAGCGTTCCCACCCACCCTGACCCTGTGACAATATTGTCCCCTTCTCTGCTGCTGGAGGCAGCTCATGGAAGAAAGATCTTACCTAGGTCACTCAGAGAGCTGCTGACTCACCTAAGCACACCACACAATTTAAAATGAAAGTAAAGGACACAGAGTGTGCTTGCAAAAGAGGCAAATGTATGTGGAGTGAGGATGCACATGCTCCCGTGGAATTCGGACTCATGGGTCTGTGCTGTACTCTGGTAACCTCTGTGACCAGGGTTCAGGCTTCACAAAAAGAGGAAATGGTCAAATCTTCCAAAGAAGCTACCTCTGTCTCCATCCCCATCTCTCACACGGGACACAAGCACACTCCTTTATCCCTGAAGCATGGGATGTGTGGATCCTAATGAAAGCCACCAGCACACTTGAATCTTCTCAGCCTAGTAGGAGAGGTGCTCACTTTGCTCTTGTTTTTGTTTTTGTTTCTCCTTCGCTAAAATTTAATACAAACAGTTCAGTAATGGAGACCTCAGACGATAGAGGCAATTTGTTGAAAATGAGAAGAAAAAAAAAAAAGAAAAGGAAAAAAAAGCCCTGAAAGATAGCACTTCTTTTTAAAAAACACTTTTGCTGTTAGTAATTTGGGAAATGGAAATCTAATTTTTGATAAATTATCTCAGAGTCATGGTGGTTCAGACTTAGGTGGGGAAGTCATTGATTGGGGGTCTCCTTGGAATTAGCACCACATAATTGGCATATTCATGTGTACCCTGGTCTGGCTCAGACCTTCAGGAGCCGTGAGGTATTTTGTTGGGGTGCTCAGAAGCACGCGAATGAATGAAACCAGAAATTTAGAAGCATGGGGGGAAGAGGTTGCTGTGCACTCTCGGCTCCCTTCTTCTGGCTCTCTGCCTTGTGGGTGTTAACGTTTAAAAGCCATTCTAAATGCCTGGTCCTTTCTAGAATTCTCAGAGTGTAGGGCTGGGGTGAATGAGTGAATGTGAAAATGCTCATTTGTTTTAACTAACCACAGAGGTTTGGGTTTTGTCCTCGATTATCTGTGCAGCATTCCAAGCTGTTAGACAGTCAGGAAACCCAGACCAGCAAGGCCATTAAGCCCTTCTCCTTCCTTGTAATGGGAACAGCAGGAGGCAGGTACCAGTGGCACCTCTCACAGTGGAGGTTGATTGGTTGGTTTGTTTGTTTTTAAATTTAATGGAGGAATTGTAGATAGTTTGAAACCTTCTTGTACCAGGAGAAAGAAAATGAATTAACTAGTATCTTCTAGTCAACTTGGGGGATATCCAATGTTGTTTTTTTTTTAATGGCTATGTTTAGTTATATACCTTTTAAGCGGAATACATACTAAGCTAAACTTTTAAGGCATTTTACTTATTAATAAAGATGATATTGGGCTGGAGAGATGGCTCAGCGGTTAAGAGCACTGACTGCTCTTCCAGAGATCCTGAGTTCAATTCCCAGCAACCACATGGTGGCTCACAACCATCTGTAATGGAATCTTATGCCCTCTTCTGGTGTGTCTGAAGAGTGACAGTACTCACATGCATAAAAAGGAGGGAGAAAGGGAGGGAGGGAGGGAGTGAGGGAGGGAGGGAGGGAGGGAGGGAGGGGGGGGGGGAGAAAGAGAGAGAGAGAGAGAGAAGGAAAGAAAGAAAGAAAAAAAGAAAGAAGGTAATTGCTAGTTTTCCTTTGAAATGCATGGCTCTAAGGGTCCCCACATCATCTTCACTCTGGCAGGTTCCCGTGCATACTTAGACACTCGAGCCTCCTGGTTTGCACATGCCCTTCCACGCTATGATCTTGGCTGGCTGTGCTCTTGTCTTCATGATAGGCATCTTTATGACATAAATCTGTGCCTTGACTCATTTTATCTATGTGCACATCTCCTTTCCTTGTCTTCGTGTGGAAGGCCTTGTGCCTTTCTGTGCTCTCTCTTGGCACCCGGCATGCCTTGCCAGTGAACTCGAGTAGTTAATGAACAAATATTTAATTCATAGAAACTTACAGACGACAAGCTCTTCAACAGTGTATATGTGTGTGCACATATCCGTTATTAAATCCTGTGTTTAATGTTCTTCTGCTTCTGTGCTCTACCAGTTTGTATGAATTACACTGTTTGAAGTAGAAGTAATTGAGTATTTAGATGTTCTAAGCGCCGCCGCAAGGTTTGCCTTCTTCTTCTGCTTTCGCTTCATTGTGGATCTGAGAAAAGGTCTTGATGTGTTTCCTCTGCCTTGAACTCCTCAAGTCACCCTCTACCTCTGCCCCTCTCAAGTTCTGAGACCACAGTCGTGTGCTACTGTGCACAGCTTCCAGTTTTTAAAAGCAATTGTTGTTCTTTTTACCATCGGGATGGCTCAAAATAATCCTTTGCATTTTTCAACCATGGAAATGGGCTTCTTATAATGCTTACTGGAAAAGGCACGTCAGCTGTGCCTTCTAGCAAGACATGCCCGTTTAGAACTCCACCTGCTGTCCCTGAGATCTTCCTGTTTGCCACGAGAATATTTCCGACTCTGGGACTGGGGCAGGTTCATCATAGTATATTAGCCACGAGCTTTGAGACCTCAAGGCTCAGCCACTTAGATTCAAATTCTAGCTTTGCTTCCTGCAGGCTGTGTGACTCTGGCCATGTGTGCCACTTGATCTGTGTTCCTGGGCTGGTTCAGAAGGTGGAAAGGCTGCAGGTCTTCCTTGCATCCTGGGGTCCTTATGGAAATGAGTGCAGGGGGCACATGGTAAGCTCCTTGGCCCATGGAGCTGCACACAACCCAAGTCGAAGGTACCTTATTACTAATAGCAATAAGCACACATTGTTCCCATGCCTGTGCCTTCAGCTGTTGCTCCTGTCGAACCCTTGAGATAATTCTTTTCAGTACTAGTCTTTAGTCTACCCAGAAGCCAGTGCAGCTGGTAAGAAAGCTTGGGCTTGTTAGGACAGATCACTTCTTTGCTTATTCTTGGGGAAGGCCATCGGAGAAATGAAGCCAGAAGCCTGAGCTTTTCTGTACATTTCTTCCACAAACACTGGTGCATTTGATTTTTATGATTTTGCCCCATTTTTTAGGAAGGGGCATAGAGATAATTTTTCATAGTATTCCTGTCATCCGTTCCTTATGTAATAACAACTCACTATCAAAACATAAGGCACTTGTCCCCAGGAAACTCTGTTGTGTGATGTGTTTCTTATTTATTCTTTGCCTAATCCCACAAAGAATTTGAAGCAGCTTTTTATTTAAAAAAACAAAAAAAAACAAAACAGAAAATGCCCAGGTCACAGAAGACCCAAGTAGCCAGATTATCAAGATGACCACACATGACAGAAAGGTTTTGGGTTTTTTTGTTGTTTTGTTTTTCTGTTTGTTTGTTGTACACTGCTGCCTCACCCCCTTCCCTCCCTACTTCCTTCCTGGAATCTGGGACTCCACGGCAAAGGCAGAAAGAAGGCAGTGCACTCTGCATACACGCTCTCAGGACCTCCCTGGACCAGTGCATAAAATGCAAGGGCTCTGATCCTGGTCAGTTCCTGTAAGTAGTTCATTAACACTGATCCATCCCCAGAACGCCTCATCCTGTACCCATGAAACACTAGCTCTTCTTTCTTCGCTGCCCTGTAGACCTTGAACAAAATAAAACTTTAAGTCAGATGGAGAGGAGGCTGTGACATAAAATGATCAGGTGGCAGGAGTGTCACCACCTCAAAGACAATGAAGGCAGGCAGCAGGAAGGTTACTGGGACATCTGCAGGAAAGTGGAGAACAGAAAGGGGCTTACAATGAGCAAAATGAGCAGCAGGTGCAAAGGTCCAGAGTCAGGACCACAACATGTACAGAAGTGTGTGTGTGTGGGGGGGGTGTATGTGTGTATGTATGCGTGAGTATATGTGAGTGTGTTTGTATGTGTATGCATGAGTGTATGTGTGAGCATGTATACGTGTTTGTGTGTGTTTATGTGTAAATGTGTGTATGCATGAATGTGAGTATATGTACATGTATGTGTGCGTGTGTTTATGTGTGTGCACATGTGTATGCATGTCTGTGTATGCATGAGCCTGTATGCATGTTTGTGTGTGTACGTGCACATGGTACACATGCATGTGTGTGCAAACATGTATGTGTGTGTGTTCACCCGTTCCCATGCCTACCGTAGCTTCATGTATCCACACATTATCTGTTGGACCATTACAGCCCTTCCATAACCTAGTATCAACTCACAGCTGTATACCTGCAGCTGCAGGAGATTACAGAAGCCTCTGTTGACAGGATGGGTGAATCCGTCTTCCTTGATCCGGGCTATGAGAAGGGAAGTGAGAGAGGCAGAGCAGGTGGTCTGCGTGTTCCTGGAATACTGCCCTGACTGTGTGTCATGTGGTAAACATAAAAGGATACTCTGGTCACTGGCTCTAGATGACCTTTTCCTGTGACTGAAGATCACTGAGTCCTAGATAGTCGTGGTACAAATTGAAGGAGAACCGGACGTTCTAGTGACCAGCCAGCAAGCTGGATATCCTCCCCACCTCGATGCTTAGGAGCCTGTGAACAGGACCTGTGCTTCTTAAGAAGCCTGCACTTGCTCTATCTAGTCCAGCCCATGGATCCTGAAAGAAGTGCCTTGGACCTAGAAAAGCAATGGCAAATGCTTTCTCAGTCTCCCACCAAGCCTCCAACTTCTGGGAGACTCCAGCTGCACGTGCAGTAGGGAACTAGTTGCAGAATCATTGTGAATCACCCAAGTTAGCATTGTCTGTTTCTTTGAGTATTTGGGTTACCCATCCCAGATTTGGGTGTTACCGTTATACATTTTTCTAACTACCTCTGTCTGAACCCCGTAATTAATAGTAAGGAGACCTGCTTCCTCACTTGATTGTAAGTAGTTTTATCACCACACACAAAAGAGCTTCTGTATCTATGCTAATACCGTCATTTTTATTTAGCTGTAGAAAAGTTGAGTAAAGTTATATATTGAAAGGATTCTTCCTCCCTTTTTAAAACAGCCTCATGTAGCCCAGTCTAGACTGCCTTGTATTCACTACATAGCGAAGAGTAACCTTGAACTTGGAGTCCCCCTGCCTCCATCTGTAGGGACTGGGATTACAGGTCTCTTTTACCATACCCTATTTAAACAGTGCTGGAAATTGAACCTATGGCTTCTCAGATAACAACAAGCACTACACTGACTGAGCCACATTCCCAGTCTCTGTTTGTGTTTCAAAACAGATTTTTTTGAAACACAGAAGTCTCCTTCCTTGTCTTTGAAGAGCTTACTTCCTGGCAGACATGTTATTTGTTTATGTGTTTTCTATGTTTTAGTTCTCCTGGGGGTTGGAACCAGGGCTTCATGCATGCTAGCCAAGCACACTGTCACTGGCCTACATCTCCTGTACCTGATGAACTGTTAATCCTCACATGATCTCAGTGGTCAGCCTGTATCTGTGCACGTTCCCAGAACTACCTAAAACCAAACCACCAACAACAAATCAAATCTCCTACACTGAATCTTCAAGGAGTCCCGGGTAAGCCCATATTCATTGTGTACCAAACAGAAATTACTCTAAGACAAGAGGATCTGAGAAGAGTACTGAAATTAAAAAAGGTCTTTTAAATTTTATAAAAATCTTATTTAAACAGAAGCAAAGTTTAAGTACTTGATGTTCATGGCCTTATGGGCCAGTAAGAGGCTCAGCAGGTAAAGGCTCTCTCTGCTAAGCTGAGGACCTGAGACAAACTGACTTCCACATTTATCCTCTGCCCTTCATGGTATACCATGGCCTGTGCACGGATGCACATGCACGTGTGTATGTGCGCACACACACACACCTGCCCTTCCTGAGTATACCATGGCCTTCACACACATACACACCTCTGCCCTTTTGGCCTGTGCACATACACACACTCTCTGTCCTTCTGTACACTGTGGCTGTGCATACACACTGGCTTGTAGACGCATACAAACACACCTCTGCCCTTCATGGGTATACCTCAGTCTATGCACATACACACACCTCTGCCCTTCTTCTATACACCATGGCTGTGCATACACACATACAATGACATATGATTTTTAAAATTAAAAACATCCTTTAGTTCTCTTTTTCTTTCTTATCCATATAACCATCCTTCCATGAAACCAAATCTTCTGCAGCTCTTCAATACATGAAATGAATCAGAAGCTCTTGTCACATTCCTTTTCTGAGCATGCCATGGCAGAGGGTCGTAGGGCCCTCATCACCTCTTCTATACCCCTGTACCAGTTGAGCTTGCACAGTTGGCAAGGCCAAGGTGAGAATCCAGTCAAGAGACTGAATGGAGGCAGCAGCCAGTATTTACACAGAGCACTGTCAATGTGCAGGAGACACTTGCTTTCGTTATGTGCATCTGTCTCGTGGAATACTGAGGAAACAAAGTCCCTTTGACTTAGAGCTGGGCTTCGACGAGGCTGGGCTATGAACTTCCATCTGACTCCCAAGCCCTGATCTACCGTAACCAGACAGTAGCTCTGTGATTTGCTTCTAACATAGAGCATGGACCTCACTCTCCTCAAAACCAATTTTGAAAAATGTACACAGAGAAGACAGACAGACAGACATTACTTGGGCCTTTTAAAATGTGGCCACAGTGGCATGTAAATGGGCCTAGGCTGTTCTTAAATTGTTGCTTTAAATGTTGCCACCATGGTTCCTAGGCTGGTAAGTTTTTTAAAAATGATTTTTGACATGATTTCTGTGCAGAAGAATGCTACCTCGTGCCATTTAGTCCCTCTTCCCAGAAGATGAGCCTAGGCCATCTTACTAACTAACATTAGTAAGTTTTAAGGACCAACTTAAAACTTTATGTTTTGTAAATTGATTTGAGCTTTTTGTTTTCCTACTTTAGTTTTCAAAAACTATGTGTACATGTGTGTGCAAGTGCACTTGCTGCCTGTGTGTGCATAGTATCTGCAAGTATACTTGCTGCCTCTGTGTGCATAGTGTGTATGGGTGCACTTGCTGCCTGTGTGTGAGTGGTGTATGGGGGTGCACTTGCTGCCTGTGTGGGTGCACTTGCTGCCTGTGTGTGAGTGGTGTGTGTGGGTGCACTTGGCTGCCTGTGTGTGTGCACTTGCTGCCTGTGTGTGAGTGGTGTGTGTGGGTGCACTTGCTGCCTGTGTGTGTGCACTTGCTGCCTGTGTGTGAGTGGTGTGTGTGTGTGCACTTGCTGCCTATGTGTGAGTGGTGTGTGTGGGTGCACTTGCTGCCTGTGTGTGAGTGGTGTGTGTGGGTGCACTTGCTGCCTGTGTGTGAGTGGTGTGTGTGGGTGCACTTGCTGCCTGTGTGTGAGTGGTGTGTGTGGGTGCACTTGCTGCCAGTGGGGGTGGGTACACTTGCTGCCTGTGCTTGAGTGGTGTGAGGGGTTGCACTTGCTGCCTAGGGGAGTACACTTGCTGCGTTTGTGTGAGTGGTGTGTATGGGTGCACTTGCTGCCTGTGTGTGAGTGCTGTGTGGGGGTGCACTTGCTGCCTGTGTGTGAGTGGTGTATTGGGGTGCACTTGCTGCCTGTGTGTGCATGTGCACAGGTGGAGGCCAGAGGTGACGGTGGATGTCAACAGTCATCCTCTAGAAATCTCCACCTTTATTATCATTATTATCTTTACTACAAAGTCTCACTGAACCGAAAGGTTGCTATTTCAACGAGGCTAGCTTGCCGGGGAGATCTCAGGGTCCTGTTGACAAGTCCAGTGCTTTATTTGGCTGCTAGGAAACTAAATGCAGGCCCTCATGTTTGTGGAACACCAGATACTTTCCCTACTGAGCCATCTCCCCAGCTCAGGATGGTGTTCTTAATACCTATCCTTGTCCAAGGGGAAGTACCTGTAGGACCCACATCAGCGAAACACAATTCATGGACTCTTTTTTTTCAATGACCTAAGGCGTATACTGATTTACAGGTTGTTTCTTCAGAAATGCCAAGCATCTTCCAGTGGGGCAGAAGACATGCACCCACTGTACTTCCATTTCCCTTACACGCCCTGAGACTTGAACGTGAGCCAGAATTAGAAAAATACTTGATTGAGATTTTTTTTTTAACATGTGGCTGACTTAACATAAAATGTTTATGTGTCGTTGTCTCTGGCATTGGGCTTTCTGTGTAGGTGGTGGCAGAGTTCCTGTGAGTTTCACAAACTCCAGCACCAGGATAGTTGCAATATGTACCCTCTGTGGCCACAGCAACAGGAAGGAGTTTCCTAACCCACAGTGTAGGTGGAAGGTAGATATATCAGAGAGGATGTTTTTCCCACCCCCAAACTGTTTGAAGTTTCCAAATACTCTAATGGGACTGCATAAGAACGGTGCTCTTAGGAGCTCTGAACGTTAGGTTTTGGAGGCAGTTGATCTCGGGCCGAGATGTGCTCTGGTCAGAATTGCTGCCTACAATACCCTGTGGGTAAAACGGATATTTTGAGCATGACTGAGCTTATTAAGAGCCCTACAGTGCTTCCTCTGCTGGGGTTTAGAGATTTCAAAGGGTTGGGGAGTGGGTGGAGGGGAGGATTATGGACACACCATGTAGAGAGGGCAGGAGGACAGAAGTAACAAGCTTGGGATGTATCATTTCTGCTCCTGAATGGCACCAGGCCAGTGTGCCAGTGTGGGCTGAGAATGTCAATTTCGGAAGACACAGTGTAGGAGAAAGTTCAGGTGCTGCCGAAACAGAGAGACAAGCACCAAGGAAACCACAATTAGGGGAAACTCATCCGTCTGATCTTGCTTCGATGGAGAAATATGTTTATAGGGTGAGAGACAAGTGCAGTTAGAGAATGCATGTAGTGAAAAGTTTTGGAGTTAGAAAATAGAGGTACTTAAATCTATTTCAAAATCTACAGTGTTTTTTAAAGAAGGTGTGTGGTTTGTGTGTTCAGAGGGCTTGTGATTTCAAAGGTGAGAAAATCTGCCTTGCTGGTGTCCCAATCCCTGCATTCACTCCTTGAAAGCTTGAACAAGCCCCCCTCCAGTAAGTGAGTGAGCGTGGATTGCTTGAGCTTCACTTTCTGCATCTGCCAAGTGAAGATGTTCCTCTGGTTTCATAGTTTCTGAGTTGCCTTTGCTCCAGAATCTGATAGCTCTTGGGCAGTTTTCTCTTTCTATGCTCCTAGGCCCGATAGAGAAGCAGAACCAAGGAATGCAGCTTGGATTTGTGTTGGCCATTCTTCCCCTCTCTCCCTTTGTTCCCTAGGCCTTGGGTGAGCAGCTCCTTGGGAGAATGGAGACCACCAAAAGCCTTCCCCTTCTCAGAAAGCATTACATAACAGAAGCTGCATCTCTGGTTCCCACTACAGAGAGTTGGTCACAGCCTTCTGCCTTTACCTGGGTCATTGTCATTGTTTGCAAAGTATGTTCTGCTCTTTCCGTTCTTTTAACCCTTTTCAATGCTTGCTTTGTCTGTAAGTTGGAACAAAGCACACCCTGACGTATGCTGCAGACCAGGTTACAGGCTCCGCAGCTTCTGCACCCTGACCTCCAGGCCTCCTCCTCCTGGATGAGGAAACTCTGGGGTCTGAGGAAAGGCAGCGGCTCTTTTGACATGAGTGTCAAGGAAGTTGCTAGAGGGCTTATTCCCCCAGATGAAAGAGATCACTCTAGCTTTTTCAGATCCTCACTTTGAGATTGAGTCCAGAATTTAGAAAACTTACAGATGCGTTCCTGGAAGAGAAAAAAAGACTTTGATAGTTTGGGAATTTCACAGTGTTTAAGGGTTCTCGGCTTAAAAGTTGATTTGGAGGACTGGAGAGATGGTTCTGTGATAAAGTACCTGTCATGCAAGCATGAGGAACTGAGTTCAGATCCCTGGCATCCATGTAAAAACTAAGTGTGGCTGTGTCCATTAATAATCCTAAGCCTTAGGAGACAGCAAAGGCTTGCTGGTTACCACCTTGGCCAATCAGTGAGCTCCTGCTTCAGTGAGAGACCCTGCTTCAAAAGACCAGATGGAGAGCAATAGTGGAAGACACACACCATTACCCTTTTTTGTTCTCCACATGCAGGCACATGCACATAAAGTATATGTGTGTACACATACACACACATTTAAGTTGAGCTGGAAAATATGTATGGTCATGTATCTTAAGAGTTGCTGTATATGCACTAGATCCTTCCTGTAGCAACTAAACCTCGCATGACATTGCCAGACTTCTGTGGGGTCCTGGGTACTGTTGTGAGAGGTGGAGTACAGCTTGGCTCTTTGCCATTTAGAAATGCTTCTGTTTTCATACCAAGGATAAAATGATTCTTGAACATCCCTCCACGTTCCAGACTCATCTATGCTTTATGGACTGGCCCTATCTGCTTACTGGGTTTCAGGTTTATAGAGATAATCTACCGGTTAATTTCCTTCAGGTTCCAATGAAAATTCCTGTGAACTATGAAAACCAGCCCCAAGGGTATTTCAGGACATGTCTGGAGGTGATGAAAGGATGTGAGAAGGGGAACTGGGGTAAAGGTTCATACAAGAAGGAAGCAGAAAGCCACCTGTATCTTCCAGTGTATGGTCTTCCCTGCTCCCAGCCCCATGGGGTCAGGTGACATCACAGGACTATGCAGATACCACATGCACATTGTCTAAAAGGATACCCTGAGTTCACCATAGTCTTCAGAGCTCCAGGATGCTTCTCATACTTTGCTTCAGTTTCCAGCTCTCACATCCAAGGGTGATATTGGGTAGGTCTGAGCAGTAAAATAACACTTGTTGATTTGGACAGCACTCTAGAGTGAACCAGATACCTGAGATCCGGAGATAGTAAGTAGTTCAAAGACCAAATAAAAATTTACAGGCATACAGTTCCTAATTAATAGGGAAAAACAGAAGAAGCCTATGTCTGCTGGCATTTTCTGAGCTGCTCATTCAGCTGGCGTTCTACCTGCTGTGCCTATGATGGCTCCCAGTCTAGACCCAATTTGGTGGTGGGGGAGGGCGGGGGGGGTGGGGGGGTAGGGAGTGATTTTGGTTTTGGTTTGTTTTTCAAGACTGGGTTTCTCTGTGTAACTCTGAATGTCCTGGAACTTGATCTGTAAACTAGGCTGGCTTCAAGTTCACAGAGATCCACCTGTCTCTGCCTCCCAAGTGCTGGGATTAAAGGTTGATGCCACCACCACCCAGCTAAGTTCTCAACTATTAATTTTTTTTAAAATGGGGGGCCATCTTGAACTTTGAATTCCTTCAGTGAACTTTTCAATGGTGTACAGTACCATTTTTAAAAACAAAAAACAAAACAAAAAAACCTGGTTGAAACTGAGAGATAAATGATCATTTCCAGAATATTCAGATTCTTTTTTTTTGTTGTTTTTGGTTTTTCGAGACAGGGTTTTTCTGTGTAGCCCTGGCTGTCCTGGAACTCACTTTGTAGACCAGGCTAGCCTCAAACTCTCAAACTTAGAAATCCGCCTGCCTCTGCCTCCCAAGTGCTGGGGAATATTCAGATTCCTATTGTCATCATGGTACAGCAACCCTTCTGATGCATTTTAGCAGGGTTGGTTCCTTTTTTCCCCAGTGCATTGCCTTTATTGCCTCCTCTGCTCACAAAAGTCAAGCAAAGTAACATAAAAGCCAACAGAAGTCTGTGATGCGCACACATGCACACTGAGAGAGAGATGTTCTAAAGATGGTACAGCAACAGTTGCATGGTCTTTTTTTCTAGGTACTTTTGAACAATTAGATAGGCTAAATATTCTATTTATGCTAGTGGTAGTATTTTTCAGAATGTCTGATTATCAGAGACAATGCTTTTCTACCCTCCTGGATAATTTAAAGGAAGGGCTGGACTTTTTTTTTTTTTAATAATTTCTATGTGGTAGTAAAAGTATCTAGTAGGAAAGGTCCTGAATATTGAATCCAGGACCTTGAACATGCTAAGCAGGCATCTTATCTAAGTCATATTCCCAGCCCAGTTAAAAAAAATTTTTTTCTTTTTTAAATTTTATTTTATTTGCAACTAAATTTTCTCTTTTATCATAGTAACTGTGGCCATAGGCATGCTTATACTTTGAGCTAATACATTTCATCCTGCTAATTTTAAAAGTGTAGAACACATTGTTTAACTAAACTATTAACTGTTTTGTCAAGCACCATAGTAGGGAGTTACATAACTGTGTTAGCTTTGAGTTGGCCATTGCAAAGGTTCAGTTTTCCATTGACAGACATGCAGGGCCTCACAGCCTTCTCTCTCTTCATCTTTCTACTCTTTGGTTCAAATTATTCTACATGTACACACATACACACACAAAGATATCTATATATGTACATATATATGTCTGTATGTATGTATGTATAGGATAACCTATACAAAATTTAGCATTTTCTACATTACTACAAATTGCATTTGAATTTACACATTATTTAAAATTAAAAATAATATATATTTTAACTCCAGGAAATGGAGCCAGCATGCAGGTTGGGTAGCGTACTGTGTTGATTTACTCTAAGGCATACTCTAAAACAGAGGTTCTGAACCTGTGGATCCACCAGACCTCTTTGTGGTCACATATCAGATACTTACATTGCTGTTCATTACAGTAGCAAAATTAACAGTCATGGAGTAGCAATGAAATAATTTTATGGTTGGGGGAGTCACCACTACATGAGGAACTGTAGTAGAAGGCCGCAGCATTAGGCAGGCTGAGAACCACAAATATTTAGAACTCCAAAAGCATTCCATCAGGAAGCGAGGCAGCAGTTTGAAGAAGCAGAGATGCAGAGGCCTCGGGGGAGCAGGCTGAAGGTCACTTGATCGGCTATTGATGTCTTGCTATGTTTAAAAAGTGCATGTTTAAGAGCTGTAACTGATTTAAATGTAGCTGTGCATCCAGGAGGTTCAGTTGTGTCGTGATCCTGTTCAGTTTGTGGCTAATGATGTCATAGGCCTCCTAGTCTGTGTAAACTTCACTGTGTTCATATTGTGACTGAGTTGCCTTAGACACATTTCTCAGGTATTTTTTACTGGTAATTTGTTTCGTATATGGACATATGAGGTAGTTGACATGAGTATGGACATATTAGTTTAAGAAGCCTAATCACATGTGTTAAAATAGTTAAGATCCTAGAAACGAATGACTCTGGAGACATTAAGAAATGAAATATAAAAGAAGAAATAATATAAACAGGAAGAAAAGCTATGCAGTAAAAATAAACCAGCTTCATAGTTAGTCCCAGAATTGAGGTGTGAGGTACCTGTAACCACCTTCTGATATTTCCCAAAAAAGAAGAGTGGACTGTGGGTTCTTTTTTTTATGGGGAATTGCTTCCCTCGGAGCAGCACGAAACGAGATACTACGGTTACCAGAAGCACTGTTTTAGAGAAGATTCCAGGAGATTTTTTTTTCTCCAAACTGTATCTAGGCAGCCTGAGAGCAGCTGTTCTTACTGTTTATGGGAGCAGCTGTGACCAGGGGGTACGTGTCCATGTACACGTAACCATCTGAATTCCATGAGTAGTCTATACGTGTGGGTGTCTTTCACATTTACTACTCTCTCCATGAACAGTCTTGCTTTTCGTAACAGAACTTAATCCTAGGCCTCATGTGCTCTGCTCTGAGTTCTAGTTGTTCTTCTGGTGGTGCTGATCAGTCATTTCAGCCATCTTGACATAAACATTTGTGTATGGAGAGGGACCTTTGCATGGGCTATTAAAGCCTTGTATCCTTTGGACATGCAGTTCCACCAAAATCAAGTGAAAGAGGTGGCGTGGGTGGGTGCACAGCTATAAGGCACTGACCTGGGGATGTGTGTACTGATGAATTCACGACATCCGAACAGGTCTCTCAGCCATCACCAGGTATGCGATTGTCCCAAAACAGGCTCAAACACCTGTTTAAGTCTAGTGTATATGTGTGTGTGTGGGGGGGGGGGGGGTCAACAGTGTATACCTTTAATCCCAATACTCGGTAGGCAGAGGCAGGTGAATCACTGTGAATTTGAGGCTAGCCTGATATCCAGAGGGAGTTGCAGGACAGCCAGGGTTACACAAAGGAACCCTGTCTTTAAAAACAAAAAAAAAAGCAAAAACAAAAAATAAAGGAAACAAAGAAAAACAACAGCAAAAGGGATGTCTGAACAGTGATGGGTGCTTGTGGCCTCCCCTCTGAGCCTGGCCTTTACTTGGTCATAACAACCCCCACCCCTTCTCCCACTGGTTTGCCCCTATGGAACACAGGCCTGCCTTGTTAGGAAGTGAGCAGCATTTCAGAGCCCGCACTACTTCACATAACTCTGTGTACAGTACCAGAGAATGGAAATAGGGCTGGACGCACGAACAAGCAGAGAAGTTATAAATAGAGAATACTCCCTCAATTCCGCTTTAGTTAGTCATGGAGCGACCGTGTGAGTTTCATAAACTTATAAGGAATATACAAACAGTTCCAAAGTTAAAATAACTTAGAGTAATTTTTAAGTGTGCGAAGGGTATTTTTTCCCCCATCCTGTCCCTTTGAGCATCTGTGACAGGCAGTCATAAGTGATCTTTATGTGTTCAAGCCTGCTGAGAAGGACTCCAGGGGAGTCAACACTCTGCAGGGACTTCTTGTTTCTCTTCCTTTTTCAGGACTCTTGAGGACAAACAAACAAACAGAAAGTGTGTGCACTATGAGCTTTGTGAGACAGAGATTCTCTAGCCGTGAAGGGGCCCTGCCCTGCTGACTGTGCCTCATCAGCTTGAGGGCCCTGGCGTCCTGACCCCAGGCCAGCTCTCTCCGTGTTTGTTTTCTTCCCTGTATCAAAATCTGCCTGTTTTACAAATTTGCATGTAGGTTTTGAAATAGGTTGAAAATAGTGTTTTTGACTATTTAAAAGTGCCCCGACACAGGAACTGAGACAGTCTGTGAGAACATGATGCTGGTATAAGGACTCTAAGGTTGAGCCCCGCCCTCCATTGCCATCTTTTCCATTGCCTGTCTCCTGCCCTTCCTCCTCACTCTCCCCATCAGAGCAGACCTTCCGTGTCACAGCTTCAGCATCCGTTTGTCAGGCATTTCTACAGAGCTCAAGCTCACGCGTCTATCTATGAGTTTGATTTTCTGTCGATGGCACAGGTAGCCTGCTGAGCAGAGGGGAGATGCATTCCACACCACAGGGGACCATTCCTCTACAGATTATGCCCACTGTGATAGCCCTCACTGTCAAAGAGGGGCCTAAGTTAGTGTGGATAGAGTTAGCCAAAAATACAGAGTCTGGGGTGCAAACAGACTCTTGTCTCCGCATTGCCTGGACCCCAGTGTCCATCATCCTTGTCTTTGACCTCCTTCCCCCTTCCAAGTTTGACAAGGTCTCCAGCATTTCTTCTCCCAAGTACCTGTGATGTTGTCACTCCACATTAATAGAAAGAAAGGCTCGCTTTCCCACAGTGAGAATCAGCACAGCCCAAAGCCAGGTCTAGTAGAACACCATGCCAAGGGTGAATCTTGAAAGCATGGTTTTAAATGGAAGACGGTGGTCACAGGAGAACACCCTTTGTTTATTCCACTAAGTAAAATGCTCCTGGCAGGCAAGTCAGTGGAGAAGTGGAGACAAGTGAGATTAGTCATTCCTCAGAGCTGGAGAGAGCTTAGCTATGTATGGTTTTTTTTTTTTTCTTTGGGACGATGAAAATATTCTAACATCGATCGTGGCAGTGTTTGCACAATTCTATGAAGACACTCAAAACCACCAGACTTTCTACTTTGAAGTGTGTGTGTGTGTGTGTGTGTGTGTGTGTAAAGCTGGTATTACAAAATGTGCAGGAAGAAGAAAGGAAACTCTTGGCCTGCGTTGGGCAGAGGAACCCCTGAGCCCTCCTTGCTCTGTTGGCCTTTGTTATTTATTGAAATTTCCTGCTCTCCATCTTTGGGTCAGCCGCACCTCGGTCCTCACTCTTTCCACCCAGCTTTCTAGTTATAATGATGCTATTTATAACTTCCCTCCTCTGGCTCTTTTGTTACCCCTTTGGCAGTGTTTGTTTTCCTATTTTCTCAATACTCTGCCCAGCACTGCTTGGTTCCCGAGGCTTCAGTGATCCCGTGGGCATTGTCAGTAGGCGATTGTTTCTTTTGCTCATTAATGAAATGTTCTCAGATGCTTCAGCAGCTGAACTCTGTGGCTTACCTTCTGTCCTGGACTGCGCAATGCTCCTCGCTTATTTTCTCTGAGCCTTCAAACTGTGCTCTCCCGAGAGGAGGACACACTGAACTGTTCCCTGACTTAGACATTTTATCGGGGGAGGAGATTCCTACATAAGCCACAGCATGTATGCGGCAGTCAGAGAACACTTTGTAGGATTCGATTCTGTCCCTCTGCCATGTGAATTCCAGGGATCAAACAGGCCATCAGAAGGGTAGCTGTTGCATTTACCTACTGAGCCATCTTACTGGCCCTGACTCAGATTTTCTTTTCTTCCACGATGAAGTGTTGGGCTTACTAAACTGTATGAATTGGTAAAGAATGCTTCTGTGCCGTTAAAGTGGGTTTACAAGCTTGGTGAGGAGCAGCTCTTGGGTGAGGCATGAGCTGTGACACAGCAAGGCTCCTGGAAGGATGCCATGACCACCTCTCGGAATATTGTCTCTGGTTTGAAAATCTAACCCTGATAAAGGACCGCCACCCTGTTGTATTCGGTGCACTCCTTTGAACGGAGCTGACTCTGAGGGGTCTGTAGTCTTTTGGGTCTTGTTGGTCTGGTTGCCTGATACCACAGTTACTTCCTATCAGATAAGCCGTGTTCACTATGCATCTTTCAGGAGAGAAGCTTCTCTGTTAGTGTGCAACGTTGCAGTGGCCCTTGGAGATGCCAGCAGGATCCAGCCTTGTGGCCAGGCGTGGTGGCACACATCTTTAATCACAGTACTCTTGGAGACAGAGACAGGCAGATCCCTAAGTTCAAGGCCAGCCTGATCTGTGGAGTGAGTTCCAAAGCAACCAAGTATATACAGAAAAACCCTGTCTTTGGAAAAAAAAATCTAGCCTTTTAAATTTGTGACAGAAAAAAATGTCCATGAGACTTCCATTGGCTGCAACTCAATAAACAGAGGAAACTGAGTGATACATATTATTTCTTTAGTATCATTTGTATGGTGAGTGGGGGAGGGTGTGTGTTTTCTTAGTTTTGTCCTTTAGACTGAAGGATATACCTCAGAGAGTCGAAAAGGGTGCTAGGACTTGGGATTTATCTCTTCCTTATGGTTGCATGCTTAAAAAAGAAAAATAGCACAAAAGCTACTCCCCTGCAGCATGCCTTTCAGACAGGAGAGATGCTCAGAGGTGGTACACACCACGATGGGAACATGTGTGGAGGGGCTGCTGTCATCCGTTGGGGACTCTGAGTGTGATGCCCAGCATACGGCACAGCAGTTTGATCCCCTTACATGAGTTCTTTAATCTCTCTGATGTCTCCAGTTTGGCCATCTCTAAGTGAAGGATGCCTACCCTTTGTGATTGTTAGGAGGATTAAACAGTGTATATAAGTAACATGCTTAAAGTATCGTCAGGCATATGGGAAATAACACTGAAAGTTAACTCCATAGTAATAAGTGGTCTTGTATTTTGCCTCTGTGGTATAAATTGGATTTATATAAGAGAGACACAAACAGCTATTGTGGAAAGGATGACCTGGGAAATTTCAGTGACTAGAGGCTCAGAATGAATCCACAGAGTATAAACATGTCCTTACTTTTCAGATCTGAGTCTTAGTAAGTTGCCCTAGCCGTGGCAGACCACAGTTGATCTTTTGGTCTCAGCATATTCCACACTGTTATGATCCTGTGCTGTTAGAATAGGGTTGCAAGCATGTTGGAGAGAGCAGCCCTACGCCCCCATGTGCCCAACCTTCATGAAGCACTGGAGAGTGAGCTCTACAGGAAGGTCACCTGGGACACCAGATCCAGATCGGTGCTGTCTGGTCATTGAGGGGCACTTCCTGCAAAGCAGTGGGCTTCCCTATTGCTACTTGGAAGACTGTCTAGGGGCTTTGCAGATGTATTTGGAATTGAGATGGGGACCTGTCTGTGACTCTGGCCGTCTGTGACCGGACCATGCTGTCTGCAGAGCAATCTGCAACTTTGAAGGTGTGGAAAGAAAAGAACAAAGCCAAAGGGGAGCCCAGGGGAGAAACAGTATGCTACTTGTAACCCTCTATATACTCCCCAAGAATGGAGAAACTTCCCAAGTGCGGGCGCATTGTCCAGGGCTCTTCACCTTAGGAAGCAAGCCAACCCAGAACAGTTGAAAATCCTTTGAAAGTCAGTAAGGAGAAAATGACTTAGAGCATCCGATGCTGGAAACGTTGGAAGCTCTCATGACTAGTATGCAGTCAAAAATGATGTGGTCCTCTGCTCTATCCCTCCAGCTTAGCATGTGGTCCAGGAGTGTTCTGCTCAAGGACCGCTTTTCTCCCACGGAAGTTCTCGATCTGTTACAGCCTTTCTGTTCAAACAGAAACTGAAATAGCTTTCGATTCTGGCTTAAAATGACATCTCCTCTGGATCTGCCTACTGCCCCTGCACAAAAGGAGGTGTTTTGGTTTGTTTCGGATTGGTGTGGTATAGTTTGGTTTGGTTTTTGGCATTAGGCAGAGAATACTTTTACCAATGTGATTTTTTTTTTTTTTTTTTTGGCCTGGCCTTTTAAGACACTGGTTACCACATGAACTTGCCTTTGCTGTGGAACAGACTGTGTAGGGACTACAGTCTTCCAGGCAGACTTGCTTAGATACTGATTTAAACTCTGGATGCTTGCTCAGCAGTGAGCCAGTGGAGTTCTCCTTTTGACGTTGCAAAGACCATAAGCATGTTAGGTTGTTGTCTTCCTTTCGAAGAAAGCATTCTCCTTCCTCCTCATTCTTACACTCTCTGACTCCCAGCCTCACTCCCTCCCCTTGGAGTGTGTGTCACTGTTTAGTTTGATGTTGTGCATTAAGCCTTTTCCACCAGGCTGTAGAGTTGGCTAGGATGCAACCCAGTGGTTCTCTGAGTCCAAGAAGCAACACTCAACCATTAATTCCTTATGATGTATACTCTTCTTACATGATGCTGGATACTTTATAAAGAAAATACTTTTCTTTGTAGTTCTGGAGACAGAGAAGTCCAAGAACATAGTGTCAGCCTCTAATGAGGACCTTCCTGTTGCATTATGACATGGCCAAGGCATCACTTGCTGAGCTGACTGCTCGCTGAGTGAGTCTGTCTGTCTGTCTGTTTGTCTGTCTGTCTGTCTCTCTGTCTGTCTGTCTCTGTCTCTTTATATAAGATAAAGCCACTACTACTGCAATGATGTCCCACCCTAGTGACTCAATCCAATTCTAATTCCCTCTCAAAGGCCTTACCTTCAACAAAGGAAGTTGAGTTAGATTTCCTGTCTATCACCATGATAATAGCCAAATTGCAATATGCAATTTTTGTCTCAGAGATACAGTGAAGTCATAGTAATGCCTTTGTTTAGGGAGATTGGAGTAGGAGAAGGTATGTGAATAGAGATAAAAGGAGGGCAGGTTGAAGACTAATAAATTGAGAGCATTGAGGTGCAATACATACAGCACAGACCCCAGCTAGGCTGTCCTCCCTGTTCCCTCCTTGGGTCACCTGCTCCTTCTCTTCAGTCAGGCACAGTTCCTGCCAATAGAGACGCTCATTCTTTGAAAACTGGAACTTCCATCCAGACTATAAGGAGTCCCGAGTTCCCTGGTCCGTCTCTAGCTTCCTTGCTGGTTAATTTGAGGACAAAACAAAAGGTATGGCCAGCTTTGGTTATACTCTGCCCTTGGGCCCCTGGTACCATGGTTGGACTTGAGAAGTCTACAAGTACATTATCAGTGGAGAGGTGGCTCAGTGGTTATCCGCACTTGTTGCTCTTACAGGGGACCCAGATTAGGTTCCTAGCACAAGCATGACTGTTTCACAATCATCTGTAACTCCAGTTACAGATCTGACATTGTCTTCTAACCTCTGGGTACCAGACATAAAAGTGGTACACATACATACATGCAGGTGAAACACTCACACATAAAATAAAATATATATAAATCTTTACAAACAAATACACTATTATCGTTATGGCCCTGAGTATTATATCTCCTTTGCCTTGGAAGGGGCCAAATTGACTCCTGTCTAAGCCTATGGGAGAAGAAAAACTGAAAGAGGAAAGGAAGGATGGGGGAGGCTTCTGCATGTTTAAGTACTAGGCAGGATGCCCCCAAGATCAGCCACAAGTCCATTCAAGGCTTATCCACACTCCTCCATAGAGTGCTTGGTTGGGTTAAGGAAGTGGACCTGGACCACCAGAGGCCAGACAGGTCTTGTTGGCTCAGTTTCTAACCAGGAAACCCTGTGGAAATCCTAGGAGTGGGGTTCCAAAGAACAAGAGGATTCTTGCCAGAGGGACTTACAGGCTGATACCAAATGGCTTTTTAACTCCATACTGGAGTTTGGATTACAGCTGAATTTGATGCTCAGAGCCTTACTCCCCATGGGCTTCAACAGTTTTCCAGAGCCTAGCTAACGCTCCCCCTTACCTCACTGGCCTCTGTGTTCCCACTAGTGTTTTCCACTTTCTTGTCTAATGCTTCCATCCTCCTGTTCTTCCGTCTCGTTACCTCTTAATCTTTCTATGTTTGACTCAGAAGCTTTAGCTTGCTCGAACATCCACAGACCAGTTCTATCCCTCAGAAGTTATTTGAGTTAAAACTAAGTTTTCAGTACAGTGGCCGAAGGGACCCCTCTTTCCTTGTGAAAAGTTGAGGTTCCCATAGCCGAGAACTTCAGCATTATGTGCTCCAAAGATACAGCTTCTCGGAGCTTGCAATCATTAAAGAATTTACTGACAGAAGCAAACACTGGCTAAAAAGAAATTAGAAAGAACTTAATAAATGCAAGGACCCTGGGGAGGAAGAGCTAAGGGCCGGTGCACAAGGCATGTTTTTCTCTCCTAAAGAAATGAAGAGGAGTTTTTAAAATGTGTGGCCTTTGTATGCACGTTGACTCTGGACCTGCCACCGTGCATTAGCTCACAGCCTCCTCTTTTTAGCTCACAGTTTCCTCTTTTTCAGGTTGGGCTGCCCTTTGACCATGCCCATGTGCCTTTCCTCGGAGCAGAGGAGAGGTCCTCTCCTTCCCCCCCCCCCCATGGTGCTGCAATTGGAAATTTGGTTACTTTGGTTATTGCACTAAATTTTAAGTTCTGGCACTCATGGAGAGCAGCCATCCTTCTGCTGGCCAGACACACTGCCCGGGGCTTTTCAAGAAATCCCTTAATAGTTCTGAACACTAATAATATTTATATACATCGAGATGAGACAAAATTTACAGCAGGCTTCTGAAGCTGGCTCCAGGACTCTCTAATCCCAGATGACCCTGCGTTCTCCTGCTGCTTCCCAGCATCCTCTGTGCCGGAGAGAGCGGAGCACCGCTTTCCTCCCTGTAGCCACACAGATTTCTGGAGTCAGTCCCCTAGCAAGCAAGTCGGCCTTCCTCCATCATCCTTCTTCCTCTCTGCATGCCCGTTTTCCATCCCACCCACCCACAGCATATCAGATGTGCATTTGTTCACAGTTGGCATCATTAAATGTTAAGGGGCCCATTGATCTGGTATCTGCCAAAAAAAAAATAGTTCTATCCATAAAGAGAATGTTTTTTATTTAACTTGACCGTTCTTGGTTGGGAAGAAGTTCTCATCACAGGCCTGGAACAGGGCTCAACATGTCTCTCATTTAACAAATCTTTTGTCAAGTATTTGTCTCTATTTCTCTTTCTCATCCTGGGAAAACATAGCATTTACATTTGGGGGTAATTGATTCAAGACAATGTACAAGGTTATTTTCCCCTGATTTTATATGGTATGGGCTTTTATTACCGCATAGCTATTTGACTTTATTATCTATTGTGATATGTTCTTTTCTTTCCTATGTAAGTAAGTAAAGGGCTCCAAAGTTGGTGTTTGGTCCCCATTAATAATCACTGCTGATTACAGTGAGATACCTAATGAGTTTTTCTCTGTAGTCATAGAGCATGGTGTTGGCGGATGGCTGGGATGGCTGCACCAGGGAGCCTTTAGCTAGTTACATTCAACTGTGTGGATCTGTTATTCTGTGTGAGCCATAGATGGACATCATAATCTGCAGCAGATTCCTCTCCTCTGGCCATTCTTCTGTCCTCTTGCCCGCTCTGGTTATCATGCCTTCACTATACAACATGACGACCTTTCTAGTGTGAAAACCTACCCCTGTCTAAGCCTTGAGCGATTCTCTGCTATCCATCCATTGGTGTGCCTGTGGTTCCTCCCTTAGCTGGTCTATTTTGTTCCCAGCAGCATCCCAGCCAGTATTTATATATGAGATACTCTTTGAAGGATGGTCCTGATGCCCCTCTCCATCCTTTTCTTCTCAGTACTTTTCTTCCACTTTCAATGCCAATCTGTCTCTGGAGACCCTTCCAGGCACCTACAGTACTGGGAACACCATGTACCTGGTCCTTCCTGCTTCCCTGGTGTGGTATTTTTTCCTTGAGGTCAGGGACTGCCACCGTGCAGTTGTACAGGATGTCCAGTTGCCTGGCACACAGGTGCAGCATACATCCAGTAAATACTGGGTGGATAAGTAAATGCAGAATGGATCATTGGCTTCTGTCAGTGACAGATTAAAAAACAAAATTAACACAAATAACTTCAGTGCTTGTTTAGACCCCAAACCTTGACATAAGCTGTGCAATGCATAGATTTAATTAAGTCATCAAACCATATCATCAACTATGCCATTTTTTTTGATGTCTTTGAGTGAAAGATTCAATGGTAGTGTGGTAAGCTGATAAATGAGTGAACTCCATTTTACTGTCTTCAAGGTGATTGCTGTGGTAGACAGTGTCTGTATTCTGGCGTTAGGGACTCCTGCAGCTTACTCCTTTTTTCGTGTGACCAGAGATAATTAACTTCTGTTCATTCATGAGCTAGAATAGATGTTCAAAAACAGCCAGAAGCAAGTTATAATAAACGAATGTCATAAGCCAGCTGAGAAGGCGTTCCTCCTCCTCTGGTGCGTGGCTCTGAAGATAGGTCTTCCATGCAGGTAGTTCAGTTGCATGTAATAGATAAAAGTTGGTTTCTCTTCACCTGAAGAAGTTCAAAGGTCAGTAGCTGCAGTGTTAGTCTAGGGCAGTGGTTCTCAACCTTCCTAATGCTGTGACCCTTTAATACAGTGCCTCATGTTGTGGTGACCCCCCCAACCGTAAAATTATTTTGTTGCTGCTTCATAACTATAATTTTGCTACTGTTACGAATCATAATGTACGTGAATCTGATATGCAGGATGTCTGATGTGTCACGCCCCACAAGGGGGGTCACGACCCACAGGTTGAGAACCGCAGGTCTAGAGACGCTAGCCATCTTGAGAGGCCAAGTTCTTTTGAACTTACCACATTGCCTCATGTTCCAAGATGGCCTCATGAATATCTGTGCATCACTTCTGTGTTCCAGCCAGCAAAAAAGAAGGACACACACTGTGTTTTTTAAAGGAATGTTCCAGGCTGCTCTAGTAAGAATTTCTGCTTATAGCCCATGGGATGGAACTTAAAACACATAGCAGGCACTCTCTAGCCACAGTGGAGGCTAGGAGGCCAAAGAGATGACAGCATGCCCAGCCAAATACCGAAAACTCCTACACAGGGAAATAACCAGAGAGGGGAAATGCCCTGATGGTTCTGCGGAGGGATGACTATAGAGTAAAATGCAAGATTGCTGAGCCTCGACAGTGTCATGAGAACTCTGGTTTCCTTACTGGGTGATGCTACTGATTCAAGTGTTGGCATTCTGGCATCTGTTTTTAAGTGCAGTGACACAGGAATTCTTGGATGTGACTTACAGCTGTGTAGATAGACTGATGTAAGACTCCAGAGAACATACTGATTCAGTGCAGTCAGTTCTGAACACTGATCCTAATGGCATGCAGAGGTGCCCACAAAGATGGCTGTGCTCATGGAACAGTGATGTGTGGCCGTGGAGGGCGTATTGGATGCTGGGACACGGCTGTAATGGTGAGATATGATGGGACTGTTATATGGTGGTGGTATCCACGGTCAGGTCCATCCAGTGTTTTCTCAGTGGTATGGTCTTTATACACAAGTAGGTGTAGAGTCTATCTAGTGCTTTCTCAGTGGTATGGTCTTTATATGCAAGTATATATAGCCATACACAGGTGGAAGAATCCGGGAGAGACCGCATCATGAAGGGTTGGCAAAGCAGCCATTTTGGAGGCAGATGGACTTGTGTGTTCGTTATGTTATCTGTGGTTACTGGGGCTTGTTTGGTTTGGTTTTGGTTTCAGTGTGGCTTTTTTTTATAATAAAAACGTGGAGTCTTGACTCATTGCTACATCACAGTTAAAATATACATATTTACATAGTTTTGTATTATTTCCAGACAATCTCCCTCCCTTGATAGGGTACATGTAATGCTAACCAGATTTCTTTCTTTCTTCCTTTCTTTTTTTATTTATACATTGTTCACAAGTAAGGATCACAGGCGATAGTGTGTGTTCATTATGACATATCTATAAAAGTGCTTAGCAGAGTGCCTGTTTGGGGTGTGAATTTTAGATCTGTGATTACTGGACCTGGCCTTTAACTTAACAAGGCACATAGTAGGTAGTCCCTAGATGCAGGAGCCCTGTGTTCTACCATCCTGTACCATCTAATCTAACGACTTACTTGTGATCTGAAGGTTGTGTCTTTACCTTTCTGGGGTAAAGGCTTTAAGATGGTACAAGCAGACACAGGCATCACCAAAGACCTTTTGTAAGCACTGTGGTGCCTCAGTGGTAGCTTGTTTCTTTTTAGAGCCCATAATTACTTCTGTGCCCACGGCAAAGAGTATCCCCTCTATAGCCTTGATTTCTTTTTCTGGAGTTTGAGAAGAGAGAGGCCACAGTCTCACAGTGCTTTGTGAACGGTGTGGTTATAGTTTGCTGTAACCTAAAGGTTTTGACCAGTCTCGTTATGTTTGGAACTTTCCTGTTCCTGGAATAAAACACGGTGACACAAAGTAGAGCTAGAGATAGAGGTTTATGTTGGCGTACAGTCCCAGAGGGGACAGAGTCCATTGCAGTGGGGAAGGCATGGTTTCAGGGTTGTCATGCAGGAAACACAAAGTGATCGCAGTCCACCAAACAGGAAATGGAGAGCAGGACCAGGCGGTAACACCTCAGACTCTACCCCCAGCAAAGGACTTCTTCCAGCAGGATGCTCCCTGCTAAAGCTTCTGTAACCTTCCTAAACCGACCACCACCAACACAGGCCTGCTGTTCACATTCATGAACCTGTGTAGGACATTTCTCCTTCAAACCACCATACTTGTTCAACCTCCTCTCTTCATCACTGTTGTGTGTATATGGGGGGGAGGGAGGGCGCGATGTGCACAGTCCAGTGTTCTGTGTATGGTTCAGGGATCCACTGGGGTCTTTGAATGGAATTCTCATACAGAAGGAGGGCTGAAGAACGTAGTGCCGTCCATCCGTGCCTTTTATAGCCTAGTGGCCCATATTGTCTACATTTCTCTCTGTTCACCAGTGCCATGGGCTACCTTTTAATGCGTGTGGCCACCTCATTTTACAGATGATTAAAAGAGGTCCCACAGCAAACCAGTAGTCTAAAGGAGAGAATGGACTTGGGGTGTGTTGTGTCTTTACACAGGTGGAATTCACAGATGATAAGATCTATGCAGATTTCAGAGAAGGTGTGCTTTCCTAGCCTGTCTCCAGTACACCGTGCTGGTGGTGGCCACAGATGACCCAGGGGAGGCTGTGTAGCCCTTCATCTTCACCACCCTCTCTCCCTCTGTTCCCACAGTGTGCCCAAGTGTGTGCGGGAAGCGAGCCTGCACCGAGAACAATGAGTGCTGCCACCCGGAGTGCCTGGGCAGCTGCCATACACCTGACGACAACACAACCTGTGTGGCCTGCCGACACTATTACTACAAAGGCGTGTGCGTGCCTGCCTGCCCGCCTGGTACCTACAGGTTCGAGGGCTGGCGCTGTGTGGACCGAGATTTCTGCGCCAACATCCCCAACGCCGAAAGCAGTGACTCGGATGGCTTCGTCATCCACGATGGCGAGTGCATGCAGGAGTGTCCCTCAGGCTTCATCCGCAACAGCACCCAGAGGTCAGTGGCTCTTGTCCCCAGACCCAGGAAGGTTCTCTGCTGCCTATCTCCTAAGTGTAGGACCACCCAGGAGTTCATCCAGATGGGTCTGTTAGTGAGAGGTGGCTGAGCTTGTTTTAATGAGAATCTTGGGGTGGTGGGTCTGTTTCCTTTTTTCTTTGTTGGCTTGCTTTTTTTTTTTTTTCCTTTGAGAGCGCCTTGCTAGCACTAAAGAGTAAAAATTAGCTTGCTGACCAGGTGATCCCGTAGCCTTGCTCCCCATATGCCTACAGAACTGAAGTGTGAGCTGTGGAGACTGTAAATACAGGTACTCCTACCCAGCTTGCCACTCTAGGCCAGTGAAAGCTTTGGCAGTCTGAGAGGGAGTGAAGACAACCCTCACCAGCACTCCTGAGGACTGGGAACACATCTCCAACTTCTTGGTGCAAGCCTGGGCTCTGAGCATGAACTAGTAGTCCAGTCAGCCATGTTTTCTGCCAGAACCTCCTTTCTCTAAGCTTTTCACCATCTTTATGGCCACTGGTTTTCCTTCCTTGACTCTGAGGCTTCACTGTGGAAAAGACAGGATTTTATAACTCTGAAACACAGGATGGTCAGAGGTCTGGACTTGCCGTTTCCTCCCCTGAACAGAGCAGAGGACTTTGGGGCAAGGTTCTGTTGCAATTCATTCCTTATCTCCTGTGCTATACACACATACACATTTCTGGACCTCTCAAAATACAACTAGGAGGCTCTGAGTCCTGCTCAAGCTTAACTGTGAGATGTCCTTGAATCAGTCCCCAACCTGTGGGATCCAATCTCCAGCTTAGGGAGGCCCTGGATCCAGACCCCAGCTTATAGGAGGTCCTAGATCCAATCTCTGGCACATAGAAGGCTCTAGGTCCAGTCTCCAACATTGCTAACAACTCTGTAAGTACAAAGTGTATAGTTTCGCTACAGTCACTTTCTATAAAAGGTGTTCAACACATCTTCAAAAAGGAGATTCCATTTCTGCTATAGTATCTGGAGATGTCTAACTGTAAGCTGAATGCTGGAGCAAACCAAAGATTAATATTTCTTCCATAATGCTAAGACGGAAAGTAAATTCCTACCTGTTTAATTTCTGCACCATTATCACAGCAAAAAAGGAAAAGATTAAATATTTTTAAATGATTAAGCCAGAGACTACAATGGCTCTGAATTGTATAATCTTGTCTACTAAAAATAAGTCTGCCATTTTTCACTTATGTGTTGGCAGTCTGTTAGTCAACTCTTTACTGTAACAAAATACTTGAGGTGATCAGTTTATGAAGAAGAGGAGGAGGAGAAGAAGTAGTTTTAGTAGTTGTAGAAGAAGGAGAAGATTGGTTTTAGCTCTTGGTTTTGGAGGGTTTGGAGGTGTTGGTTCCATTGCTTTCGGCATGTGCCAAGGACAGGCAGACCTCCCAGTAGACCCTACCGTGTTAAGCTGTTGAGTAAGCTATTACAAGATGGGCCTTTGAAGGTGTTCTACATGTAAATAATCACAGTCTAGGATATTAGTCCACATCTTGAGCCAAAGACCTGTGTCTGGCAGTCGTAGAGGCTCAGTCCAGATGATGCCTTCCTTCTGGGGCTGGGAACAGCGTGGGATTGCTGGCCGGTAAGAGGGAAAGCCGGTCGTCGACCTCACTATATCATATTTGACCTGCAAGTTTATTTCCTCTCCCTACTCGAAGGCATTCAGCTGTCCTGTAACACACAGTGAGAATGCTGTGTATTCATAGGACTTGGGGCTCCTTCCCTGCAGTGTGGTCTTAAAGCACTGGGCCGCTGCTCCCTGCGGGTCTTTTCAGTTTTAAAGTAAAACACTATCAAGAAATAATAGCTGTCCCTCTCTTAGCCATTGAAGCCTGTTTAGCCCTTACTTGAAAGTATTTTTTAAATACTGTTTATGCTCTGTCTATACGAGAGTAAATTTTAGGAAACTTAAACTATAAATGTATAATCAGAAAACATCCTTATAGAAATGTTTT
The DNA here is from genome assembly GCF_004785775.1 of Grammomys surdaster. Lineage (NCBI taxonomy): Eukaryota > Metazoa > Chordata > Mammalia > Rodentia > Muridae > Grammomys > Grammomys surdaster. Next base: position 7,211,952 of record NW_021604712.1, on the reverse strand, counting down.
CAATTGCTAAATGATTCCTCACATTTTAACAAAGGGGGTGGGACTGGTTCCAGTTTGTCCACTTGAATAAAAAAAAAAAAAATGGAGAAGGAACAAGCATAGTCATGTTGACCCTCAACATTTACTTGTCTGTAGCCTCTTTGTTTATCATACCATGAAGTGAAGACAAATCAGATGCCCTGTAAAATAAGTAGTAAAGCAGGCTCAGCCACAGAACATTACCAGGCAAGGAAAAGAAAGGTTTAACTTTAAGGATATTGTACACTGGGAAGTATACCAACCTCAGAAGTCATATACTATATGACTACATTTATATAACATTCCCAAAGTGGCAGTGGAAGACACCTTAGCAGTTACCAGGAGTTGGGGATAGTGAGGTCTGTGGCAGGTAGAGGGCAGCTACAGATGGGTAACACACGGGAGGACTTGGTGGCGTTGAAGTTGCCCTGGATCTCAATTGCAGTGGGGAATTTGCAGATCTGTTGAGGCAGATGGAGAAATGCACAGAACCCCGCACACGTGCCAGGTCAGTGTTGTCGTTAAGTTGGATGAAGCAGCAGTTGGGAGCGTTGGGTGAAGTGTACACGGGTGCTCTGTGCTGTCTTTGAAGCTCTTTGTTACTCCAAAGTATGTTTCTGTTTGTTTCTTTTTTAGAGAGAACTGGGTTTTATGTGGTGTGTAGTTAAATTAGAAAAACAGACACAGCACAAAGAAAGTTCAGAAGGAGACCCCTCTCCAGGCTAGAAATGAGAACTGTCTTAGTTTCTTTTGCTGTGATAAAATGCCATGACTTTAGCTTCTTATAAAACAGTATGTGTAATTTAGCTTATGGTTTCAAAGGATAGGATCCAAGATGGTTGAGTGAAGGAAATACTTGAGCGTTCAGCACGAATCTTTTGAAGCTTTAAAGACTACCCCAGTGGCACACCTCCTCCCAATCCTTCCCAAACAGTTCTGTCGGCTAGGGACTGAGCATTCAAATGCATGGGTCTATGGGGCCATTCTTACTCCAGTACCACAGGCATGTTGCATGTGGTATTATAGAAAGCCAAATGTCCCCCACTTTGCCTAGCTAGATCCAGTTCCCATGGGACCATATGAAAACCTCAGTCCCACTCCCCTAATAGGAAATAGGAAGATGACAGGGAACTATTAAGGTTTTAAACAAAACAAAAACTATATATAGTATTTTGGGAAAGGATAGAGGACTTTAGTAAAAGCTGCTATCATTTTACCCTGATTTTCTTTCTCTCCATGAAGTTTCACAGGTTCATTTAAGAGCAATAATTTGAATATACACACTCCAGAAGATTGTGTCATTTTTCTCATTCACAAATTGACCCAGCTTCTTGGCCCTGATTCTGTCTACAGCTAAGATCTCAGAAGGTGCAGCCCCAGACTTAGCGTTTTCTCTGCCATTTCCTAAATGATGGTCAATAAGCAGGAAGCACGCCAGTGCTTCTGGCTTCTGGTTGTGTGTGGCACTGAGGGTAGCATTTGGACCAGGACTTCATCGCAGAGCTGAAGAAGTTCCTGGCTTCTATTGTATGTGCCACAAAACACTTTTGGATCAATTTACAAGATTCTGCAAAGCACTGTCATGATATAAATTCACTTGTGCTTTAGCAAGAAAATAATGGACCTACACTGTATCAGGTGCCTATTGGAATCCCTCCCTGGGCTTTGGGAATTAAAATCCTGTTAGTGGCAAAGTCGCTGCTGTCCTTCCCCTACCTCTGCCAGCTTTCCCTGCCTTCTCTGACGTGCAGGCAAGGGTCTCATCAGAGAACAGCTCCTCTTTTCCAGAGTGCCTATGAGTCTACATCTACCAGGTAGACCAGCTGGCTCCCCAGTCACAAGCCTATGATACCTACATGCTTCTTGCATAGATAACGTATTTTGTCTAGAAACAAGCAACATGCTTTCCTCTTCTGCAGTATGTGTTCCCTCTGTGTGGTTGCAGCTTGGATGACTTGCCCTGGGTAGGAGATACTGTGTGACCCTTTGGATGTTTCAGCATGGTTCTTTCATGAAATGCTACTGTAATAACAAAAAGCCTCTTTACTTTTCCGTTTTGTTTTGTTTTGTTTATGCAAGAAGATAAACTCACTTCTGTGTTTTTCATCCACTCTTCATCTTCACCAGCATGTACTGTATTCCCTGCGAAGGCCCCTGCCCCAAAGTTTGCGGTGATGAAGAAAAGAAAACGAAAACCATCGATTCAGTTACTTCTGCTCAAATGCTCCAAGGATGCACCATCTTGAAGGGCAATCTGCTTATTAACATCCGGCGAGGCAGTAAGTATTCCTCCCCACCAGACCAGTGGCTGGACCGCTTGGTTTACTTGCATCGACGCTCTTCCTGGCTCTGTCCCCTTAGTCACAACCAGAAGACAGGCTTAGGAAAGCAGCATGGGATATAAGTAAGCCTCTTGTGTGACGTCTCTCCTGTGGGTTTCTCTGAAACATAAAATCCAGAATGAAAGGCAGTCGATGTTTGAACCATTAGCCCAGAATATATTCCTGTAAAGGAGATCAGCCCTTATCTTCTTTAAGTCACATCTTACGCAGGAAAGGCCTATTCTGACACACACACAAACCTGATGGCTCAGACCCATGAGCCAGCTCGCCCTAGCTGCCTCAGAGTCCACACTTCTGTAAGCCCAGAGAGTTTGAGTTGCTTGCCTCTGTTGAGACTAAGCAAAGGAAGGATTTACTAAATCGATTTTTAGGACGTCTTTAAAAGTAATCTCCTAGTTTACTTCGAAGAGCCAGAAAGATGTGCCATCTACACCTCAAGCTCTGGTCTGAGCCTGAAGACCTTTCACTTGGTATAGACAGAGCTCCTGATATGTTGCTTCAGAACTACATTCATAAACAGCATCTCCCATCAATGGTGGCAGAGCCCTGCAACCTTCTCTCTACTCTTTGACTGACAGAGAAAGTGCCCTAGATATATTGCCTTCAATTCCGGCCACTGGGACCTCTAGGTCTAGCTACTATTAGTTTCATGAGGTAAAATACTATAGGCAGAAGACTATTATTTTAATCTTTACTGGTAAACCTTCAGGGAAAGAAAGTTCTTCTTTATTTCAGAGAAAAAGCTTCCTATTCATTTATTTAGTGGACTGCTTTCCCCTAAGTTCTTGTTAAATAAGTGAATTGTATTCTTAGGGTGTAAAGGTAGTAGAAATAAGGTGTTTTTTGGTTTGAGGATTTGTTTGGGTTTTTCTGGTTTTGTTTTGGTGGTGATAGTGGTTTCTTTGTAAGCTTGGGGATTTATGTTTGTTTGTTTGTCTTACAAGTCCTTAGTTTTTGTTGCTCATTCCCTATCCTTCCACCATGGAGAGCGCCCTGTGCCCCACACAAGAATGCTCACCTTTATGATACTAACCAAATTGTATTTTTGCTCATTTTCTTTGAATTTATTCATCCCTAGGACATGCCTTTTAAAATTCATAAACCTTACTGTTTTATATCTTTCTGTCATGGGATATAAATGTGATTGGAAAATTCAGCCCATGAAGAAGATTTACTTACTTACTGGGTGTGGTGACACACGCCTTTCGTCCCAGCACTTCTCAAGCAGTGGCAGGCAGATCTCTGAATTCAAGGCCAGCCTGGTCTACATAGTGAGTGCAGGACAACCAGAGCCTTGCACACAGGGGTCCTAAGTGCAGTTCTTGGGGAATAAAACAGAATTAGCTGCAGCTATTCTTTTTTCCAGGTTGAATTTCCTGTAGCCATTACATACAGGGAGCACTGTCTGTATTTACACTGCAAGTGAAGGGACTGTGTGAGGCTCAGACTTAGTACAAGGCTTTGTCCTCTTCTTTGTTGCAAACCATAGGAGACTCTTTCACTAAATCAACCTTCAGAAATCAGATATAGTAAAATCTCATTCAGTGGACCTCACCTATTTTATTATAATCTTAGAATTTTGTCATGGACCGAACTAAAGTTTATGTTTCTTATTTACTATGTGAAAGGTGGGTAAGCACGATGAAAAAAACTCGTTGTTTCTGTGTCCTGTTGCCTTAGCAACTTTTCCTGCCAACTTTCTGGTTACAGAAATAATTGTGAGCAGAGTAGAAAATTTATAGATGCAGAAATGATTTTTTTAAAAAAAAAAAAAAAACCTACTTGTAGGCCAGGAATAAGTGTTCAGAGAAGGGAAGCAGAGAGATCAGGAGTTCAGCATCAACCCTGTCTCAATGGTGGAAAAATCTAAATCATCTACCTGCAACCATCATTGCTATAATATTGGAGTGTTTTTCTCCAGCCCTAGATTGAGTCTATAAATATAGAATTACAGATCAAGCAACGGCCATCCTTGCTGAGACTGGGACAGGTTTGCTTGGTTCTGCCATGGCACTGTGGAGCCAGGACTGCCTGTCACAGAGCATATTTTAAAAATGTTCCCTCCATTTATCAGCTGGGGCTAATTAGCAGCCTGGCATTTCTGATTTCACGTTCTGTTAATCAGCTTGGCAACTTCAACAGCCAGCCTCCTAGAAGTCTGCTTTCCCGCCTCAGAGGCCTTATCCGAGTGGCTTGTAGAAAGTGGAGACTGTGTGTGTTTGACAGGGACGGTTGGTCCCATGCCAGACTTCTCACTGTGCTCCACAAACAAGACCTGCTTCCCATTTGCCTCCACACCAGTGTGTATGAACTTGAGCCACCTGGCCAGAGGAAGACTCAGTGACATGGAGTCCTTTTTCTCTAGATAACATTGCCTCGGAATTGGAGAACTTCATGGGGCTCATTGAGGTGGTGACCGGCTATGTTAAGATCCGCCATTCCCATGCCTTGGTCTCCTTGTCCTTCCTGAAGAACCTTCGTCTCATCTTAGGAGAGGAGCAGCTAGAAGGGTAAGCGCTCTGTATTCTCCTTTCACAGAATTTCAGTGTGCTGCTTCTTTGTACAATTTAATAGTGTTCATGTGCATGTGTGTTAGTGTGTCAGAATACAACTTGTGGAAGTCAGTATCTCCTTCTGTCCTGTGGGTCCTGGGGCTCAAACTTAGCTTTTCATGTCTGGCAGCAGCTGCCCTTAACCCTTGCTGGCTGAGCCAGATCACAGCCCCGAGTAGTGTACTTTTCAAACTTACTTGGGTTATGTACCTGTCTTAGGGTTTTATTGCTATGAACAGACACCATGACCAAGGCAACTCTTATAAGGTCAACATTTAATTAGGACTGGCTTACAGGTTCAGAGGTTCAATCCATTATCATCAAGGTGGGAACATGGCAGCATCCAGGTAGGCATGATGCAGGGGGAGCTGAGAGTTCTACATCTTCATCTGAAGGCTGCTAGCAGAATACTGACTTTTAGCCGAGCGGTGGTGGCACACGCCTTTAATCCCAGCACTTGGGAGGTAGAGGCAGGCAGATTTCTGAGTTCGAGGCCAGCCTGGTCTACAGAGTGAGTTCCAGGACAGCCAAGACTACACAGAGAAATCCTGTCTCGAAAAACCAAAAAAAAAAAAAAAAAAAAAAAAAAGAATACTGACTTTTAGGAAACTAGGATGAGGGACTTAAAGCCCACACCCACAGGGCCACACCTCATAATAGTGCCACTCCCTGGGCCAAGCATATACAAACTATCACAGTACCCAAATAATCAGACTAAAAGAGGAACCCTGGGCTTGCTCCTGCTGTCTGGGTGGTCACCTACCTTCCTGCTCTCAGTCCTGTATGGAGTTGTGAATTGGCCACCCACAGGATACTGCCAACTTGGAAATGAGTGTCTTCATTCTTAAGGTACAGTCATCAAGGGGTTGCATACTTTTTGTTGCTGTGCTAAGACACCATGACCAAAATGACTTAGGGAAAAAGGAGCGTACAACGGGGAGAGTCTGTAACACTAGCAGAGGCATGGCAATAAGCAGGCGAGACAAAAGGTTAGAGCTCACATCTCAAAATGCAAACATAAGACAGAAAAGGCAGACTGGAAATGAGGTAAGGCCATGAACTCCTAAAGCCCACTCCTGGTGCACTTCCTCCTGCAAGGCTGCACCTCCCAAAGGTTCCACAGTCTCCCTAAGTAGCACCAACACCTGGAGCCCTGCATTCAATATGTGATCCCATGGGCGACATTCCTCATCTAAACCACCACATAGTCTAAGCTAGGCTTCTGAGTTAGCAGTCAAAGGTATTCCCAGGGAACGTTTCCTGCAGGAGTGACAGCAGTTTGTCTGCGGTACTAAACTCTTAAGGGAAATCGTGATTTATCTGACACTTAACCTGCCTCAGCCTACTGTACTCTGGGTGTGTGTGGGTGTGTGTGTTTGTATATGAGTTTGTATGCACATGTATGTTTGTGCACAACCTCAGTGAAGTTACAAAGAGTGCGTCTTTCTTCATCTTATTTGTCTGAGAGTGTCTCTCACTGAACTTGGAGTTCTTTTGTAGATTAACTGGCTGACAAGCTTCAGAGATATCCCTGTGTCCACCTTCCAAGTGCTGAGATTCATGAGTTCTGGGCATGGACCTCAGGTCCTCGTGCTTGTACAGCAAGCACTTGATCACCTGACACCCAAGCCATCTCCTTTTCAAACAGAGAAGCAGAAAGACTTGCAAAGTACAGACAGTTCATTTTATTACAAAGATATTTCAACTTGCAGAGCTTGTACATTGATTAGCTTACAGCGTTTGTTTATTGACCAGCTTGCAGGATTTGGAGTATTGGTAGGGGTTGTGCCTTCTGCATAGCAATGCTTTACAAGATGGGTTTTAAAGCAACCATGGGTTTCTCAGCAAAGGGTAGAGCTGATACTTACTGTGTGTATGTACAGCTTCTCTCCAGACTGCAGCCTGCCTATACCTTTGCTGGCTCCTTCATACATTTACTATGGCTCTGGTGTAGCTCTGAGTCAATGCTTTGAAATTTTATAAATGTATCATTTAAGCAATCAATTCCTTAGAAAGATAGTGATGGAAAGATCCGAGAAGGCTTGTCTTTGCTAGTGTGTCTGCCTGAGGTTTCTTTACAACCTCCAGTTTTTCTCACACCATCTCTGTCCTAGTTCTTCTCCTGATACGTCCAGAAGCAGAGCGTCTCACCTTGTCCTTGAAAAACACCCCATCTTCCCATTGGGAACAGTGAAACTTCAGAAAAACATCTTTTCCTTGCAAATCCAAGGCATGTGCCAGGTACCCTGCCCAGAGTGTTGCAGTCATTCCAGGGCTTCCACCTACGTGAGACCGTGGTCACCTTTAATTCATTGTTGATTGTATTAAATTTTTAAGTGAACTGTAATTTGGTTTTGTTTCATCACTTCCTCCCCCCCGCCCCAATCCCCCAGTAGATTGTGCTCTGGAATCCCTGACATTGGGAAGCACTTTTTCTCTGGCAGATTAGTAGCTGTCATATTTGTTAGTTACTTAAGGATAAGTTTTCCCCACCCCCTTTTCTCACACTGAGCAAGTGATAGGCATAGAAAGTCAAAAGGAGGCTTTGATTATTTTTATTAGGATTATTACATGGTATGATTATCTTATCATTATGGCTTAACTAAAAGTATCATACGCTTAAGATGTTGCTGAAAATTGAAGGCTGGTTTTCATTTCCAAGAATATTTATAGCCTATTTTTTCATTATTTGAAACTTAGATGAAGTACCAGCCAAGTCTTTTTAAGGATGCTAGTATTTGGGGAGCTTCCCTGGAAAGCTGGTGCCCCGCCCTGCTGTTAGCATTTGAGAAGGGAGAGGACAGCAGGTGAGGCCTGGAAGACAGCTCTTGAGAGCAGTGGTTCTGAACCTTCCAATGCTGCTGCCCTTCAATACAGTTCCTCATGTTGTGGTGACCCCCAACCATAACACCTTCATTGCTACTTCATAACTATAATTTTGATACTGTTATGAATTGTAGTATAAATATATGATATTCAGGATATCTGATGTTTGACCTCAAAGGAGTCTTGACCCACAAGTTGAGAGCTGCTTGCTTCGAGGCTATCTCTTGCTAGGACATTTGAGACTCGTGGATCTTTAGTAGGAGCTTTCTCTGGTCCGCCTCTCTTCACCTGTGATGAAATCCGAAGCCATTTGAGGGGCCATCCATAGCAGCAGCTCACCTTTGTCTCTCCTCAGATAGTATTAGGCTCAGTCAGTTCACTTCTTCCTCATTTGTTCAATAAAGGAAAGAAAGGTTTGTGATAAGCAGATGAATGCAGGCAGTGCACAGCACAGCTTTCAGAGTGCCCCAGGGGAGAGGAAAGAAGGTGTTCTGGGCACCAAAAGGAAGACTGGTGGAGAAGACCACACAGGATTCAGAGTAGAGCTGACCTTAAAGGGTTTGGGGGACTAGAAAGCACAGGGACAGAGGAGGAGAGAGCACAGAGTGACATCTGGGCCTGTCTCATGTATAACTCTTGGGGAGGTTGGCAGTACTAGAATTACTACAGGAGGCATTGTTGCACATCTGGGCCTGTCTCATGTATAACTCTTGGGGAGGTTGGCAGTACTAGAATTACTACAGGAGGCATTGTTGCACACTCATGTGGAGGTTATCTTTTAGATAAGGCCTTGGGACACATTGGGGCTTTTGGGGAGAGGTGTGTTAGCAGAGCTGTCTGACATTTAATTTCAGGATGCTGTCAGTTTACACTGAGATAACCTTCCCCCAGTGTTTCCCAGAATGTGTGCTACATCACAGTTACAAGGGAAGGGAAGCCCTGCAGTATTTCACCAGGTTACACCTCACCTCAAATCAGTCAGTAAGCTTGGGGTGGGGGAGTTGCAGGTGTAAGTTTGAGTAACTTTCTGAGTATTTCTATGTACTTTTGGCACATGGCAAAGGCTGGAAATGACTATGTTATCCCTGTGATCCCTCTAATGTATATATCCCCAGGCCACTTCTGGTTTTTTTTAAGTGCTCTTGCCTCAACTCATTGTTGAAGGCATCTATTTCTTGAGCTGTTCGTATGGCTACTGAGAACAACATAAATACTTCTGTGTGGTTCAGCGGGACTCTGAAGCCTGTTGTTTTGATGGACAAAGGAATATTCCCCCATGAAGGTATCCTTCAGCCTTAGCTATCCGAGAAAGCACTGTAGTTTATCTCAACCTTCTGAGCAGCCCCCATGGGAACACAAGTGTTTTGCCTATCGTATAGTTCCTGTGTTTCTTTCTGGGCCTCCTTACCTGTATCATGCATGGTCATCACAAGACATTTCTGTAAGCTGATTTCCAGGCTGGTGACAGGTAAAACAGAATCCCACCAGACCAGACATCAGGGTGAACGGCCACAGAGCAGTACTCGGGTAGCAGCAGGGTGACCCTTTGGTCTCAACCATTGCTTTCTCTGTAATATGGCACATCTACAGAATGTCAGCTTCAGATAAGATCATAGGAGTTGGAGAGGTGACTCATTTGCTAAGTGCACTTGTTCAGCAATCTTGAAGCCTCATGTTTGAATCCTCAGCATGGCTGAGCATAGCTGCACCCGCATGTAGCTCCAGGTGGTGAGCCGAGACTGACGGATCCCAAGAACTTGCTGGTCAGCTGACCTGCCTGACCGAAACCCTGAGGAGCCTGTTTCAGGACAGTGAGGTGGAGAGTAACAGGAGGATGCCCAGTGTCATCCTCTGACTTCCTGTCCTGTGTACAGAAGCCTGCACGTCTGTGTACTCCAAGTACAGGCACAGAAAGGAGAGCCAGGGTTTTCTCAGAAATAGTGGTGTGGTGCAGTGACAGAACACGTAACCTAGAGTGTGTAGGGCCTGCCACCCTGACCTCTAGCAAAACATGGCGGGGGGCGGGGGGAGATGAAGAAGGAAAATCAAGTGTTTTGTGTAGGGATGGGGGTGGCGTGTTTCTCCTTGAATAAGAAAGAAAATATTTCCATTATCTGAGAAATTCTCTGCTTTGGACAACCTTGGTTTGGGAGCAGTCAAATAAATTAAAAGTTCAAGTTCTTTGGTGCTGCCAAGGATTATTATCTTAAACAGAACAAAAATACAGGAAGGTGGCCAGTATAAGAGTTGGAATTCTTAGTATGTTTAGGCATCTCTACCCTTTGCAGACTCTGTGTTTTGTAATGCCTCTTGTAGCTCTGGGACTAGACCCTAACATAACCACATTTTGGCACTTACTTGGGACTTTTAAAATACCCTACAATTAATTATGTTGCCTGGCAATTCTAGACTGTTCCTAGAGATATAAAAGTATGGGCATGCAAATATCATGTGTGAATGCTCATAGCAACATTTTTCATAGTCTTTCCTCAAAATAGTACATTGGATATAATCTAAGGGCTCGTCAGTATAAGTACAAAACACACAGTGAGATACTAGCCAACACCTGAAGGACTGGATCGTGCATGTAGCATCATGGGTAAGCAGACAGAGGAGTTACTTTGGGGTGGGAGAAGGGGCGGGGCTTCAGTTTGATATAAATGTTCTGAATCTGGGTGATGGGAAGATGATTGGCCATCTGTATAAATTTATGGAAGCTCACGGAGCTGTATATTTATAGTGGGTACAATTTTAGAAGGTAAATCATACCTCTACAAAGCTGTTTTTAAAAAGCACTCAGGAACAAACCTCCTTTTCTGTCGATTTATGTGGTACTTGGTTTAGTTTCGCCTGGGTATATATTTCCATAGTCACTGAGCCTATGTAGATGATATAGCTGTGGACTTGAAGTGAACCAGTGTTCTGCAGACGGGCTGAGTGGTGTTGTAAATGGATATGCTGGTAACAGCTTCGGTGTGCCGCTTCTGATACCCTCTAGAGGCAGCTGTCAACAGGCAGTAGTGGTGTCTCCTTGCAGAAACGAATAGGAATTACTAGTTGTATGTATTTTCAGGTTGTCTTCCAGTATGTCAGTAAGGGCTTGAAAGCGCGAGGGGTCCTGTGTACTGGAGACCTCAAGCTTAGCTCTGCCTGAATCAAGGTGCAAGACTTACCTATTTTCTGTGACTTTGTTCTGGAGGACTTTGACAGTTCAAAGAGTAGCACAGGTCATCCTGTACCTTTGTGAGGTGATTCAAAGCTCACAACATCCTTTTATATTTAGCTCATCTGATTCTTCCAATTGGCCTCAGGGCCCAAAGAGACCAGAAGATACCTCCATGGGTGGCTGAGTGACAGCAGCCCTAGAGAAGCTGAGTATACCACTCAGGTGACACTTCATAAGCAGTGGAGAGGGTGCTTGGGCCTACACACAGCCCCTTGCAGTCTTCTGGGTGTTACTCTTAGCTTCATAGCTCTCAAAAGGGTGGTACTGGCCTAAAAAACCGGTCGCCACAGATCATAGCTAAGTGTGAGCTGTGTGCTCATAATGTGACCGTGCCTCCAGACTGTTGACCAACCATCCTAATAGGTCTTTGCATTGGCAGGTGAAATCCATCCAAGTAGAAGAGAGGTTTTTTGTTTTTTGTTTTTTTTAAACACTGAAAAAGCTAAGAGCTTCCAGGCAATGGTGGCACACACCTTTAATCCCAGAACTCGGGAGGCAAAGGCAGATGGATCTCTTGAGTTCTAAGCCAGCCTGGTCTACAGAGTGAGTTCCAGGACAGCTAGGGCTACACAGAGAAACCCTGTCTTGGAAAAACAAAAACAAAATAAAAAGAAAAGAAAAAAAAACAGGAAGGAAGGAGCGAACTAAGAGCCAAGATATCACTCTCAATACTCAGCCTGTAAGAGCCAAATGAAAAAATGAACAGGTCGGTTTTTTAAAATATTCTGTGAATGTAAAAGACGGTGAGCTTAGAAACTATGAAGTCATGTTTACTGAGTGGTTTCCTTAACTAGTCATTCCCTTGAGAAAACAATGACAGTTCAAGCATGTTAGTGTTTTCAAGGTGTGTAGACAAATCTCCGCCTGGGATCCTCTCTTAACTGTAGTCCTCACCTGACTGTAGAAGACTGTTGGGGAAGCAGGCCTCAAGCCGTGGAGGTGTGGGGAGTGTGGGAAGCAAGCACTGTGTTGACGGGCACTCCCCAGCAGGTTGATTATTATTTTGGTGAAGGTTTTTATTTTCCTTTATCTTCTGCAGGCTCCACAATGCCTGGGTTTTATTGATATTGGTATTCTGGCTCCCAGCCTTCTCTGCATTGTTTAAAAAGAGAAAGTTTGTGTTTACCGTGAAAAGATAATCTTGCTTTCCAAAGTGATTAGTCAAATACCCCAAGTTTCTGTGTGCCTGCCATTCATTTGTCAAATTCCTAGTTTCTAATTCACGCTTCCTCCCTGGGGAGAAGGATGTTTGGTTCAGAAGGAAGATATTTTCGGTACAGTTCTGTTTCCTGCTAGTGAAATTAGTTTACTAAGAGACCTTGGCCTAGATGAAGATGGAAGTTTGACCTGATTAATTGGCCCTTGTATCCGGCCTGGAGGTATCTTCAGTAGCAGGAGATTTTTGTCTCTTGGGGTTCTTAAAACTTGGGAGAAACCAGACCAGTGAGGTTAGTTAATGGCGTTGCAGTCTAAAAATGTCCCATGGTTAGGAAAGACACATGATGGGACCAGATCTTTGCACCATTACACCTATCCTTCAGTTGTCTGGCAATCCTGACCACCCCCACATCAATAAGAGTGAACATTGGTGGGTCCCATAGGTGGCAGTTCTGACTGACAGGTCCCAGGACCTCCCTAGGACGTACAGCCTCATGTGCTACAATCTGGATTCCCTTGGTCAGGGTCTTAATTTCCTCTGACTCCTAAATGTGAGGACTCTTTAAGTATAATTCTATTTTGCTGTTGGCTATGTGAGTACATGATACATGTGAGAGGGATGTATGTCCAGAGGTCAGAGAACAGCCTTACAGAGTAACTGTTTGTTCTTCCTTCACGGGGTCCAGATCACCCGACTTGTGCTGTAAGTACTCTTGCTCACATTTGCCATCTCACTGGCTCTCATAAGGACTCTTAAACCAACAAGAGCTCGGACGTCACCTGTTACACTCTGTCTTTAGGAGTGAGGTGCATGAAAGCTCTTAATAGCACCGAGGAAACTGCCTGTGGCTTGTGCTGTATTGAATTCATGGCTTTTCCAGTTCTGGATCCTCACCTCTGAGCTCCCTGACAAGTTCTTGAGGAAGTGTCAGAAGCTGCTTGGCAACACTGTAACTCATTTCTCAGTATGCAAAGGTCATGTTGAAGGCCGACCCCCTAGACAGTGGCTCTGAGGTGTGTGAGGACTCTCAGCAGGTGGTAGATAGGTAGACACAGCCTTTAGGGTAGATCAGGACTTGGGGACACGTTTGTCTGGTCTGTGATTGGATTTAGAAATAGCTTTGTTAAAAAAACCTCTGGGAGGAGTAAAGGGAACAAGATGGCAAAGAAACAGGGAGAAGAGAAGGGGCTCATGGTCCATGGGGAACAGACCTCTCACTTAGCTAGAGACAGACCATTTACTGATGCACTGCCTGCAGGTTTCACTGGTCAGGGGCAGAGAGACAGGTCTTCTGCAGACACCCAACAGAGTCCTTGCTCTCTCCCCACTCTAAGATAAGCTGCCCCTGATACTAAGGTAGCCAGAGATAGCTCTCTTCCCTTTGGTCATGCCCACATCTTCCTTCTAGTGGAAGTTGGCCCTTGGAAACAGTGCCATGCCCAGCCTAGTAGGCTCTGGGTGGGCCCGGGCCTGGTGTTATCCATTACCTGTTAGAAATCGAGATTCCTGGCCTGCTCTGGACCTCTGTACCAGAAGCTCTAGCAGTAGGGGACACTGAAAACAAGCTATGTACATATTAACTGTGGAAAGCCCCTGTGTTAGACACTGCATCTTGCTACCCCGATGGGAGATCCCAGGGAAACACGGGGTGTTTCTCCTCTCCCATATTTTCAGGGACTGAAATGAAGGCTTCTTGCAGTGAGAGACAAATGTACAAGAGGGAGCAGCCGGGCTGTCTCCCATCCATCCCATCATGCACTGCTGATTGGGCATGGGTAGGATTTATTCCCGGGGATAATGGCAGTCTTTGCTGCTAGTATGTAAGCTGTTCCGGTTGGGTAGCGGAGCATGTCTGTTCTCCTGTAGGCTGATTTCAAGCACATTGTACATACCTGGCTCTGAGAGAAATAACCAAAGGCATTTCCAGGGAATGAATCAAGGAACATCCTTTGGTGGGAGATGCTTTGTGTGTTGGTAATAGAGGTCATAAAGTTAATTAGTGTCCTATCGATTTCAAAACATTGTCCTTGGCTCATCTTTTTGCCAGTGGTCACAGCAACTGTCTGCTTTTACACACCCCCAGTAGGCAAACCCCTTATTGGTATGGAGCCATGCTTGCCACAGAGAGGCTCTGTGTCACTGGAGGGGGCTGTAGGCTCAGAGGGTTGCTAATGCGGATTTCTGTGCTTCCAGAAACTACTCCTTCTATGTCCTGGACAACCAGAACTTGCAGCAGCTGTGGGACTGGAACCACCGGAACCTGACTGTCAGGTCGGGGAAAATGTATTTCGCTTTCAACCCCAAGCTGTGTGTCTCTGAAATTTACCGAATGGAGGAAGTGACCGGAACAAAGGGACGTCAGAGCAAAGGGGACATCAACACCAGGAACAATGGAGAGCGAGCTTCTTGTGAGTGACAGCATTCAAACTGCCGTGGCTGCCACAGTCGGGATAACAGTCTTTGGCATTCATGGGCGGGCTCTTTGTGTCACTGTGAACTGTGAAACCACTGCAGCCAGTGCCTGGCCTCTGCATATGTCTTCACAGACAGTGGGCGGCTGCCTGATACATTTATATTGATGTATTTTCCTGAGGACCTGTTTGAGTATATCAAGCATTCAAGCAGGTACTTCGAGTGTGCACAGTTAAATATCTTTTCAGTATGAGCAAACAATATTTATCAAGGAGCTACTCTACTCCAGCCCTTTGAACAAGCCAGCTCTGCCTTTCTCTCGTGTGCTATGGAAGGCTCAGGGTAGATGCTCCACTATAGCACCTCCATGGGCATCCAGTGTCCTGGTCCTCACACTTGGCCTCCTCTCTGTCCCGCACCCCCTGAGCCCATGTCCTTGAATCCAGAATGCTTTTCATGTTTTGGAGAATGTAATAATACCATCTAGGTGATAGAGTTTTCACCGTAAAACCTCATAGACTAGAGTTCAGTCTGTTAGCCCAACTCCTCTCCAAATGTGGTCCCAGACCTGGAATGTCAGTCTTTCTCCTCCAGCCCTGTATGGAGCCAGCCATGATGGTACACTCCTATAGTCTCAGCACTTAATAGGCTGAGGCAGGAGGATTGCGAGTTTGAAGCCAGCTTGGGCTGCATCATAAGACCCTATTTTAAGGAAATAAAAATAAAACAAAAAAAAAAAATGCTAAAACTCTATTTGGCCCTCTGTCTTTGTAGCATTAGTGGGGAAATACAGAGTCATGTGACCAATGGCTAGTCAGATGTATGCATGTATGCAGAGTGAGGGCTAACTTTATCTTTTGAGTATCCAGATTTATCTGATACCCTCAGGACCCCAGGAGGCATTTTAAGAAGAGTAGTTAGGCAGAGGTGGGAAATGTGTACACAGCCGGCACCCTCAGTTTCCTGCAGAGCCCCCTGACCTGTTCCCCATTAAGACCATAGCAAAAGTCTGTGATCTGAACATTTCAAAGTGCTTCTCCCTTAGAGGCAGCCAGCCTGGCCTGCCGGGTCATGAATGCACCAGCCATTTATTTTTCTTTAGAAGCATAGTCAGGGTTTTCTCTCAGAGTGACACTTGAGCAGGACATGCCGTGCTCTGGGGATCTCTGTTGAGCACATTTTGCCCAGAAGACTTCTCAGGGTTTTGGTGTTCTCAGCCTCTTGCCTTCAACTCACTAGTAGGACACAAGGACTCAGGCAGTTTGGGAACTGGACAGAACTCGATGGAATATTAACAATCCCCTACCTTAGCAGTTAGAATATAGTGCTGAAATCAGGACAGATCCCACACCTCACCATACCTCACAGCCAGGGTGCACCTGCCACAGAGCACAGGGCAGATCAGTGCCCACCCATTCTCATTTCCTGCTGAAAGACTCCAAGGATCCTTCTAGCATGTTGCCCTGTTCTAAGAGAAGCTCCGTTTTGTGGCTTACTTGTGGTCTCATACATTCTGCGGTGGCTACACAGAAGCCAGCAGATGTCCATACCTACTCGCTGTTCTCTCAGTCCAGCCTACAGATTTGCAGTCATTTAACCAGGTCCCCTTTAGCCACCAGCATCCTATGAGTGATCTGAAAGGTAAGGCCACCTTGTTCACCTACGAGAAACAGTTATGGGTTCGCGCCCTATCCCCTGGGCTGGTGACCTGTGCGACGAACTGACCTGATGTGAAAGATGACCCTGTAGGTGCTCCCCCGTGAAATGCTTGGACTCCTGAGGGAAAAAGCAGAATGCTGCCTACAAAATCTAGACAGAGCTTAGCATGGACAGCTAGCCTCAGGAAAGATGGAAGTAGGAGTAGACAGATGTCACAGAGACATATGTGGGTCTCTGTCACTCATGGATGTGCTTCTGTGCCCCAGGTGAAAGTGATGTTCTCCGTTTCACCTCCACCACCACCTGGAAAAACCGCATCATCATAACATGGCACCGGTACCGGCCACCAGACTACCGGGATCTCATCAGCTTCACGGTTTACTACAAGGAGGCGTGAGTTTGGGCTTGCCTCTCTGACATCAAGCTTGAGGGTGGGGATGGCCAGGTTATTGTATGACTTGGCTGAATAGAGAATCTTTGGGGTTCCTATGAAGAGTCAGGCCAGGCAACCACCTAATCCTCATGTGACCTCTCTAGTTGTCACATTAAACTGTCCCAACCTGAGACAGCTAGTCAAGAGAGTATCCTCTTCAACCCTTTCATTGTTTAGATGGTGTTAGAGTAAGTTCACCCCAAGGGGAAAAGGGGTGAATTTTAAGAGAACTGGATCCCTGCAAATTGTATTCAAAATCTATGATGTGGACGTAAAATACCCCATGGGACACACTGGTCTCACTGAGGCTACCCTGAACCAGCTCATTGTCTTCCAGTCACTTTATCTATTCATAGCCTTGCCAAGACTTTGCTCTGGGCCATAAGCCCTCTAGCATGAAGGGGAATAGAGAGGGACTAACTTAGGTGTCAGCACTTTCCAGAATCTTGTAAGACTTTCCCTGGACTTAGAGGATCGCCTTACCCACTCCACATCGCAGCTTCCTGAGCGATCTCCTTTTCCTACTCAGCCTCCTGTGGCCAGTTGGTTTCCCCAGTCTATGTGGTCATCCGTTTTCCAGAAGCAAAGGTGCTGGTGGCAGTGCCTGCTACCTTCGCTGTTTGCAGACCTAGGGTCCTGGGAGCTGTTATAGCCCATGGGAAGTAGAAAGCTCAAAATCAATCAGCGTTTGTATGAGTGGGAGCCACCCATCTCTCATTCAATCAAACACAGCTCATGTCAATATAATTTCAGAAGCCAGTAGCTAGCAGCCCTTTCATCTCATAAAGGTAGACACACTCTGTCCACCATGAATCTGTGCAGAACCCTCTCTTCCCTTTGAAAGTGCTGCCAGTACCCTGGCAATGTTAACTGGTGGTATCACTGATTCCACTTTCTGAGACAATCAGGAAACAACATATTTAAGGATTATGAGATATTTAAGCTATTATCAACTTGCATTTTAGAATTCTGGGGGTGGGGGGTAGTAAAGTTAGTCTTGTTCAGAAGTTATCTTATATCAGTTTAATGTTTGCATCAAACAGCCATGCTTGGGTTGTTTTTTTTTTTTTTTCTTACTAGTTTTAAAAAAGAGCTCCAACTGAGAAGAAAACCCGCATCTGCATGTCTTAGGAGCAGCATTCTCAGTCCCTGTGAATATGGAACTTGCTGTCTCTAAGGCTGCTCATTCAGTTCCATGGTTCGTAGCTGCTGAGCTCCGAGTCCAGATGCTTGATTTTTATTCTTGTATAGAAATCTAATTGATGATGAGTTTTATTTGGAATTCCCATTATAGAAAGTATGACATGCTCAGCCCCTGGGGAAGGTTCTTAAGAGCTTTGATGCCAGAGCCCTTCAGCATTTCTCTGGCCTGTGTTGTCTTTCAGACCCTTTAAAAATGTCACGGAATATGACGGGCAGGATGCCTGTGGCTCCAACAGCTGGAACATGGTGGACGTGGACCTACCTCCGAACAAGGAGGGGGAGCCTGGCATTTTACTGCATGGGCTGAAGCCCTGGACCCAGTATGCTGTCTATGTCAAGGCTGTGACCCTCACCATGGTGGAAAATGACCACATCCGTGGGGCCAAAAGTGAAATCTTGTACATTCGCACCAATGCTTCAGGTATCCACGCATGGGATGAGCACCCCACCCCACCCCCACCATTCGCTAACTTTGTATAAGCTTACTTTATTTACATGGCACAGGATGACTGTAGGGCTAGCAATGAGATGCCTGTTGTTCCTGCTCAATACTATATTATACGCTCACCGCCAACACCTTAAATTCTCCTGAGCCATTTTCTGGACTTGGTATCATCTTACTCGTCAATCTCTCTGCTCTCTGCCAATGAACTGGTGTCCTCCAGAGCAGTGGGTTGGTTTCTCTCTGAATGCCCAGGATATAGCCACCTGGGGCTGGTCTCATCTGTTTCAGTGCAGACTTGTAGGAACTGAGACAACGCTGACCCGTGTAACACCTGCCTCTAGTAGCTTCCGGCTTTCCACCTTCATTCTGTAGCCATCAGCATTCGCTGCAGGCAGATAAAGGCTGGAGCGCTAGCAAGCTTAGAGCACTGTGATACCCAGTTATTGACTGATCCTTTCTCATCTTCTCTTCATGTGCTTACGTACTAGTTCCCCAGCTCCAGAACCTTGAAGTGGGCAAACATGTGTGTGAATCTGTATCCAAAGACTAGAGGAAGAAAGATATGCTTCATTGTAAAGATAATGACTGGCCTCTTAACAACAAAAATTCATTGACTGAGTGGCTTACAAAGGAAAGAAATGTACTTCACACCATTCCAAGAGCAAAGCGTTGGCATTTTGGGACTGGTGGGAGCCGGCTTCCTGGCTGATAAACATCTGTTTTTATGTGCCCTCGAGTGTCTAAAAGAGCACTCCAACCTTCTTTTCGTCGGAATGCTAATTCTGTTGATTAAAACTCCCTCCTCATGACCTATCCACTTTGCAGAGCCCCAACACTTCAAGGCTAGGGCTTCCACATAGGGATTTGTTGGTTGAGGAGCATACAGTCTACAGCACCAATAAACGTTCCCTGAGAGTAGATTCTGTTGTGGTGAGTAGGGTACGTTAAAGTCTCACAGACTTGTACATAAGTGGCAGAGTGAGAAGATCTTAACAATAACTTAGGGCTCATTCATCCCCACTTCTACCACCACGCCACTTAAGTGATCCCATAAACAGTCACAGCCATACTGCTGACCCTCAAGTGTTCATAGAAATTAATTTTCCACACAGGCCTCCAGTCCTGGGAGCGGGTTACTTTAGTGGAATTTTAAGTGCCGCTGAATACATTTCCCATCTTAAAATTTGGGAGTAACAACTCTCAGTGAATCATTGCAACAGATTTGAAGGAAAAAAAGAAAAAAGAAAAAAAAAACAGGAATTTCTTCTTACCATTATAACAGATTCTTAAGAAATCTGGTTCTTCTTCCTAAATATTAAAAACTGCATTTGGCTCCTGACCTCAGAAGTGCTTGGGACTGATACGGATATAACTAACCCATTCTGTGCCTCTGCTTCATCTGGGAAACTTGTCATTGAAATATCTAGTAAGAAACTGTTTTGGAAATACTTTTGGAAACACTTGTGTGACCAGGCATCATGTGCTTGTCTTCTCTGCAAGAGCTAGCATCAGTCTTGGTCTTCCAATGGGTAGTCCCTCAGCGGTTCTCAGAGCCTTGAGCCCCACATCCATCCTAACAGGCCCTCTGTTAGTTTGCTTTCTGTTGGCATGGTATATGACCTGCCACAGAAAGGATTTGACTTCCACATCCAGATCACAGTCTGTCATTAAGCCAGGGTAGAGACTCCAGCAGGGACTGGAACCGTGGAAAAAAGCTGCTTACCGGATTGCTTCCAGTGGCTCCCTCAGCCTGCTTTCTTATAGAACCCAGGACCACCAGCCCAGAGGCTTCTTCACCACAATGAGCTGGACTTTTCCCCCACTAACCATTAGTTAAGAAGATGCCTGGCGGTGGTGGCGCACGCCTTTAATCCCAGCACTTGGGAGGCAGAGGCAGGCGGATTTCTGAGTTCGAGGCCTGCCTGGTCTACAGAGTGAGTTCCAGGACAGCCCCGGCTATAAAGAGAAACCCTATCTAAAAAAAAAAAAAAAAAAAAAAAAGATGATGCCCTACAGGCCTGCCTACAGCCTGATCATACTGAGCTGTCTTCTCAATTGAGGTTTCTTTCTCTCAGATAGGTGGTGCCAAGCTGACATGAGACTAACTAGTACAAGCTTGTTTTTACTTTTCAGATTTCAAAACAGCTTGGTTGGACCCCATGTTTAAGGGACATACCATGATCCTGTCTCTTGCACTTTGGAAACTGCCAAAATCAGTGGGCCTCCTTCTTTGTCTTGTGTGTGTTTGGGATGGGGTGCGCTTTGGCTGTGGTATCTGTTTTGCTGTGGGAACTCCGGTGAGGACATGGCAGTGATCCAGGGATGTTTTCCTTTTTGCATAAGTCAGTTCTACTTTTGAGTGTGGGCGTCAGTAGTATATAATCCTCAAGTTGTTTTGTTAAACTCATTTGCTGGTAACAGGACTTTGCATAGACTCGGGGCTTAGGCACACTGGCTTTCCTGAGTCATGGCTCAGCCATCCCACATAAGCTTGCTTACAAGATGAGTCTGTGGTCCTTACTTCACAGACCTTTCACACAGACACACACTGCTGTCTCACATACTGTACACCCCCACCCCCACTTTTCATTTTGGCTCCCTGTCATCTTTATCAGAGATTGAAATTTGCAATCTCAGGTAAAGTACTAAGAAATCCAATTGCCATTTCCTAATACAAACCGGAGAGCAACAGTTGTCCTAACTGTCAACTCTAGATTTTTTTGGAGTCCCCTTTAACCCCAGCTAAGCCCCTTCAGTCCTAGGTCTGTGAGCCGTGTGTGTTTGCACATAGATTATGTGAAAGCAAGTGCTCTGAAGAAAGGGCTGACTTCCCAGTTAGCAGTCTTTCAGAAGCTCAGGCTCACCTTGTATTCTGGTTGGTCCACTGCTGCCTTTGTGCCCAGGTCAAGCTTGCAGCTTCCTGTTGGTTTGCATCGAGCCCCTGATGAGGTCAACCTCGGGTCCTACTCTGTTTTCTGAAATGTCCTTTGTTCTTCTTTCCAGTTCCTTCCATTCCCCTAGATGTCCTCTCAGCATCCAACTCTTCCTCTCAGCTGATTGTGAAGTGGAATCCCCCAACGCTGCCCAATGGTAACTTGAGTTACTACATTGTGAGGTGGCAGCGGCAGCCGCAGGATGGCTACCTGTACCGGCACAACTACTGCTCCAAAGGTGAGCTGGGCCAGCAGCCGGCAGCACACAGGCAGTACCGCTGGCCTTGTCTGTTGTCTGAGAGTACCTGATCCCCAGGGTTACACCTGTCATGTGTGGGGCTTGTTTCTGGGCAGTGCACACCAGCACCCTTCCCCTACTAATGATGCTCACAGGCTCGTTGTACATGGCTTTCATTCCCACTCTGTTCTTCTCCGAGCAGACAAGATACCCATCAGAAAGTACGCCGATGGTACCATCGATGTGGAGGAGGTGACAGAAAATCCCAAGACAGAAGTGTGTGGTGGTGATAAAGGGCCATGCTGTGCTTGTCCTAAAACTGAAGCTGAGAAGCAGGCTGAGAAGGAGGAGGCTGAGTACCGTAAAGTCTTTGAGAATTTCCTCCACAATTCCATCTTTGTGCCCAGGTGGGTGTGCCCTTTGGAGATGCTACATTTGGTGCTCTTCAGTGAGCCCCAGCACTTCACTCCCCACCGCATGGTGGGGGCACCACACAGAACCCACCTAGAGGTAGCAACAAAAGATGATGTCAGTATGGCCTGCAGAGCTCCTGCAGAAGGCTAGCCCTGCAAGAAGGGCCCCTGGGCTCATGATTATGGGAGGAGGTTGCATGAGTTTGAGAATTGAGTAGCCTCGGCCACATCACCTCCCTCAGAGAGCAGGTGGGGTCCTCCTCACCTGGCGGTGGAGCCACTGCATAAATCACCTGACTGTCCTCACAGAAACCAGTAACAGGGAAAGCTGAGGTTGAGCCAGTCTGCCCTGCCTTCTTCTACCCATTGACACTCAACCCGGCAGAGAAGGAGTGAAGCAAGTGGGGGCTGGAATCAGAGTTTGTTTCAAAGGGGATCCAGCTTCATAGTTTAGTCATGTATGCACTCAAGGTGTGCATTGCAGTTGGATTTCCTGAGTAGTGTGGAACTCTGTCTCAGGTATTCCTTCCGCTCCTCTTCTGCTCTCAGTTCCTGCACAGCGAAAAGGCAAATGAAGACCACTAAGCTGGCTCAGTGGGTAAAGGCACCTGCTCCTAAGCCTAAACACCGGAGTTCAGTCCTCAGTACCCACGTGGTAGAAGGAGAGAACTGACTCCCACAAGCTGTCCTCATGTTGGGTCTGGGGAAGGAGTAAATGTATTTTTTTGTTGTTGTTGTTTTAAATAAAAGAAAGGAAAAGTTGAATAGCAGTACTGGGGAAAAGCTAGAAAAAACTCAGTTGTACATCAGTAAGTGGATAAACAATGATGGTATATCCATTCAGTGGAATGCTAGCTAGCTATAAAAAGGAGAGAAGTTCTGAGTGATGTAAAGAATAAATTCTGCATGGTTTTATGTATATGAAATATACAGAATACATATAGCAAGTTAGCATTTCCTAGGTGTTAAGAATAGGATGGAAGAGCCAGGCGGTGGTGGCGCACGCCTTTAATCCCAGCACTTGGGAGGCAGAGGCAGGCGGATTTCTGAGTTCGAGGCCAGCCTGGTCTACAGAGTGAGTTCTGGGACAGCCAGGACTACACAGAGAAACCCTGTTTTGAGCACCCCCCCTCCAAAAAAAAGAATAGGATGGAGGGGCCAGAGAGATGGCTCAGCTGTTAGGAGCACCAACTACTCTTCTAGAAGTCCTGAGTTCAAGTCCCAGCAACTACATGGTGACTCACAGCCTTGCACATGCAGGTAGAGTACTCATACACATTAAATAAATACATACATACATACATACATACATACATACATACATAAGTATTTTATTTTTTAAAAAGAATATGGTGGAGAGGGAAACAGGTGATCTATTTTTTTTATGGTAGCTTTCTGTTTATGGTAATGCAGTTATTTTGGACATAGCGACAATGGTTGTACATTTTCACTGTAGTCCAGAGGAGCTAGGGAAGAAGATAGAGGACGTAACCCTGGGCTCTCCTCCTGAGAGGCTGCATACAGCCTTAGAGGCTGAAAACTGGCTGGGCAACTGAATTCCGACCAGTGAGGTGCCACTCAAGTCCCCATGGTACCCCAGCTTCCTGCAGTCCTCTGGGTTTATTCTCTTCTCCTGAGCTCCCCCAAGCCTTTAGTGGCTGTGTGTCCTGCTGTTACTTGCCTTTACTGCCTTTCTTGGATTATATCAACAAGTGGATTTTAAGATGACATCCATGATATTTGTGAAATAATCAGAGATAACCATCTTACTCTGAAAAGTCAATAGAGAGGAAAGTAAAGAGCTCTAGAAATACTGGTTCTTTTGAGAATAGGAGTCCTAGGTTCTCGGTGGGTTTCTCCCCCTCCCCTCTTCTCACAGTTGAAAGTACTAGAGCTTCCAGTGCCCTGTAGTAGGGTGTGCACACTCCCATCTGCCACACTTGGGACAGCTCCTGTTGGTTGGCAGGCCGCTGGGCTGCTGTTAAAGTCAGCTCCATGGGTCAGAATGTACTGCTGGGGTTTTTTACCCATGTTCCCCTGTGTATCATCTGTGTTTCCTTGAATTTGAAAACCTGGAGACAGGAAACAAATCAAAAGAGGTGTTTAAAAGTGGATCCAGTAACCTCTCTGATGTCCTAAGGAACTTTGTCTGTTTGAGTCTTGGGTCTCAGACCTATATTCTCCAACACCAAACTCGTGTCCCTTCATTGGTTCATCTATGTGGACCATTTCCACCCAAACTAACACTCAGCTAGTAAAGAGTTCCTGTAACCACAAGAATGGCCAGGTATAGAGTGTCCCAAGGAGGCAAGGCAGAGGTCCTCCTGTACCCACATCCTGTAATGCGTGTCAGTCCAATCCAGGACTCTTCTCAGAACTGCCAGAGGTTTAGGTTGTGAGTGAATATTAAGTTCTTTCTTATCGCTAACAAATTACCTGATGTTTGGTGGTGTGCATTGCTCAACAGTTTTAAAGATAGAAAGAGCAAGGAGCGAGCATGGGTTCTGCTCTGATACAGGCATGCTTGGGTGTGTCACATGGCAGAGCATCATAGCAGAAGTTGCTTGTGGAGCAGCAGAGAGTGCAGGGCAGACAGGAAGCTGGACAGAAGTTGAGAGCTTAATCCTGTTTGTATGACTACTGTTTAGAAGAACTAAACCCTCTTGATTATAGCACTCCAATCCACATCAGGATCTCCCCCTAACAGGCCTGTTCCCTAGAGGTTCTTCATGCAACTGTCCCACTGGTGACCAAACATCCAACAGTCCAACATGGGAACCAAGGGTGGATAGACCGTAGCAGAAAGCCCCTAGTGTTGAGTTCTACTCAGATGACGTCACCTTGTGACTGCTGTTATCATCAGCTGTGTAACACCAGGCTAAGTGATGGAGCAGCAGGGCTGTGGTTGACCTAGATGAGACTGTACTGTGGGTTTGAAATGAGTTTTCTCTCGGCCTCATCCTGAGCCCTCACCTCTGTGTCCTAAAAGAAGCCTAATGTGCAGATAGGTGTCACCACACCTGGCTGTTTGGGTTTTGGTGTTTTTTTTTTTTTTTTCGCCTCCTACCAAGGCACAGATCTGGCATCCATACAAGGTCTCTTGGGGTCCCTGTAAAGGAGCACCCTTGGTGACAGGTGTCATACAATCCAATCACCTCAAACCTATTCCTACCTTCATGTCATTCTAGGTACAGTTTATCTGAGAGCTGAGGGCAAATAAGTCAGAGGTAGCCCTTCTGCATTGTCTGACTTTGCCTGTGAGTTTATAGTAGAATGGAGGCTACTGTTTATAAAGTTACTTCCTACACTTGGTGTTTAGTAAATGACTTTCATTGACCGCCATCTTTATTTTTGAAGTCACTTAGTTTCCGTCACTAAAATGTTCTCAGATGTTAAGAAGTACAGGTTTTTCCAGTAGCAGCAGGTTACTTCATGAAGTGAGGAAAGCTGATAGTACAGTGTGTTATTTGCCACCCCTTGGGAGTGTAGCTGTTGACAAATCTGGGCCACTGTATTCAAACCATCCCCAGTCTTCTGATGCCTATATTGCCTACCTTCATGGTCCTGACTCTGTGTCCATAGTAACTGTTAAATAATATGCAAGAATGCAGTGTATATACCACTGAGTATGCTTGGCCCTTTCCCCTGACTCTCTACCTCACTCTTCCAGATGTTGGCCTAGAGAGTATCCATAGACCTGGGGCATGCCTTCCAAGGCGCCTCCATCTGTGGGGACTTCTGCTCGTCTCTGCAGAGCTCCATACTCTAGGCTCCCTTTTGTCTTACACTAGTCGTGTTCTTACCAGATGGACTGCATCCCACCTGTTTCTCTCACCCCTTGTCCTGTCACAAGCAATGCCAGCAACAGTCTCAGTACCCAGCTTGCCCACTCTTCACCTGCAGACAACCTGAAGGTTGCTTCCATCCTATGGGGCTACTTATCTGATATTATATTTTCATTTTTTCAGTTTTTATGAATGTCAGAAGTCTAGTTTTAAGGTTTCTGGCAGGAGAGGGAATACCAGTCCCTGTTCCTGTTGTTTTCCTGTAGTTTCTCAAGCTAACACAAACCAGTGACAGAGGCTCCACTCCCATCACAGGTCTCGGAGGTCCATCAAACCTGGCTTTGCTTCCTCCTTGGCAGTGATACATGTAGCCTCCCAAGAGCCTACCTACACACACACACACACACACCCCAGGGGTACTAGGAAACAGTGTGTCAGCCGTTCTCAGCCAGGTATTGTTCTGTTATACCTGATAGCACTCTTGGTCAGGCCTGATGACTGAGCATTAAACAGGACAAACCAATCAGCCTCATAAGACTGGTTGGGAAAGGTGAGGTGCCTTAGGCCTGAGACACACAAGGCAGAAGGGACACAAAGTCCAACAGTAGTGGCTTCTTTGATCTTCTCCGAAATGAAGTTGATCTAGTTTAACCAACGGCTGACACATTGTTTCCTAGTACCCCTGGGGTGTGTGAGGGTGACACAGAAAGTACGAGATGGGTCATAAAGAAGGAAATCCCCTAGCTATTTGTTGGTTCTTATCCAAGGAACCTAAATAGTTTCTTTTAGTACAAGGTTAGGATTTTCTATTTCTGTTACCTCTACCCTGGCTGTGGAAAAGACAAAGAAAGCTAAAGAACTCAGCAGCTGACCTTGTCTTCCTTGCAGACCCGAAAGGAGGCGGAGAGACGTCATGCAAGTGGCCAACACCACCATGTCCAGCCGAAGCAGGAACACCACAGTAGCTGACACCTACAATATCACGGACCCAGAAGAGTTCGAGACAGAATACCCTTTCTTTGAGAGCAGAGTGGATAACAAGGAGAGGACTGTCATTTCCAACCTCCGGCCATTCACTCTCTACCGCATTGATATCCACAGCTGCAACCATGAGGCTGAGAAGCTGGGCTGCAGCGCCTCCAACTTTGTCTTTGCGAGAACCATGCCAGCAGGTATGGCAGGTAGCCCCACCACCAACTTAGAGCTGAGGGGGGAAGGCTAGCAGCTCTTAGATTCAGTCCTACGAATGTGTGGCTGTTGGCACACAACCTTGTCCATTAGGCGCCTTAAGGAACAGAGAATGTATTCCCAATGCCAGCTCCCATTCCAGGCTTACCATAGAAAGTCTTTACAAGCCCCTTCAGGACTCTCCTTGGCTTGGTTCACACTGCACATGCACACACCCCTCTGCCCTTCTATGCACAGCTGAATGAGTTAGTTTTCCATTGCTGTCACAAAATACCTGAGGCAATCGACTTACCAGGAGGAAAGGTTTACTTTGGTCTCAGTGTTTCACAGGGCCACAGGCACTTTGGGCTTTTGGGCTTTTGGGCTTGTAGTGAAACAGCAGCACCTCATGACAGCAGTAGATGGTAAGGGAAACCTATTTCCTCTTGTGGCAGCCATGAAAAACAAGAGAGGAAAAGCTGCTTCAGTGGCAGCTTCCCAGTGACCTGACTTCGTTCAGTGAAGCCCAATCACCTAAAGGGGTCTGCCTTCTCTCAGTGCCAGAGGCTAGAGACTAAGAACACAAAGGCCTTCTTAGCACACCACAGACCTGTGAGGGGCACTGCAGGGCCCAAATAAACCAGCTGCCTTGATGCAGAGGAAGCATTGTCCTCATGGTAAATTCAAGCAGCCAGTGGACCTCCTTCTACAGTTAGACACTGCCTGTCACCCAGGCAGCCATTCGCCTGTCTGTGAAGATGGGTGAACTGCCACTTCTCATGAGTGGAGAGGTGTCAAGCAGTGGGAAGAACAAAGTATGATGGGAACTGAGGCAGTAGGAGCCTCTGAGATTGGCTCTGCCACTCCCATGCAGCCAGCCCTCAGCCTCCCTTGCCTCGGTTTCCCAGGCATAGAAGAGACAGAGAAGAGCTTTATCTCCCAGGGCCTTTCTCAGCTGTCACTCAAAGCTTTGATCAACCACTTTGCTTTCAGAATCGAGGCTGCCAGTGACTGGAAGAGATGATGGCCGGAACAGCTGGCTCAGAGGCCAGCCTAGTAACTGGCTGTTCCTCCCATGTAGGAGCTGTGAGGGTGTGGGCTGCAGAGGCTGTATCAGTGCCACAGCTAGGGGCTCGGCACACCGAAGCTCATTGCCATCCTTCAGGGCTGCTCTGTTTGACGGGTTCTTTTTTTTTTTATTTTTTTAGGTAGGAAAATGGACCTGGAGAATGTTGCATAGGTTTTTCAGGATTTTTCACATGTACTCAGCCACAGATTTTTTTCAGTCAGAAGGGAGGGAGGTGCTATGGACCAGGCAGGTCCAGTCCCTAGTCCTCCACCTTGTGCCAGCAGCCATCAGGGAAGAACTCCTACAATGTCCCTGTCCAGAGTCCTGTATATAAAGGATTGGGGGAAGAGTCATTCTCATGTTAGTGTACCATTTTGTCATCCTTCCTGGGGACCTGAACATAATTTGTCTGCTTGTTTACATTAATTGTGCAGAAGGAGCAGATGACATTCCTGGCCCAGTGACCTGGGAGCCCAGACCTGAAAACTCCATCTTTTTAAAGTGGCCAGAACCTGAGAACCCCAACGGATTGATTCTAATGTATGAAATAAAATACGGGTCCCAAGTCGAGGTAAGAGGGAGACCGTGGCCTGCAGCTGCATGTGATTCGGCACTGAGAGCACATACTATATAGCATGCCAGTGGTCTGCTGGCCACTAAGCAGACAGGAGAGAGATGGGCAGTCGGTGAGGATAAGGGTCTTCCCATCATCGCCATCTCTGTTGAGTGGTAACTTGGGTGCACAGAGCTGGCTAGACTTCACCTACAAACAGTTAAACTGTAGATAAGCCTTGTGCCGCAGACTAGACCCATCTTGATGACCTTTCATTCCTCTGGAGTTCTGTTTAATTACCAACATATTTGATTAAGTTTCTCATGTGCCAACCTGAAGACCACCTTTATGATGTAATTGCTTCCTTTATATTGATAACCTGGATAATCGTTAGGCCGAGGTTTAGCACCTGGAGTAAACAGCCTGATGGTTTGAGTTGGTAGGTATTAGATCTCATGCTTGTAGGAAATTAACACTTACCTTACGTTTCCATAGGATCAGCGTGAATGTGTGTCCAGACAGGAGTACAGGAAGTATGGAGGGGCCAAACTTAACCGTCTAAACCCAGGGAACTATACAGCCCGGATTCAGGCTACTTCCCTCTCTGGGAATGGATCGTGGACAGATCCTGTGTTCTTCTATGTCCCAGCCAAAAGTAAGTCTTACTGGGGGAGATACACAGCAAATGTAAAAGCTGGCTGGGCCAGGATACAGAAGCCCTGAGCTTCTGAGGCTCTCTGGTTCTGTTAGGTTTTCTGTTCTCTGTTTGAACAGAGCTGACCAGGTTGAGAAGGTGGCTTATTAGGAAAAGTGCCCACTTAAAGATCTTAAGTTCAAGTCGTTGACATAAACAACAGGGGAGGTCGTCTGCTTCCATGACCTCAGTGTTTAGTGGGTTGACAGTAAAAGTTTGCAGCTGGCTAGCTAGGCAGTCTGGCCCATTCGGTGAACTCTGGTTTCA
The DNA here is from genome assembly GCF_004785775.1 of Grammomys surdaster. NCBI lineage: Eukaryota > Metazoa > Chordata > Mammalia > Rodentia > Muridae > Grammomys > Grammomys surdaster. Next base: position 7,182,558 of record NW_021604712.1, on the reverse strand, counting down.
GCGAGAAGCCATGTCTAGAAAATGGAAGTGTCAAGCCAGAGAAGAAGACACTTGATATCTAGTGTGCACACATCTGTGCCACCATCACCTCCCCTATCACACATGCGCGCACACACACGCACACACACAAACACACCAGAACTGGGAAGCTTTCCCAGAAGGTCACACTAAGGAGCCAGTGTGTTGTCTGAGATCTCATCCAGGGAAGATGCTGAGCCTTGGATCCTTATCTTGTGACAAACTAAAGGAGAATCGTACAACCTAGAAGATACCTTTGCCTTCACCTTGGCTCATGTGGAGGCATTTTGCAAAGCATTCAGTTGAATATTTGGTCTCCTGCCTGGTCAATGAAACTGACCCAATGGTCAGCATCTTCCCAGGGATCATCTGGTGTCACTGCTCCGGGCAAGACTCTGCAGGACAGCATCCCAGTCAGAGTCACTCGTCTCCCCTCATCTGTCCAGTGGTAAAAAGCAGATGTGCATTTCATCATCCACCAGTATACATCGAAAGATACTGTGTGTGTTATTTTTCACAGACACTAGTGGATAATGTTTCACGGAAACCACCGAGAAGATAGGATTCTTAGGCTGCTTCATATGGTTTCGGATTTAAACCTCAGTGTTGTAAATGTTTAAATGCAAGGGCTGCATACTTGTTTGGCCGAGAAAATTTAGTCTTTTTGGTGAAGTAATACATAATGAATTTTTACATGTCTTATGAGAAGCCACATTTTTTTTAGATATTTCATCTTCATGTAATATATGAACAAATATTATAATAGGATCAAATGTGAATTCCTTTTGCACTCCCTACCCCCTAAAATCTCAACTCAGCTTTGAGGCTAGAATCTAGGGTATGGTGAACTCTTGTTTCCTAGTGTCTTAAGTCCCTACTGGTTGGGATTCTTGATTCAGACAAGGTCTCAACAGATCCAGCAATTCCAGTCTTGAGTACTCATCCAAAAGAAATGAAGTTAGTTGTGTTGAAATCTGCACTCCCTTGTTTATCGGCCCACTAATCACAATAGCCAAACAGAAGAACTATCCTCTAGCTGATGCCTGGGTGAAAAATGTGGTACATGTACATAGCAGAATACTCATCTGTTAACAGAAGGTACAGAAAGAGAAACACCACATGACCTCACATATATATGAAATAAATCTGAAAGGGAAAACTCAGAGAGCCCTGTGAGTTACCAGGGGAACGTAACTTAGGGGTCATAGCTCAAAAGGTACACAATTTTAGGTAGATAGAAGGAAACAGTTCAAGAGATGGACTGTATAACACACTAGCTATAGTTAATGAAGCATTCTTGAATATTGCTAAGAAGGTGTTATCACCACAGAAATGGTAATGATGTGAGTTAATGCTGATGCCATTGGATTAATGTACACATGTTTTAAGATGTGTTGTACGTGGTAACTATGTATATATGTCTAACTTTATGTCGGTTAACACCGTGATAGCCTGCCTAGTCAGTTCCAGGTTCATAGATATGCACAATATTCGAAAATCCTCATAGTGACTGCAAAAAGAACAGAAGTAAATAGAATTATAAACAGGAAGCTAGGATTCCATGTATCTGCTGAACTGCTGTGCCTTGATTTAGAAATAATGAGACAGAGAGTTATGTCAGGTAGAATCTGAATCTTCTCATTTTTTCCAGGTGGCCTAGTCTAACCAGTCTTACCTAGTCTTAGCTTATGTGTTAATTTTCCATTGTGGTGTTAAAGTACCTCTCCACTGTGACAAAACCCAGAGATAATTAGGGGGTGGCCCCACTGTTTTTCAGGGGTTGTAGTGCCTTGTCCCATTGGTTTTATTACTTTCGGACTGTGCTGGGGGAAAACATCAGAAGCAGGAAGCACAGGATGAAACAAAGCTGGTTACCTCCAAAGGACAGAAAGGGGCTGGGTTTCACAGTTCTCTCAAAGGACACCTACCTTCCAGTGACCTAACTTCCTCCCTCTAGAACCCAGCTCCTAAGGTTGTCCCTACTTCCCAATAGCGCCACGGGCTGGCAAGAAGCCCTGAGCATCTCTGCCTTGGGATACATTTATGCTTTAACTGTAGCCTGTGCTACCAAGCCAACACTGCTGTTTCTGCAGCTCTCTCCAGGCTCCTTCCCCACCTTTCTGCTTATTCCCAGGATACACAGCCTAAGTCTGGAATTTCGGTAGTGTTCTCTGAAGTAGCAGTCTTGGCTTATGAAGCTGAGTGAGCCTGGCTTTTCTTAGGAGAGGGCATGTTTGTAGCTGCCTTTGTAAAGCTAAGACTGGGATGCCACTGGGGAATCTTAAGAGGCCCTCTGATGGGGTTTCTCCAGTGGAAGTTGGCACATCCCACAGGGGGATTGAAGCTGTGTGCTAGCTCTCTTTGCTTCTGGGAAATTTTCCCAGTGTCCGACAAGATTCTTACATCGCAGTTTAGTGAGGTTTTCTTGTGTCTAATCCTCAGAGGGAGGACACCAAAAGCTCGGCACCACCTGCTATTTCTAAGGAAGTCTTCGTGCTTAGATTCTATTAAACTCCTCTTCAGACTTCTCCCTTCCCGATTAAATATTCTCAGATCTTTCTTGAAGGCCAATTGCATAGATAATTTTCTGGCAGTTCTGTCCTTCTGGGTGTGTTCCAATTTCTCTGTGTCCCTGTTGAAATGTGAAACTCAAAAAGAACACAGCACAACCTGACCTGTAGAATCAGGAACACAAAACCAAGAGCTCTCCTAGGGGAAAAGGAAAGCCCTGAGCTTCTCTCTGGCAGCGAAACACGTGAGTACTTTTAGGAACTGGAAGGTGCTGAACCCCATCCATTTTGAAAAATACTTGATTCAGAAATAAATTTAATTAGAAAACTAATTTGGGCCGGGCGGTGGTGGCGCACGCCTTTAATCCCAGCACTTGGGAGGCAGAGGCAGGCGGATTTCTGAGTTCGAGAGTTCGAGGCTAGCCTGGTCTACAGAGTGAGTTCCAGGACAGCCAGGACTACACAGAGAAACCCTGTCTCGAAAAACAAAAAAAAAAAAACAAAAAAAAAAAAAAAAAGAAAACTAATTTGGCTTTCGTAGTATTTCAAGAATAAGAATAGAGTTTAGAGATAGACCAACCATTGGTGGTCCAGGAACATGTCTCCACTGAGTCCCCAGCTCCTTTCCAAGGAGACATCTGGTTTTTTCTATAATGTCGATGTGTGCTCAATGTGCATATGTACAGAGGTCAGAGGACAACATTAAAGAGTTGGTTCTCGGGTTCCCGGGATTGAGCTCAGGTTGCCCAGGCGACAAGCCAGTGCCTTTACCCACAACGCCAACCCATCATGCAGACATGTCTGCTTGGGTGTTCAGTAGTTACTATAGACTTTTTATAATCCTGAAATCCAAAGCGCTTTCGTGGAGATGCCTCCATCCATTTCAATCCCTGATCGCATTCTGCCAGACACTCAGAGCACGGCCCTTCTCTTCCTTTTCTTCAGACACTCCTTTTTGTTTATTCGTTTGTTTGCTCATTTTAACCGGCGTCTCACCGATTCCTTGTGGTACATAGCTGGAATCTAACCTCCCAGTTCTTGGGTTGGAGCTGTTATGAGCCAGGGTTGCAGAAAAGCCGGGCTCTGACTTTGGAACTTGTCAGTTACCGGTGCAATCCTGGGAAAGTTTCTTCGTGAGGTCTGACTGGAGTGATACATAGCATGCCATGGGACAATGGCACATTCCCTTAGCTCCTCCAGACCTGGCAGTGCTCAGGAGCCCCCAGTGTGTCCTCATGCACACCCATCACCCCAGTATATAAATCTAATCAGTTTTCAATCTGGCCTTAAAAGAGTTCACTGATGGGCTGGAGAGATGGCTCAGTGGTTAAGAGCACTGACTGCACTTCCAGAGGTCCTGAGTTCAAATCCCAGCAACCACATGGTGGCTCACAACCATCTGTAATGGGATCTGATGCCCTCTTCTGGTGTGTCTGAAGACAGCTACGGTGTATTCATATATAATAAATAAATAAAACTTTAAAAAAAAAATAAAAAAAAAAAGAGTTCACTGATGCTTCTTTTTAATTGTTTTAGTTTTAGCCTTTTAGAATTTCTTACATGAACACTGTATTTATACCATCTGGCCCCTCCCTCTCCCAACTTCTTCTGTGTCCCCCTCACTCAGATTCATGACTACTTTAATTATTGTTGCTAAGCAACATGTGCACACATTAATACATATATATCTATATACATCTATATCTATATACACACATATACACACACATATGTTCTGCCAAGCTCATTTAGTGTTACTTGTACATGTATGTGTTCAGGGATGACCACTTGGGATTGGCTAATCTATCAGTGAGTTTATGCCTGATAAAGACTTATTCCCTTCCTCTCAATAGCATTTCATCTAGGGGTGGGGCTTCAGAGATTTCCCTCACTTCAGTAAGCATGTCAACTGGCATTGTCATTACGCAAATTTAGGTAACCATGTTGTTGAGATTTCCTGTGTGCAGGTGTCTTATGTAAAAAGTACCATCTCTTGGCAGACACCCTGGACCTCTGGCCCTTAGGATCTTACCACCCACTTTTTTGCAGTGTTCCATGAGCATTTGGGCATTTATTTGTTGTGGAGGTTGTGATGTGGGTATATCAATTGAGCATGGGTACCCCACAGTCAGCCGTTCCCTACATTTTAACCAGCCATGATTTTCTCTTATCCTCTGCATCTGCTACAAAAAGAAGCTTCTTTGGTGAGGCCCGAGAGCCGCAGTTATCTGTGGGTAGAAGCCTGAGTACTCAAAATGCAGTTAGAAAGTAGACTGCTTTAGGAGAGCGTAGTAGCAGACTCTTCTCTAGGGTCCATAACCTCATCAGTTACAGATAATCAGCTAGGTTTACAGTATCAGGCAAGAATTTCCACCTAACGCCCAGGCCTTAAGTCCAATTAGACAACTGTTGGTTGCCCTATAATGTAAGTGCCACTGTTACACACACAGGAGCATCTTGATATTCTGGTCACTGTTGTGGTTCATAGGCTTTACCACTGAGCTTCTGACTCCTTGGAATCTGAAGGATGGAGTGGAAACCACTTAGCTTAAACCAAACCCCTTCATCAGCTGGCTTTTTATTCAGTACCCTCTGCAAGACATTCCTCTGCATGGGAAGCTGTTTCCCTGAGGGGAAGCATACCTTGCTAAGGGACTTTCTTTGAGGGTCACCCCTCGCTTCCCCCATCTCCTCTTTCCTCTATGCCCAGTGTACATCCATGTTCCTCCACCTGTCTGCATACTGAGTTCTTGGATCTGGCAGAATTTTCAGAGGTACAGACCTGAATCCCTGGTGGCCATCACGCGGTACCCACCACCCAGGGACTGGTAGCAAGTTCAGACTTGAATTGGTTTTACATATTTGTAGAACACTCAGAGCAACATTGGCAAGAAGTGTCATCCAGTGTTTGTTGGTGGGGGGGGAGTAGGGGGGGCAGTGAGCAAGCTGTCTGTGGAATTTTGTTAAAGATAAGAGTAGCATGAGCAACTAGTATAAGAGTCTGTTCACTTTACTTCAGTTAAACTTCCACAAAACTACACACAAAAAGTATTTGCCTGCACAATTACTTGCTATATTCAGAATATGCAGTACTTTAAAGGAGTATAGACTTCAGTCTGTGTTTATTTACCTTTTTCTCCAGACAATTCAGTTTGTTTGCTGGTTTAGTCCTAAAACTAGAAGACTCTTACTGTGTGGTGGGAGAGAAAAGGCTTTTTCAGAGACCGTTTTATCTTATTCCAACCATGGATAAAAAGGTGAGCCGTTATTTACCTCGTGCGTGACGTCTTCCTGTTTCTTCCTTGTCTCTGCAGCAACGTATGAGAATTTCATGCATCTGATCATTGCTCTGCCAGTTGCCATTCTGCTGATCGTTGGGGGGCTGGTAATCATGCTGTATGTCTTCCATAGAAAGAGGTGAGTGTCTGGGCCAGTAGAAGACAGTAGTTATAACGAATCAGTTTGATGATTTGAATTTGAACTTGAACTTGTCTGTGGGGGGAAAATACCATGCAGACTGGACAGCCAGGGTTCCTAGTCAGACATTCTTCAAAGGGGAAGAAAGGACATTGCCTAACGATTAACAGCAACAGGAAAGGGGGTGCTCCTTTCTCTGTACCCGTCTTCTGCTCTCTGGCTGTTTTAGCACACAGATTGCTGCCTCGTAAGAGCTTCTCCAAGCATGCGAGTTTAGCACTCCAATGGAGTGAGCCTTGTTATTTCCAGTGAAGCAAAGAAACAAATGTTTCTTTAAAAGCTCTAATCTGAGGCCATGGCCAAAGTGGAAAGACTTATCCTCAGATATCTGCTGACCCACCAGGGCCTGAATCAGAAGAGCAGACAAGGGTCCCATTAGCTGTGAGAATGGTTTCTGTCCCTTGCTCAAGATAATTCATGAGGGAAAAAAAAAGGAAAAGAAAAAGAGTATTCACAGAAATGTATAGAGATGGGGTTTGTTGACCTGAATTTCATCTTTTTTGACAGAAATAACAGCAGGTTGGGCAATGGAGTGTTGTACGCCTCTGTGAACCCTGAGTATTTCAGCGCAGCGGATGGTAAGCCTTGCATAATTTTCAAGTACCTTTGTCCTGTGATCTGCCTTTGGTAGCATTTCCTTCTTGTCTTTTAAGAACATCTTTAGCACTCAGTGACTTTGTGAAACATTCTGGGACTCTCAGATGCCCCAGTGAAAACCAGGCTCTGGAGATGCCTATGGCCAAGCCGCCAATCAGTTCAGTGAGCTACTTGAAATGTTATATGAGTGAAGCATCCTAATTACTACCATCTAGTCAGAGGGCTGCTGGAGCCAGCTAGGCATCCTGAGTGGGCCTCAGCACAGGGGTGGGGCTCCAGCTGTTCCCTGGCCAGTTAGAGCTATCTAGTTTCGTATGATCTTGGAATCCCTCTCCTGTTCTATCCTGATTAGGGTCATTCAATCTATCCACGCATTTACATTCCCTTTGGCAGTAACTAATGAAAAGTCATTTAATTAAATGGCTCAGCAGTTCTGACTTGGAACCTGTGTCGTACCTACTAGTCTCTTTCTTACCTAGTGCTTATGCTTGACTTCAGACCTTTTAAGTAAGTTGTGGAGGGTTCCTCTCCTCGATTAGCCCTTGTAGCTTCCTTGTACCTGTCTAGGTGCAGGCAAGAAAAGAATCTCTGAGAAGGACTTGTTCAGGCTCCCACAGCTGAGCTGTGGGAAGTCAGGACAAGGGGCATCCCCAACCTTCCTCCTGAATCCTCTTGGTGTGATGTTTGGAAGAACTGAGGTTGCTGGGCTATACAGGGAATCTGGCTAGATGGGGCCTGTTGAAGTGCAGGAGTTTGTTCAGGAGGAATGTTTCTTTGCTGCAGAAGTGTGCATAGATGTGCCCCAGATAAGAAACAGGATTATTCCAATTGATTATCCTGCTCCCATGGAAAAGCAGAGAAACGCTTTGTAATTTAAAAGCACCGTGTAAGTACGTGTGGTTTTACTGTGGTTTCTTTAATCATCTATAACTGGGTTATGTTTATAGTAAAGCCAATCAAAAACAGCCTCCTCTGAATTTGAATCAGGTGCAGAATAATGATGTTATTCCTGTTTACAAAAGGTCTCATGGAATTGTTTATTAAGTAGGCTTATGTGCATATGTTTGTACCTTATAAAGCATAGAAAATACGCTAGAAGGGTATGCAGCATACTTGAAAGCATAGTTACTTACAGAGAATGTCTTTCTCCTTTAAAAAACAAATGAAGCAGATTTGGATATGTAGTTTAGTGATAGAGCATTTGGCTGCTCTGTTCCAAAACCTGAATTCTGTCTGTCCTCACACCACCAAAACAAACAAGAAAACAAATGAGGAAAACCAAGAAACTAAATGTGCAATGTTTAGACAAAACTTTTTTTCTTTTTCGAGGCAGGGCCTTACTAGAAAGGCTCTACCATATTATACAGGCTAGCCTCAAACTCCTGGCCTCAGGTGATCCAAGCACCTTACTTCAGTCTCCTAATTAGCCAGAACCATGCAGCCATTGTGTCTAGGTCAATAATTGCAAAAGAGAAAAAAAAGAGGGGCCAGAGAAATAGTCTTTTTTTTTTCTTCAAAATAAAGCAAGAACAAACTTGTCACCACCCAGGTCGACAGGTGAGAACACTGTCACCTCATCTGCACTTGGTTTATTTGGCCTTTTGACAGGCACTACAGCAGCACAAACCGTTTTTCCTCAAAGAGCTACAAAGTGACATTGCATCTCAAAGGTGCTTTAAGAACTTCTTTCTCCTAGAGTTAATCTGCATGTCGCTGTTGTCAAGAGTGCACTGAGAATCCCCTACAGGAAAACGCTGATAACATTGTGTGCAGTTTATGAACAGCTCTGGCTGGTGATGCTGAGGTATGCTGGCTAAAGTCGGCAGCTGGATTGAATTTAGAGAAAGGGTTGAGGGCATTAACTTTAGGGACCTCCCAAGGAATGGATGTGATGGGCTTTAGCTCCATGTTCTATGGCAAGCCATCTCGTTAATTCTCATTAAATACTAGCCTGGATCCTTAGAGATAATAAATGGAGACAGTGTCCCCCATCCTAACCGAGAGGTATTATAAAGACCTTGTCTCCTATGTTCTCCTAAGCTAGCTCGGCCTCTGTAGGGACACAGCTGTCTGAGGCCTGTGGAAGGCAGAATTCCAGCTGAGAAATTACCAGACACATATGTGCCATGAAGTACAGAAATGTGCACAGGAGCCACATGTGGTGGCACAAACCTATAATAATCCAAGTTCTGGGGACACTGAGGCAGAAAAATTGTAAATTCAGGGCCAGCCTGGATTACATAGCAAGTTCAGGGCAAATATGAACAAGATAGACCAATCCTGTCCCCACATCAGCCAATAGAAGTGAATAAACAGATATGTATGCGTCTTAGTCAGTGTTCTGCTGCAGTGAAGAGATACCAGGACCAAAGCGGCTGGCTTAAAGGGACTGGTTTACAGTTTCAGAGATTTAGTCCGTTATTGCCACAGCAGGAAGCATGGTGGCATGCAGCAGACATGGTGCTGGAGAGAAGTTAAGAGTTCTACATCTGGATTGGCAGGCAGCAGGAATAGAGCAAGACACTAGGCCTGAGTTGAACATTTAAAACCCCAAAGCCCACCCTCAGGGACACACCTCTTCCCACAAAGTCACACCTTCTGATCCCTGTCAGGTAGCACCTCTCCCTAATGACCAGGCATTCAGTATGTGAGCCTATGGGGGCCACTCCTATTCAAACCACCACAAGATACATGTTCCATTTTTCAAAATATAAATTGGAAGGGTCCCCAACCCCAAATTTATAATAAACACCCTTCCCTTAAGGCATCACTTAGAGGTAAGGCCTTGTGCTCTGGGGGTGATTGATAGCCCTGATGGCCTGCTCATGGTTTCCCATCTCCAGCTGCAGCTCAGCATCTAAAAGCATAAAAGCAGACACAGCCGTGATTCCCCTCCCAGGCCTGTATCTGAGCTAGGACTTCCTTCATGCAGTGTCTGCTGGCCATCCTCCGTTAGACAGGGCTGTTGGTAACTCTGTTAGGTTATGGTTCTAATGGAACAGATATTCTCTTTCCAGATCTTGTATATTACTTTAATGTTATTTCAGTTCTTGCTGTACCCACTGGCGTTATGGGATGAAGCCTGTGTTTGGTTTTTTGTTTTTTTTTACTTGTCTCTCTTCTTTTATTTCCTTTCCTTCTCTTCACCCTTCTTTCTGAGAACAAATTGTTTATTTATTTTTCTCAAACCAGATCAAGCATAACCAAAAATGGAAGCTAGAGAAGGAATTCTGTTCAGGTTCCTGTCAGGGAGGTTCCTGGTGTTAGAGAGTGCAGGCCAAAGCCCTGGGGTCACCACTGAGTCCCCCTCAATCCCAGAGCTCACTTGCCTCACTAGAGAGCCCCTGGAAGGAGGATCCTAGGCCTTGCCCATGTTAGGCAAGTGTTCTGCCACCGAGCTACAGCCCCTGGCCTCTGGGTTTGGTTTTAATACTTGTAATTTTTAAAATTATGCATTCTGGGGCTAGAGAGATGGCTCAGGCAGTTAAACACACTGGCTGCTTTTCTAGAAGACCCTGATTTGATTCCCAGAACCCACGTGCCAGTAGCACCCAGGTGCTATGTGCATACAGTGCAGATGCATGCAGGGAAAACACCCATCCACAAAATTGATGGTTTTAAAACAGTATGCATTCCACTAAGTCAAATTACTTGAAAAACAAAACAAAGCTGCCCTAGAATTAAACTGCATTTTTATAGCCTGCAGGGCACCTTGAATGGTCTTGGATTTGAACTGTGGGTTTTATCTCCTGCCCTGCTTTGGCAGGCAGTCTGTATTGTCACTAGATCTCGGGGTCTTCGATGTGAAAGGGGCAGCAGGGCAGCTTAAACTGGATCCAACCTCTGTGAAGCTTCCAGAGTTAAACAGCTGTACAGAGGACCACACGAAGGCAGTACTCATAGTACACATAGCACACCTCAGCGCTCTGTGGGCCCCCTCTCTCGTCTCCTTTTCTACCGTTTCTTTTGATGGCTGAGGAGTCTTCTCTTGGGTCTCTGCCTTCTTTAGTTTTGACTGAGTTTCTCCATCTCAGCCACATTGGGTTTGTCAGACATGGCTATGGAAGGGTTGGAGTGAGGTGCATGAACTAAGTAAGGGTCTGATCAGCACAGGCGGCTGACACATTCTCTTGGTGTTTTGAAACACGATCTGACTATGTCCTCAGTTCAACAAGCCCCATCTTTAACCTCCTTGCCCAGTGGGCTGGGATGGGATTGCAGCTTCTTGTTGCCACACCCGGCTAGTAGCCTTGTTGTTAAGTGTAAAAGCCAATGAGATAAATCTGTTAAAATTTCAATTAAGCCTACAGCATCTAACGATCAGTTTTAATAGAAAAGCTATCTTTTTTGGTTTTTCGAGACAGGGTTTCTCTGTATAGCCCGGGCTGTCCTGGAACTCACTCTGTAGACCAGGCTGGCCTCGAACTCAGAAATCTGCCTGCCTCTGCCTCCCGAGTGCTGGGATTAAAGGCGTGCGCCACCACCGCCCAGCGAAAAGCTATCTTTTTAAACTTGTCTTAAACCAAGTCTTTGTTACAAGGCTGGAAAAGGCTGGAAAAGGGCCCAGTAGTTGAGAGCACTTGCTAACCTGAAGATATCTAGTTCAGTTCCCAGTGCCTCTGTGAAGAGGCCCCCAACCACCTGTAAATGACTCTAGGTCCAGAGAAGCCAACACTGTCTTCTGGATTTCCCAGGAACCCAAACACATGTGGCACGCACACACACACACACACACACGGGGGGGGGGGGGGGAGCTCGAGCGCGCATAAGTGGGACAGCAAGAGACAGAGAAGAGAGATTTTCACAAGTATACATAATTGTAAAATCTTTTTAAAGTTATCTTTTTCTACTTGTTCTAAGCATGTCTTTGAAATATAATGTTCACCTTACAGCACATGTCAGTTGGAACAGCCATCTTCAAGTGCTCAGAAAGCCTACAGTAGGGCTAGGTGACCATGCAGAGGGTGTTTCTCGCCTGGATTTATCCAGGAAGGAGGAGATTAGATCTCTGTTCCTTTCCCCTCCCGCCTTCATTCCCTCCCACTGCTCCCACACATGCATGTTCTCTCCCTGTCTCTCTATCTCTGTCTCTATGACACACATTTTAATCCCTTGAGGAAGACAGGCAAAACAAAAATCCCACTTTGTCTCTTAGGGTTAATTTGCTTTTTTTATTTTGTTGGATTGGGGTTTTCTTGGGCCAAGGAAAGGGAAAAGAACCAGTGGGGTTTTTTTGGTTTGGTTTGGTTTGGTTTGGTTTGGTTTGGTTTTCCTATCTTAGTTTTCTTGTTTTCCTTCTGGTTTTTAGCTACTAGTACTACACTCAAAGTATCATGGAGCCCTCAGAGATGAGTGCCTGTGCTGGGCTGTGTTGTACCTTGATGCTCTCCTTGCTGGGTCTTAGGGAACAGCATCTTGTATTCTCTGTCTAAGGACCATTTCCATCCTGTCTGTTACTAGTGTACGTGCCTGATGAATGGGAGGTAGCTCGAGAGAAGATCACCATGAACCGGGAGCTTGGACAAGGTTCCTTTGGGATGGTCTATGAAGGAGTGGCCAAGGGCGTGGTCAAGGATGAACCTGAAACCAGAGTGGCCATCAAGACAGTGAACGAGGCTGCAAGTATGCGTGAAAGAATCGAGTTTCTCAATGAGGCCTCAGTGATGAAGGAGTTTAACTGTCACCATGTGGTAAGAAACCAAGATCAGACATGGACAGAAAGCATCCCTGGGGCCACCCTCTGTGTCCTTGGCCAGCTTTGGGATCGGTGCCTTGCCCTCTTCCCAATTGTTAGTTTCCCCATTGCATTCTTGCTACCCACAGACCCTTGAGGTGGAAGCCTCACCCTCTCACCAGAACTCTACTCCTCCTGGCCACAAGCCCCAGCACCACCCAGTTCCAAGAGGCATAGGTCATTGTGTGGGATGCCCTCCCCGTCTGAGTCCTTCTCTTCTTGATTTCACCAGGTCCGGTTGCTAGGTGTGGTATCTCAAGGCCAGCCCACCCTGGTCATCATGGAACTAATGACACGAGGCGATCTCAAAAGTTATCTCCGGTCTCTAAGGCCAGAAGTGGAGGTCAGTTTTGTTCCTCGCTGTGTTATTTGGCCTGTTCCACTCCCTTCAGGAGCTCGAGTGTAGGAAACATGTCTTTAAATCTGTTTGCTTCTCAGCTTTGAGTGTCTTGCTGTATGCTTCGTTGTGGGTTCCCTCTGTAAAGGATTATCCAACTGTAGGCAGACTAGAATCTCTGGAAGATCTGTCTGTCTGCACCCTACCCAGTTCATCTCCTGCATCTCTGTGTTCTTGGTTCTGTATTTCCTCTATCCCTGCCTACATCTTACACCAACCCCAGCTGCTGTACTACATGTCATGGCTAACCCTTCCCACAGCCGTCCCACTCAGCCTGGGCTGGGTACCCCCACTGACTTTCCGGAACACTTGACTGCCCAGCATACATTTTCTCTTGTTGTAGTTCTCAGGGTATGCCCCTTCTTTATCTCAGGGTCATCTCTGTGGCTGGTAACCTTATCAGTAAGTGCTCAACAAAGGTAAGTCTTGAGGCTGTCAGGGGCCTTGACCTTGGCCAGAGTGACTCCCCACCCAGTCTGTGCACAGGACAGCTATTTCCTTAGAAGCCCGTTATACACACACACACACACACACACACACACACACACTCACACGTGTACATGTGAGCATACTATCCTCACCTTGATGGCAGACATAGCTCTTCCCTTGCCCTGACACTACTTCAGACACTTCTCAAATCCAATCCTACTTTTCTGGCTGTATAATAAGCCAGTGTCCTGCTGGGCTTTTAAATGATAGTCATCCCAGCTGCATGATTCTGCTTAGTCTAGTAAAATTTTCAAAATCTAAACCTGAGCAGGCCAAGTAAAATTTTTTATTAGTCACTGTGGAGTGGCCCCTTCTGTTGTATTAGCCCACAGACAGCTTTTTAGCATATGTGAGCTGATTTCTTTTTGGTTGTTGTTGTTGTTTTTGTTTTTTGCTTGCTTGTTTGCTTTTTTGTTTTTCGAGACAGGGTTTTTCTGTGCAGTTCCGGCTGTCCTGGAACTTACTTTGTAGACCAAGCTGGCCTCAAACTTAAAGAGATTCACTTACCTCTGCTTCCCGAGTGCTGGCTTAAAGGCATGTACCACAACCACCTGGCATAAGTCTGATTTCTAAGTTTTTACTAAGAGTTAACGGATAGAAGTATTGAGAAATATTGCCAGGACCAACTGCCTTTTATGGGGCTGCCTCAGGTTCTGATGTTCTCACGTGGGCCCTGGCTTTGCTACCTGTGGCTAACTAAGCAGCTTGTCTGTCTGCATTCGCTATGAGGGGAACTTCCTCTTCTCGGGCCCTTTCTGGTTTTGCTGCCATTCTCTGTGTAAGCTTTTCTTTTCTTTTCCTCTACAGCTTAATGATGTCCCAAGTGATGGTTCCTTCATTTTAGTTCTGAGTACCTGTTCATGAATGTCTTCAATGTATTTTTAGCATGTGCTTTGGGGGTTTCAGGAGAGCCACAAGGCTGAGTGTGCATTGATAGCAGAACCACAAAGCTCTGCCTACTTCTCCCAGCATCAGTCCCAGGTTCATGATGAAGCCTCATCCTGCCCCAGTAATAGCCAGTCTACAGAAGGAGACTGGAGAGTGGTCCTTTAAGGCACCGCCTAACACTAGGTTGTACTTAACACCTTTCACTCCTAGTTCATGCACAGAATAAACCCACAACTTGTGGTCTCAGGGCTGTTTCTGCTGTGGTTACCTCCAGTCCTCAGGCAACTGTAAGAGGCCTCTGGGCCTCAGTTTCGTCATATAAAGAGATACAGGGCTGTAGAAATGGCTCAGCAGTTAAGGGTACTGGCTGCTCTTCCAGAAAACCCTGGTTGGATTCCTAGCACCCACATAGAAGCTCACAACTCTGTATATTCACAGTTCTTCTGGCCTCCATGGGCACCAGTTGTGCAGGTAGTGCACAAACATACACGCAGGCAAAACACTTATATACATAAAACAAAATTCTAATTAAATTTTAAGAGACAGGTTGAATCACTAAAGTCTCTTTCAGAAGTAAAACGTACCTTTAAATTCATCAGATCTAGTCAGAATTTAAAAAAAAAAAGTATTTACATATATCTTAACTTCAGTATATATACCTCATCTTTAGTGTATACACTCCAGTTTCAGTGTGTATATACCCCATCTTCAGTGTATACACCCCAGCTTCAGTGTGTATACCCCAACTTCAGTGTATATACCCCAGCCTCAGTGTATATACCCCAGCTTCAGTGTATATACCCTAGCTTCAGTGTATATACTCCAGCTTCAGTGTATACACCCCAGCTTCAGTGTATACACCCCAGCTTCAGTGTATACACCCCAGCTTCAGTGTATACAACCCAGCTTCAGTGTTTACACCCCAGCTTCACTATATATATCCCAGCTTCAGTGTATATACCCTAGCTTCAGTGTATATACCCCAGCTTCAGTGTATACACCCCAGCTTCACTGTATACAACCAAGCTTCAGTGTATATACCCTAGCTTCACTGTATATATCCCAGCTTCAGTGTATACACTTCAGCTTCACTGTATATACCCCAGAGTCAGTGTATTCTACCTCTCCCTCATTGCAGTTTGCTTATTTACTTAGATAAGTGTATGGATGTGTTCTCATCTTAAGGGGCAATAACAAAATTAAAGATTTCTGCTCTCTTGAGATAAAGGAAAGAATGACAGCATAATATCATGAACTGACAAAATGTCAGCCCAGCCCTTTTCTGCACATAATTAAGTCCCTTTTGTTGGTTGTTTTTCACATGTTAAGTGGCAGTTCTTTGTTGAACACTCACTCAGCATTTATACTCCAGTCTGTGTCATGAGCCTAAGTACGCGTCACCTGAACTGCAGAGGTCCTACTTTGCCATGGGTATTTAAGATCCTAATGATACTAAAAGACAGTGTGACAGGGAAGCACCCGTGTAAGAGAAATGGTGATTCAGGCTTCCTCCGCATAATGGCACATCCTCTGAGAACATCCCCTGGATCAAAGTGAAAATGGTTAAATAGGTAAACAAGCCCAGGTAGGTCTGCCATGAAGTGTGGAGGGTACTCTAGGAACTGCTGGAGGCCTGTTTCCTGGCTCCTAGATTCTGACATCTGGTGAGAACTTAGCAACCCTGGGCAAGAGCCAGAATGCTCTTGAGTGTTCATTGTTATCAGAGTGCATGGGGCCTATGTAGAAAAGCCCAAATAGTGTGATCTCCAAGGCTTGTCATGCTCTCCTGTGACTTGAGATACGTTAGCAAGGTATATGTGTGGGACCTAGGAAATGAGATGGCTTTATAGTGTGGTATGAGAAGCTTTGTAGCTAGGGAAACTGAGGCATCATGTATTGTACTGGTGTTGACATACATGCTAGATAGTGTCAAAACTGTCGAGCCATGATTGGTTTTGCACATGGGAGTGGGTGACAGGGAGCTCTGGGAATTTTTTATGTTCATTTGTGCATGTGGATGTGCATGCGTATACCTACGTATACCTTGAGGGAGTATACATTTTCATCTTTTACCATACCTGTCTTGGGAACTGAGCATAGTCCCTCTGTCTTAGCAGTGGGTACCTTTACCCACTAAGCCATCCTCATCAGCCTCTCAGACATATATGTCATTTTGTCAAAATGAATTTACCATTTCTTAGGTTAATTCTTTTCGGTGCCAAAGGCAGCATCTTGCCCTCCTCTTTAGACATGATATTGGTCCTTGGTCAGTGACCTTGGTCCCCGCCAAGGTGAACTCCAGTTGTCCTCAGTGCCCGTAGAAATAGTAATCCACGATGAAAGCATTAGTCTTCGTATCTTTGTGCCTTAGAAGAAGGGAATGAAGATAAATAAGTCCTGGCAGCTTCCACGGGAAGAGAAGCTCGTAGTAATCCATTTAGGAAGTGTGTCTGTTCCATGTGGCCTTTATACAGTTTCCTCTTCCTCACACTTTGTGATTGCTGAAGCCAAACGGAATGTGGAAACTAGCTGGAGCTGAGAACACTTAATGCCTAAACTTGCTGGTTCACTTTAAATAATTTTAAATAGAAAATACTGGATGGGGTTGGGGGGATGGCTCGCTAGTAAAAGCTCTTGCCCCACAGGCATAAGGACCAGAGTTGAGGTCCTCAGAAACCATGTAAATGATGGACTGGGGTGGCAGTATACCTGTGATTCCAGCCTTGGAAGGATGAATTGGGATCCCCAGAGCAAACTGTGTTGACCAGCTTTGAGTTTGACTGGGACACCCTGCCTCAGTGATTAGCTAGAAGGTGGCTCCCAACATAAACTTCAGTCTTCTGCACCCGTGCACATGCATACGTGGGAGCAGGGGTGGGAAAAGATGATGCTGGTCCCGAGGAGTGCTAATTGACGTTTCCTCTAGCCGCACAGGATTTTATCACAAGCAGGTGATGCCAGGACTCAGCAATGATTCCTCCTTCTGAGCAAGCCCTGACTTCCTGCAGGTGACCTGTGGTACTCAGATTCAATAAACATGGATTTACAACTCCTAGCGTAAACCTACAGGTGGGGGCGGGGAAAGTCTCAGTTGCTCATGGTTTTGTTTTGTTTTGTTTTTAATCTGCAGCAGAATAATCTAGTCCTAATTCCTCCGAGCTTAAGCAAGATGATCCAGATGGCAGGAGAGATTGCAGACGGTATGGCCTACCTCAATGCCAACAAGTTCGTCCACAGAGACCTTGCTGCTCGGAACTGCATGGTAGCTGAAGATTTCACAGTCAAAATTGGAGGTATGTCCTTTACTTTCCAGATGAGAGCACAAACTAAACTAAATTCACGGGTGCTATAGGGACTTGCAGTCATTAGTCTGTCCCAGGGAAGCAGAGCAATGGCTCGCCGTTGAGTGCAAAGACGTGTATAGTCGGTGTGATTGTCTGTTCCTGGCTGTAACCCTGAGAGCACCTTAATGTGGGAGTCCAGGTAGGTACCATGCTTTCCAGGTAGAATGTTACAGAAATAAACAGGGCAACTTGCCTTCCTCAAGTGATTTTTGAGGAAAAGGTCACCATCCAGTCCGCCCCTCAAGTTTCTCAGCTTACAAAGGTCATTGTCCCTAGCTAGGCCCATGGGGTTCCTAAGAGGCAAAGTGCCTCTTAGGTGAAACTCCTGCATATCGTAACACTGATGATAAGGTGGGCATGTCAGTCCGAATGAGAGGGAAGATCACTGCTGACTGGATTTCACACCTAGGACTGGTCTCTCCTCCTCTCCTGCTACCAGGGGTTGAACCCAGGGCCTTATGTATGCTAGGTAAGCACTCTACCACTGAGCTACATCCTTCAATGGTAGCTGCAGGTGCTTGACTTTTCTGTCATGCATAGCACTTCCTGCCATGACCTTAGCAGCTCAGCCTACCTTGTTGCTGCCAACAGATTGTGATCCTAAAACACTGATTGGATTACATTTCTGGTCATTTGGCTAGAAATTCTCCCCAGCCTTTCGGCTTGTATATTGGCTTTATTTTTTTTGTCTGTTACTTTTTTAAAAAAAGAAAAAAAGTAGTCACAAAGGTTGCTCAGAAAACCATCTTGCATTTACGAGGCCTTTACCTCCCTACTGCAATTGGCCAGCAGTTCAGAAACATATCAAGTGCCCATCCTGAGAATGAGCTGAGGGGACAGCAAATGTAGCAGAAACTATAAGCCACTGCTAACCTTTGGCCACCTCTTGAGCATGTGTCCTAGAGATGTTTTGCTTGCCTAAACTCTAGCAGTAATTTTTGCATGAGCCATTCTGGCCTCTTCATAAGCGGTGGCTATCATCTCTAGAGAGGTAGCCAAAGTAGGGCTCTCTGTCTTCGTTTTCATTGGTTGCAGGAGTTAGAGGTGTTGGCATGCAGCTGTATGCAATGACTGTACAAAGCAGATGTCAGTCATTGGAGTTACTGAAGAGTCCCCCAACATGTCTGTCTCTGCACGCTTGTATTTGGAGCCCTGGGAGCCCAGCTTGGTAGGCAGCCCTCAAAAGGATACCCTGCCCTGAGTTTCTAGATAAAAGGCATTCTCTTACCAGCCTTGTGGTCCTTCCTGCCTCCCATCCCTCCCTTATGCATGGGGACCCAGATTTTACTCCTCAGAGGAAGCCACTGTGCTCCTGAGTGGCCTGGGGCAGGTGCCTTCCGTCCTGGTGCCATCTTTCCCCACGTGTGAAGTGAGAATGGATGAGGACAGAGCTGGAGATGCTTAGACAGCAAGCCCGTGCCGGCGTCCTCCTCCTGCCCTCCTGTGCGCTCTTCCCAACACAGCCAGGAACTCGGTGAAGATGCTTTTGTCCCATTTTGCATTACAGTTAGAAAAATGCTTTTTTGTGTGTGTGCATGCTTTTTGCCATTTTAAATCCAAATCAGTAAGGATTATATTTTCCATCTAACCATGTGGCGTATTTATGAGGATATTTTCCATTATAATTATGATTTTTCTTTTTGGAATGAAATTCTGCATCCCTGTTTAGGAAAAGGGTGGTTGTTCTATTTTTCTTTTGCATTTAGGAAGAGAGATTGTTTTCTAGAATCCCCTTTTATGCAAGTCAAAGCAGGTCTTCTCATTTGCATGTCTCTGGATTGTTTCAGAGATGAGACTTGAGCACTTCCTTTTTCCTCTTTCAGGCTCATTCCACTTTCCTCAGTGTCCCCCAGTGCCCCCATCTCAGGGATTCCACACCCTAAGTCGGCTCACCAGAGGCAGCTGGTAGCTCAGACACGGTACAAGTCAACTGTGCTGGGTTAACATCCATGCACCCTCATCCTCTATAGGGTTTGCTCTCCCTGTACCTCACCCCTTTGTGGCACCACTTAGAGATACGAAGGGACATTTTAAAGGTAGAGCAGCGGCTCTTTCTTCCAAGGGAAGGAGAATGGGAGAGTTTATGTGAGAAAAAGGTGGTGTGGTTGAGGGGAAAATAAAAAATGGATGAAGACACAGTAATGTGAGATTATAGAATAGCAAGCCTGCCATCCACCATGATGATGTGACACCTTCAGGAGATTCTGAAAATGGAAGACATTTTCAAAAATGAGTTCGGAGTATTGTGTTGGGAAAGGGTGTTGGGTAATAGCTCCTAGAGCCTGGGGAAGAGCTGCTCACAGTGTACTTTTATCTTCCTGGATTCTCACTGTGAGTATGTTCTGCCCTATGAAGTGGCAAAAGACCTTTTCCTCAGTAGTACAGACATAGCACCAAGTAAATGAGGTCCACGTCTTCCCATGTATTTTGACCAAACTATATGCCACCTATCCGTGATCTGTGCAGTGTATATTTTCTTGAAAAATCATAGTGCTTGATAGTTTGCAAACTGCCTCTCACTTTAAATGCAGTAAGAGAGTTAGTTAATGTCTTAAAGGAGCCAGATTATAAATTACTAAGACCGGAGATGTCTTGTTTTTGCCTGTGAGTTACTGGTCGTGCCTTACTGTTCCTGCCTTATAAAGTTACAAGCTGTCATGCTAAAACCCTCTCAGAGTGGAGCAAGAATATGTCTTACCTTGAATATGGGGAAAGGATAAAGGCCCTACGCTGAGGCATCATGGCCCCCTAGCTGCTGCCCCAAGACCTGGCCCAGCTAAGTAACTGTGCATCTTTCCTCCAGATTTTGGTATGACACGCGACATCTATGAGACAGACTACTACCGGAAAGGTGGGAAGGGGTTGCTGCCTGTTCGCTGGATGTCTCCCGAGTCCCTCAAGGATGGCGTCTTCACCACTCATTCTGACGTCTGGTATGAGACTTTCCCTACATGTCCATCTTGGACATTCCAGCTCATGGTTCAGGCTCCTGGGTCATTCTCCTTCATTTTTCTGTTCACTATCACCAACTGCCAGCCTTGAGTTCAGCATCTAGTGCTCCCTACCCCTTCAGCTTTTAGACATTCCTGTGTAGAGTCCATTAGAGCAAAAAGGTACTTGTGGGATGCCAAGGAGTATGTAGAACCAACATTTTCTTCCCTTTTTAGCTAACATTGATTATATTTCCAAGGAGTGAGGAAATGCCTGAAGCCTGAGCCTTCACCTCTGTGTTTCCTCTGCCTGTTCCCCCCTCACGTTCCCCGACTCTCAATGGGTTAGTGCTATGTATACGCTCCTGCCTCAGCTCACTGAACCTTCAGATTGAAGGCAGTGCTATATTTAAACCCAAAACTTGAGTCTTGGTTGTGGTTTTCTGTTGGTCCCATCTGATCGATCTTGATATTTCTTCCCTCTCTCCCCCCCCCCCCCATGGATGTCCACTGTTTCTGACCCAAAGCTTCTTCGTTAGTAGTAACTGTCTTGTGGTAGTAGCACGCTGACCAAAGGGTGCAGAGACTTCTCTTGTAGCAGTGTTTACTGCAGTTCCTTGGAAACGCTGTGTGGAGGTCATTGGGTTCCAAAATACAACTGGAGTGCTTGGCAGGCAGGAGCCTGGCACGTCCCCTCCTCGAATGTCTGACAGTGTCTTGGCTGTCCGCTAGGGAGATCCCATTGCTGTTGTCTTACTGAAGCAGTGCTTGTTTATTCCAAGTGCAGATGACCACACAGAGAAACCATCCCCGTAGTGATTGACATCAGTTCTTTAGCCTCGTGAACCTTTCCCGGTCAAGAGCCTTGGATCTTGTTTGGGAGACAGGTGCAAATTGGAAATAGCCTTTGAATATGACCCAGCACAGCCTGGTTGTTTCCCAACTCAAGGATGAGGTCTGTCCTGCAGTTAGCCTCTCCGAGGTTACATCTTTTCTGTTGAATCGGAGTACTCTGTCCCATGTGTAGATGAGGTCACGGGAGAGGGCAGACCTACGGCCACACTTCCATCTGTTCTGAGCTTCGTGCTTCTGGAAGCTTTGAGGTCAGCTTGCAGGATAGGAAAACATCGAGCACAGACTCATTCTACCCCAATTCTGGGTAACAGCTGTCACTACAAGCCACAGCAAGGGTCGTGCAGGGTTCTCCTGCCAATTTCCTCCACTTTGACTAGCCATATGAACCAGTAAGAAAATGTGCAAAGAGGAAAGGCGTCAGAATTCATTCAGCCAAGTGCTGAGGCACTGACAGCGCTTGGGGTATCTGTTTTCTCAACCCGAGCTTTGAGCATACAGCTGGGGACAGCAAGGACACTGGAATGTATAAACCGATTCTCAGCTCTGACTGAACCTCTGCTTGCTGGAGGAATGGCAGTCATTTTAGAATGAATTCATAATCAGAAGACAGTTGTTCGTAAGTAGGTAAAAAATCCAAAGAAAATTTGAAGAATTTTGTTTGACTTTGTAGAAGACCTTTGGAGCATGGTGTAGGGAGGCACCCTCAGGTCAAGCCACACCCTGATCATCTGCATTTATCACAGCTGTTATTTGAACTTCTGTGGAGATGTTCCAGGGACTGTCCCCTCCCTCACAAGGGCAGGAAGGCCAGCCCTTAGATGTCTTCGTTCTTTCTGGTTTATGTGTTCTGTCTTCCTGTCTGCCCTATGAGCAGACTGCTGGGATGGGGTGGGATGGGATGGGATGTTGGCTGCAGGGAGTCTAGGAGGAGAACGGGGTGCTGGCAAGAGTTACACTGGAGCTGACATGCGGAGTTTGGAAAGACTGAAGTAACCAGCAGTCTAGATCCGGCATTCAGAGCTCGGGCCGGGACTGAATGTCTGGAGGCCTGTGGTGCACCAGGGAAAGCATGAGAGACAACGGAAATTGGCCTGGAAGGGAACCTTGTCAAGACCACTTGATTAAAATAGAACACCACATACATCATTGCTTGCCTCGGGCCATATTTCAGACATGAGGGTGGGTGCTGCAGCCTCCAAAAGATGTCTCTTGTGTGGCCACGTAGGCTTTGGAAGGCAGATCCCATGGCTGAACCGGGCTGGAAGCCTGTTTCTCTAAAGCCAGGTCTTTGAAAACCATAACTGCAGTGTATATCTTAGTGACTGCTGGTTCCAAAGGACCTTGAGTCTGATTGTTGAGGTGCTGCTCCCGTCTGACATTGCTTAGTATCGATGTGTACAAAACCCTTTGTTCATAGAAGGAAGCTGAAGCAGCAAACCAAAAGTTGCAATTCAGTCAGAGGCTGCCTGCGTCAACTTAGGCCAGGATCCTCAGAGCCCTAAGTGGAAAATGCCCACCTCAGGCTCTTCTGTGGGGCTCAGCCCTGCTGGGCTGCATCTGAAGCCTTGTGTTGGCTTGCCATGAGCAGCATTCTTTATTCCAGCCTGAGTTTAAGAGCAAACAGGCCAGGGAGAATTTTGGGAAAGCAGGGATTCTCCCTGAGAAAGTGTGTTCACACTGTGAGCGACAGTATGACCATTACCTGTCCAAAGTTTCTATATGCATGGATCTCCTTTAGTTCCGTCTTCTGGGATGACAGGCAAAAACTGTGCACACGGTAGAATTCCTCACTGCTCTGCCTACTGAGTTCATACCTCAGCCAGCCTCTAGACCAAAGGACTTTTTGTTATTGTGACATGCCCCCGGGCAGTATATCTCGCCCAAGTACCCTACCTGACACAGCTGCCTCCTCAGCCTTTCCTCCTGAGTTCTGTAGGGGACAGGGATTTTCATTTTCCTTGCTTGGCCCAAGTCAAGATCCTACAGAACTTTTAGACATTCCAGACCCAGCTCCCTACCCGACATCAGAACTGCTTTGGGGAGTCCAGATACCTATCTGTTTGAAGAACTGACCAGATTCTACTTTGTAGTAGGGTGGAGAACCATTAGCATAGAGATTTCTAAACTGGGATGAGAAGAATCCCTGAAGGAGATAGTTGAGATGCTTAACTGTCCCAGGTCAGTGGCTAGGCTGAGACCTGGTCCTCTTCATTCCGTGCTGAACTAAAGCTAGCTTGGCTTATGTCCCAGTAATGGCTGGGGCCAGGCACTGAATATGTGTGCTGTAGATCAGGCTCTTAAAACTGAGAGAGATGTTAGAAGCCCCTAACCTTAGCTACCTCACTCCTGCCACCTGGGTTGTAGTAGCCCTACAGGAAGCATTAGCAGTGACAAAAGCGAACAAATGTCCCACACTCAGCCGGCTGGCTGGCTTGACATCCACAAAGTGCAGTTGTCACATTGAGGACATTCTTTTTAGTACCCAGAGTCTAAGAAATGGTAGCAAGGAGGGGATGTGGTCCTTCCCTTCCTTTTCTGAGTTATTCATGTTCTATTCCCCCTGTAGGTCCTTTGGGGTCGTCCTCTGGGAGATTGCCACACTGGCTGAGCAGCCGTACCAGGGCTTGTCCAACGAGCAAGTTCTTCGTTTCGTCATGGAGGGCGGCCTTCTAGACAAGCCGGACAACTGTCCCGATATGCTGTATGTATTTCCTTTGCCTCGTAGGGCTAGTAACTCCGGAGCCAGTCCCTCTGTTGCTTGTGGGTACAGGAGAGGTTTGGAAGGGGGCTTATCTATCCTTGCTGCTGGAGATGAGCTTGTTGGATCAGTGACTTTGTTTAATTTCATCCTGTCTGATGTTGGTGGCTCAGAGGGTCTGGAGAATGGCCTTTCCTGGAGTGAGGCTTCAAGGGAGACAAGAAGGCATTCTGATTGGCTCATCGGTACAGGCTGAGAGCAGTGGGCTTCCATTTGGTGTGCACACCTTAAGGCAGCTGTTGTTCTGCATCTCAGGGGTCAACATCAAAGCAGGTTCCCACTACTGTGTCGAGACCCTTAGAGTTTTCTAGAAACAACTTCCAAACCGGTTCAGCTTCACTAGTGAAAGAAGCCCAGGGGGATGGTCACGATTTCTTCTACACAAAAGACACTCATATCTACCCACCCCCTGCCTTTTCTTCCTCAGCACAGTGCTCGCTGACATGGTGCCTTGGATGGTGGGATGATGTACAGATGGAGAGGCTGGATGTGTGGGCAGTGGGCAGAACCACACAGAGGTGCTGGTGACTGCTCAGAATCTTGAGAAGTCAAGGTGTGGGCTAGCCTAGTATCACATGAGGCTCTATCAATTGAAAATGTCATCTCACAGGCTTTTCTGACAAAACCTAGGAGGAGCTTGGTGAGATCTCCAGGAGAAGATTGCTGCTCAACTCTGAGGCAGGGCTTCCAGCAGATGAAGGCACTCCTGTGCATAAGGTGGTTCTAAGGAGATCAGATTGACTACAGGGCAGTGGGAACAGTGGTAGATCTGTGTAGTGTGGGAGGCCGTGGCTTCTCTGTGGACCACTCCATAGACTGAGGGGATTTCTCTAGCAGACTGGAGAGGATTTGTGGTGCTGTGGACCACATGTTCACTCTTCATCTCAGTCCTTCGGCTCTGCCACATTAAGCAGATTCAGGAATCAACAAGGATGGAGCCTTTGAGAGAAAGTGTAGCCCAGGTACTCAGGATAACCCTTCCTGCCTCAGACTCCCCTAGTGCTAGGATTGCAGCCTGTGTTACTTCCAACTGAAACTTTATATTGGAATTTTAATTCCTCTTGGTTTCTTCTTATAAAATACTCCTCTTTGTGGGGGGCAGGGAGGACACTTGTTTATTTGTTTGTTTTTGCCCCAACTGTTTACAAGTATAATAAAGTCCTCTTACTTGGGAGGGCCTTACAAAATAGAATAGGCAGCAGGCCATATTGAGCCACTGGCTTGTCCATTGCCTGCTGTGCCCTGCAGCATCTTCAAGGAGAAAACTGCTGCTGTGTCCTTTCTAAACTGACCTCCAGAGGCTTACAGGATGCAGGAGGCCTACCCAGAGAAGCTCTGGGTTCTGAGTGCTGCTCACAGTGCTCCTTAAAGCTTTGCTTTGACCTCAGTGGTGCAGCTGCTTTCCTACTGGCCCATTGTGAGAATAGTCAGTATTTGGGGCAAAGTTGAAAGCGTGGAGTAGGAACATAGCTGCCTCTGAATCTGCATAAGGGTATACCACACCAGCATTGGTTTGAAGACTAGAATCAGCAGTGTCTCACGAGCCGAGAAACCATTCAAAAGAGCAGGTGTGAGTTTTGTTCCTGTGGTTTAGGGCTGGTCACAGGAGAAGTATTGTTGTTGTTCTTTTATACCATGACAAACATTTGTCTGGGAAACTCATGGGACTCCTGAAGCTGATCCATCTCCAGCTGACTAGATTTTTTTGTATGAATTTAATATGCTTGGGAAGCAGCCACCTGCTATGGGAAAGGCAGTGAACTTCCTGTTCCCAGCATAGAGTGAGGAGGAAGTTTACACACGGAGGCTGCTCTTGGATGCAAAATGATTGATTCAGAAGGCCTTTCTGCTTTGCCATTCAGAACCCCCTTGGCAGATTGGTCTCCTTTCTAAGAAAAGAACAGAATGAAGGGAGACAAGCTGGCTCTGGTAGGGAGTGTGGTGCCCTGATTTGCTGAGATGCTGATGAGAGGAAGATGTGTTCTGGGAAAGGATTCTTTTGGCACAGTAAATGAACACCCTCGGGAGTAGTCTGAAGCCTGTTGGGTCTCACACATAGAGGAAGGGCTTCCATTGTGTGGTTCTGAGGCAGGAATAGCCCTCTCTGGCCATGCTTTGGCCTCGTTGTCCCTACACCTGAACCAATTTGCTTCAGGAGTAGCCAAGTGTCCAGCCTTGTGTATCACAAAGTGTTCTAACTTTAGAGGAAAGGGCTACCATCAAACACTAGGGTATCTAGGTCTGAATGTCAGTGCCAGATTCTATGAGGCGGGATCAGGGGAGCCCATCCTTAGCATCTTTACCCCTGGATTTCAGTGCCTTGGACACAAATTTGTCAGTGAACCGTGCTGAGATCAGAGGCCAGTCCCAGAGTTCATGGAACCTGGAGATCCTGAAACAGGTTTCGGCCCTAATGCTGCAGAATGGAATGATGATTTCAGCTCAGCCTCAGAATTGAAGTGCAGAACCATTTGATCTGGTAGCATCTCCAGAGCTCACGCGCCAAGTCTTCAGGATGCAGGATTCAGGAAGGAACTTGAACATTTTATTACCCAAGGCGAGCATCACCAGCTCAGATGCAGCTGAGACATACTCGGTTGAATCGTCGGGCGGTGGTGGCGCACGCCTTTAATCCCAGCACTTGGGAGGCAGAGGCAGGCAGATTTCTGAGTTAGAGGCCAGCCTGGTCTACAGAGTGAATTCCAGGACAGCCAGAACTACACAGAGAAACCCTGTCTCAAAAAACAAACAAACAAACAAACAAACTCGGTTGAATCTAAGTACTTCTGCATTTTTCCTTTCTGAGAGTCAAACCCCCAAGACACTGGGAAACCCCAGTCTGGTTTTGTAAAGATAAATTGTCTGAATAGAATCATAATGGGCAGGTGACAGTGTCTGCCAGGTGATCCCTGGCATCAACTGTGTCCCAGCTTCTGGGCTACACAGCATCCCCATGTTGGTCCCAGCTGAGAAGTAGGCCCTAAAACAGCCTTAGCTGTTTAGAATGCTAGAGGAGGACCCACTCTGTCCTGTAGGACCTTCTGGAAGTCTGATCCCTGGTAAGAGTCACCACTACCTGGTATAATACTAACACACGGCAGCAGGGGTACTATATACATGAGCTCCAGGGCATATTTCAGTTTGCCAGTGCTTCATATAGATGGCAGTCTGTCCAGCTCAAGACATGGACATGCCCTGAGGCTCAGAAGCCAAGTCGGGCTGGAAATAACAGGATGTGCATACACCCCTAGGGTAGCACTCACTCCTAGGAGAGAGCTAGGTGTGTACCTTCAGAGAGGGACATATTCTGTAACTCACAGCTCCAGCTTATCAGAACTGTCCAGTGGTTTTTAAATGTGCTTTTTAGAGGGAGCCTTTTATCAGCTTATTAATCCCAGAGTCTACTGGAGAGTTTTCTTGTGGAAAGAGTATAAAAACAAGGTCTTAAATCGCACAGAGCAAAAAAGACTTCCTTTTATGGGCAGCACTGGAAGGGCTGACTCTGGATGATTTAAAAGAGGCATCACATGGCTTGTTTTTACTGATGTCACCGCATCCGTACCCTACCCATGGCACCTCCTCAGCCCCACCCCCACCCCTGGCCACGGGGCATGGGGCCAGACACATCTCATGTTCTTGCCCCCGGTTGCACTTTTCTATTCAGGGATAGGCCTGTCAGCCAGAGAGGAAATTGCAGCCTGGCCACAGAGCTAAGCTCCTTGTGTCTGCTTCCCATTCCAGTTGATCCTTCGGGAAAAGATGGGGACAGGGGAAACAGGCTTTATTACCGCCTAACCAGAGTAGGGGAGCATGCTACCTGCCTGCTGTCTATGCACACCAAACCCTCCCATGAGCTCTGACTGGCTGTGGACAGCCAGGAGAGAGCATTCTGGTAGTGGGACCATGGTTACTCTTACTCGGGTATCTACAGCGAAGCCGCATTGTCTGACAGCCTCACTCCGTTCCAACTCACTCACGGTGACTTCAGACAAATGATTAAATGTTTTGGTTGGTGCTTTTTCCTTATATATAAGATGAGGATGTGTTGTAATTGTTGCAATAAAGAGACATCTCTGGCTCTCACGGACTAATGTGACTCCCAGGCCCAGAGCTCTTAGTACCTACCTGCAACCTGTCGTGTCCCACCGGGACCAGTCACTTAGCGCCAGTGAGAATACCTAGTTAGCCTTGTCTTTGGTCCAGTTTGTTTTCCTCCTTCGAAGGCATTGGCCGCTTTTTTGGGATTTTTCTTCACCCCCAGAGGAGTAGGCAGTAAAAATTGTAGAGTTGCTAGCTAAATAGTCTTTGTCTCAACTACTCAACCTACAGAGGAGCTTAAAAACAGCCACAGGGGCTGTATAGCCAGCTCTGCTCCAGTAGAATTCAGCTTGTAACAGGTTCCAAGCTACACCTGGGCCTCCAGAATGCTTAATTCTGGGTGGACCTCCAACACACCCTTTGCAATTTTCTCTTACAGTTACTATCTTCCACCTCATCTGACTTGACCCTAAAGATTCTGAGAAAGCTGGCCAGATGGGCAGGGGTCCCTTTTTCTCCACAAACAACTTCATGCCTACCTGTGGGCTGCTTTCACACGCCTTCACCTCTGTGGGATTATTTGCATGGCCCATTGTAAAGAAGTGAAGTGGCCTGGTAGCCCAGTGATCAGCCTGACAGGATGCCAGAGGCCTGTTTAGGGTGCTGTGAGATTCCTAGATATTCCAAGTTCCATTCAGTGGATTTTAGGGTAAAGCATCTGTTGAGCCAGGAGTTTTAAAACACAATTTCCTGGAGGAGCATAGTTGGAAAATTCTTTGGTCTCACGCTCCTGCAAATGAGAGCTGCCAGGTACCCCTTGCCTCAGAATCATGACCACCCTGTTCTTGCTTTCTGTCTGTTCATCTGTCAGAGTGGCACGGCTTGGGTACTGGAGCCATGACTGGACTAGGGCATCAAGGGAATGAAGGAAGAATAAGCACTTAGATATAGAAAGGCTGGGGCTGGGTGCTCTGGGCTCTGGAAGCTCAGTTTGTTTGGTATATACATTTGAACAGAGAGGCAGATTATTGCATGCAGATAAACAAGGAAGCAGGGTTATTATATACAACTGAACAAGGAGGCAGGTTTAGCCCATCTCTGCAAGGAAGCCATCTTCAGGATGTAAACATCCAGGGGGAGAACGTGACAGTGGACATGTTCTGCACACACTGTCAGCACTTGCACTCAGACCTCAGGGAAGGCTTTCCATCTCTCTGAGCATCACTGGGGAAGGCTTTGTCACACCTGTGGAACTGGGACATCAGGGTCCTTGACATGGCCATGTACATCCCAGCAATACACACTCACGAAGACCTTCCCTTGCTCAGGGTTTCCTCCACTCTCTACACCCAGGCCTTTCCTGGTCAGGGCCGTGGCCGCATGAACAGCAGGGCAGGGGAGCTTCCCAAAGGTTAGTGACCTTGTGGGAGTGATGCAGGTGCACCACGGGCTTTATACTGTTCTTACCTTGGCTTTGTTTATAGAAGAAACTTGTGCTCAGGGCTTTCCTGGCTTGTTGGCCTCCAACTCGAGGTTTCTATTAGAACTCTGCTTCTGGGCATCCTCAATCTTCAGGGCAGGGTTCTGCCTTCATGGGACATATGCAGTAAGCAGGTGCTGGCGTGAGATAGCAAGCTTGGGATATGTGCTCCTGTCTGGCACCCCTGCTGCCACCCCCCTCAGGCCCACTGCCAGGGGCACCCTGATGCCAGGAAGAAACTTAGAAATAGCCTTGGTGTGGGGTACAGAGAATGGTGCCTGTCAGGAAAGCTGTGATTCTCATTAGAGATAAAAGTTTCCTGCTTCTGGTTGATGGATGACTAGAAGAGGTGCTTCAGACAGAAAGTAGGTTGTATCTCTTAGCAGTGCTATTGTTAATAAGACCCTGTTCATGGTGGATTCTGTGAACCAAGACTTGAAGTGAGTTTGGGCTTGGCACTGTGGCTGGGCCTGAGTTCTGGGCACGAGATGTATGACAGGATGCCAGAGGCATCCAGATGGGAAACCAAGGAGGTACAGAGGTGGTATAGTTGGACCTCTCTGGCCTCAACAAGAGGCCTCTGGCAGCTCACCCCGCTTTCCTTCCCCCTCTTAGGTTTGAACTTATGCGCATGTGCTGGCAATATAACCCCAAGATGCGGCCCTCCTTCTTGGAGATCATCGGCAGCATCAAGGATGAGATGGAGCCCAGCTTCCAGGAGGTCTCCTTCTACTACAGTGACGAGAACAAGCCTCCTGAGCCAGAGGAGCTGGAGATGGAGCTGGAGATGGAGCCTGAGAACATGGAGAGCGTCCCGCTGGACCCTTCGGCCTCCTCAGCATCCCTGCCGCTGCCTGAAAGACACTCAGGACACAAGGCTGAAAATGGCCCAGGCCCTGGTGTGCTGGTTCTCCGTGCCAGTTTTGATGAGAGACAGCCTTATGCTCACATGAATGGGGGACGCACCAACGAGAGGGCCTTGCCTCTGCCCCAGTCCTCAACCTGCTGATCCTCAGACACCGAAGCACGTGCAAACAGTAACGTGTGTGTGTGTGTGTGTGTGTGTGTGTGTGTGTGTGTGTGTCCCACTCGGTGGGTGGCAGGGGAGAACAGGTTGTAACAATCTATTCACAAGCCTCCTGTACCTCAGTGGATCTTCAGAACTGCCATTGCTGCCCACGGGAGACAGCTTCTCTGCAGTAAACACATTTGGGACCTTCCTTTTTTTCAATATGCAAGCAGCTTTTTATTTCCCCTACCCGAACCGTTAACTGACATGGGCCTCTGCAAACCTTAATGGCAACACTTAATAGCAACAGGATACTCGAGAACTGAGTTTCCTCATTCTCTGCCTTTTTCTCTCTTCTGCCTTCCCTCTCTCTCCTCTCCCCTCCCACTTCTATGCTCTCCTTTCTCTTTTTTCTGCTTCACAGTGGAAAAAAAAAAGTTTGCAAAAGCCCAGCTGGGAAGCCTTTTTTTTTTTCTTTTTTTTCTTTCTTTTTTTTTTTTAAATCAGATTGACGTAATGGCTGTCCCTGGGGCTCCTCATCACCCCTGTATACACCTGCCTGACACCATAGGTCTTTACAAAAAAAAGGAAAAAGAAAAAAAAATTCGCACACTGAGATGAAATTTTTTTAACTGTACCTTTAACCTTTTTTTAGGGTCATCCAAAAATTTAAAAGGGCCATTGCTCATCCGTGGTTAATCATTTTCATGCTGCCATATTTGCCAAAATCCTGTTTTTGGTTTGGTTTTTCTCTCGCGCATGTACTCCCTGCGCTGATTTACCTTTGTCCAGAGGCATGGGATGAAACGCAGTGTCTAGTCGAGAATACCATTTGAGAGGCACATTGTCGAGGCCCCCACTGTGCCCGGCCTGCTTTCCTAGCTCACGTCCCCCGGGTCTCGTTGCATGATGACTAAATTACTGTTTGGGGGAACTGGACAAGATGCAACTCGCCCTCCTTGAAGAAGGGTAAAGTGGAACTGGGTCTTCACACCACCCTACCCACAGCACCCCAAGAATCCTGGAGGAAATGGCCATGGGCAAGCCTGAAGGTGGTCCTCATACCAGCCTCGTCCCCCTCCCCAGCCTCCCCCCTGGCCCCCCTGAGGGACACATGCGAAAGGGTTCCAGGGACTCTGCCCGGCAGTTGGTACAGATGTGCAGGGAAGGGATTCAGACCCACAGCAGCGTGTGGAGCAGCCCAGGCAGTGGATCCAAGCAGTCTGAGTTTTCACATCGTCTGTTACTAGGACTTCTTCATGGGTCTCTCAGTTCTATGTTAGACCGTGAAACATTTGCATACACATTGTCTTTAATGTCAGTTTTATAACTTTTTTACAGTTCAGATATTCATCTATACGTCTGTACAGGAAAAAAAATAGCTGCTATTTTTTTTGTTCTTTATCTTTGTGGATTTAATCTATGAAACTTTCAGGTCTACCCTTCTTCCTTTCCGCTCACTCCAAGAAACTTCCTATGCTTATTACTAGAGTGTGGTTTTTTTTCTTCCTCTTCTCCAGCAACTGATGCTTCTAGGACATAATTTGCCATGAACTGTTTGATGCCTTTTTTATAAATATATCTCCCTTCCCCTGCTCCCTGCAGCCCCATCCAGTATCTTCTAACCCATAGGCTCTGTGAGCACAGTCGCTGGTAAGGGAGTGGGGATGGTGGGAGGCTAGAGCCCACGTACTCCTGGGCCCTGCTCTCTCCTTTCTGCACCTCTCGTACACAGCATTAGAGTCTGTTACAGTGCAAGGCATGCCACAAACTCAGGTCAGAAACAAAAAGGTTAAAAATCCCACACATCCTGGTTTAGTGTTTCTAGTTCCCATTGTTGAAAGTCACACTTTGCTTTCTCTCCTTGCTTTGGTTGTCACACAAACACACACACACCATACACACACACACCAATTTTGGGATACAGTAGCAGGGTTTTTTTGTTTTGTTTTTTGGGGGTTTTTTTTGGTTTTTCAAGGCAGGGTTTCTCTGTATAGCCCTGACTGTCCTGGAACTCACTCTGTAGACCAGGCTGGCCTCAAACTCAGAAACCCACCTGCCTCTTCCTCTAAAGTGCTGGGATTAAAGGCGTGCGCCACCACTGCCCGGCTACAGTAGCAGTTTTAACTGCAGACATTGGATTATTTTTTTAAATGAATATTTGATCCTTCTGTCCTACCAAAAAAAAAAAAAAAAAAAAAAAAAGAGCTGTTGAATCCCCAGGGAACAGCAGAGCTGGCCCAGTGGCCCATCTGCCACCTTTTGCCATCTCCTTCACTAGACTGACCCACCTGTCTTTAGAACCAGTGTGTCTGAAGGAGTGGCCTCCATATGAGCAGGCTGTAAGGTACCAAAACCCCATGAAGGCCCAAGGCGCAACAGAGCTGACCTACGGTGGCCCTAGAGCCCCTTGCTGTTCTCTCTTAGCCGGAATCCCAGAGCTCTGGGCCCAGGGGTCCTGTTTTGTGTAGATTTTAGCACTTCTTACCAGAACAGTGACAGGGTGAGAGGTGCTTCTGGGTGGAAATATTTAAATTAAGAGTAAGAAAAATGTTGGAGGATGATGATTGCAGTTGTGACTCGAGATTAGACAGGAAAAAAAGCTTGGAGTTCTCCGGCTTGTCTGTAGTTTCAGGCTCACGGCCCCTCCCTAGTCTCTGCCCTACAGTTTCCCCTTAACAAAAATAGAGAAAAGGAGGAGGGGGAAAAAAGCTTATCGAGAAGGTATTTCATGTAGGACTTTTAATTTATTTTGTGATACCTGTTTTTATCACTATAGAGAAGCCCCTGTTATGAATTTAAATGCTGAGGAAAAGGTATATGTATCTCTGTGTATGTGTGTATTAGATGGGACAGTTTTTGGTTTGGGGGGGTTTCAAACATTTATCTACCTCACTCTTGTTTTTCGTGTGTGTGTGTGTGTATGTATATATATACATATATATACATATATAATACATCTCACACTTCTCAGAACCTGACAGTAGGCCAATGATACTGGTAACCTCATCCACTCCACAGGCCACATACCCAGGTGAAGCAGAGAGGGGGCTAGGCTAGTTTCTGGGGTCAAGGCAACACTAACTCAGTCAGCCTCTTCCCGCTCTGTCTCCAAAAGCCCACCTTTCCTAGGGCAACTTTGGTCTTTCTCCTCACCTGGTTCCCTACTTTGAACTCAGCAACCACCATGAGCACAGAGCACACCAGTGGAGGGGGGTCACCTGCCCATCCTCAGCTGGCTGACTTTGGAACAGAACTTTATACAAATTGAATGACTGACAAATTCTATCCCTAAGACAGCAGGTACTCCCAGGTTTTGAGGGCAGGAGGCACCCACACATAGGTTGTTCAAGAGTCCCAATGTGTGCACATGTCAGGGTGCCCTGTCATCCCCCTCAGCTGCTCCTCTGAGACCTGCATGGTGGCAGGGGCATGCCACCATTGCTCTCTTGGCATTGGTTCCTCTTAGAGGTACAGCCATCAGGGAGCTCCCGCCTCTGCCTCTGACAGAAGGCCAGTATAATAAAGGGGGCAAGACAAAGCCTGTGCCCCCTGCAGGCTGCTGTCTTTCCCTCTTCTCCCCTGTCCCCCCAGGGCTAAACAAGGACTGACCAAATCTTGAGGCTGGAAGGGCCAGTGGTTGGCACCTAGCCTTCTCCGTGCTCTGCCTCTGTCCACCCATCCGTCTGCTGCTCACGGGTGGACAGTGCGATCCTCAACTCCAGCAGCTGCTCTCACTGGCCCTGGGGACTTCAGCCGGGAAACTTGGCGGCTGATCCTTTCCCCCAGTGTGGAGAACAGCCTAACAGTTCAGTTAAACTCAGGAGCCCTTTGTCTCCTGCCAGAATGCTGCCCTTTTCTGGGTTCCTAGATGCTCACAGGGTCACTGGGAGATACTGTTTGATCAGGGTTTTCTTCTACACTGTAGGTGACTCTCTGGTATAGTGGCCTCTCCTCTCTTACACATACCTGCCGGTTTTCCACAACTGGATTTCTACAGCTCATTCAATTGATTTTAAGGGTTTTTTTCTTCTTATTATTCTTATTCTTATTATTATTGAAACTGTCTGAGTTGTTGGTGTTTTGTTTTGCGTGGGTGTTTTTTTTTCTTTAAGTAGAGAGAGGACACTAACGGTGTAGTGTGTCCGTCATAACAAATGCTCCAGAAACACTTCAATAAAAAGAAAAAGTCGGCTTGTATGAGGGCACAGTCGTTCTGCTGGATCAACCCACTCTGACTATTGCAAGGCATCATGTCCACAGTTCTAGCCTGATTTCATGCTGGTGTTCCCCGCCTCTTCCTGATTTTTCTCTTTATATGCTTCAAGTAATCTTACCAAGCTGAGTCGTGGCCTTTTTCACGCACCCCCTCTTCTGACTGGAGCTCACACTGCTTGAAGTAACATGAACCACTGAGGCACAGCATGCAGGTGATGTGAACGTTCAGGTGTTCCCCCACACAGCCCTTCCTGAATTGCGGAGATACAGTTGAGCCTGAGCTGTGTGCGGCCCATGCTTCCCCCATCTCCTTTCAAGAATGTCCTAACATTGGATTCATAGTTGGGATGAGGCTTCCTTCTTGAGATATAAAAGACTGTTCAAGGCCATCACTGGTCTCTCCTTCCTGCCTGTTTCTTATGACTCGGGACAATTCAATGGTAGGAAAATCAGCTTCATACAGTAGAAAAGTGATGGTTGTGAAATGAGCAGATGATGGAGTGGTATACTGTATTGTTTTTAGGGTGGGCTGACAGATGGATGAGCTATGTCTGATGCCAAGTTCTAAGCCAGTCTGAGCTCCCAGAACCTCGGCCTTAACAGCACACCCTTGTTGGCAGTGGCTATACCTGAGAGAGACAAACAGTGGTGGCAAGGTCACACTGAGCTCGTGTGGGTGAGAAGTCTAAGATGCTTTCCCAAGGTCCTCTGTCATCATTGTTGGGGCCTCTGAAAGTGGCCACACAGTGCTGAAGGCAACTCCTTTCCTAAAAGTTGGCATCCTGCAGAAGACAGGACCACCCCATCAAAATGCTTTGGCCCATTTTATCAGTTATGAATTTATGGTTTGGGGTTTTTTGTTGTTGTTGTTTTTAATGTTACGTTTATGTCTGTCTGATGTCTTTTCATTTCCTGGGCTAAGCAGCTGCATTGGGAGACCTGGACCAGAGAGATCTACTCCTTAAGAACCAGTGATGATGGTCAAACTTTATCACTACTCTTTGAACTAGGTGGTGATGCAAATGAGAACTTCAAGACAGGATGTTTGTTTAAAATTAAACCTCTCTTACCAGAGATGCTGAAGATAACAGACCTTGGACAGGCCAGGGGTCTTTGTTTTGAGCCTCCAGCTTGGATAACCAGTTGGTGATGTAGAGAAACGAACATTCCTTGATGGGATGACAGAGTGATGGTGCAGTAGGTAACTATGGTAACCGGCATCGTGATGTGAAGGGAATTGCTGACAGGGGGCAAAGGGCCTAGAAGAAGCATGGACCATATTTGGACTTGATGGTTTCTGAAGGTGTCAGACCACATGGAGGCTGTGGAGTCATCTCCGGGCATTTGGTTTCAGATAAGAAACTTGGCACCCTGCCCTGGAAACTTCTCCTAGAGCTAAGTCACGTGTCGAAGAACTCAGACTCCTTCACACTCATCAGATGAGTTGTCAGTCTGGGGCATGGCGTTTAGGGATTTATTTTGTTTTGTTTCTGTGAGAATTTCATAATCACTGATTTGTGTGTCCATTTGTGTCTGCATCTTTCCAGTAAAACATTCTTTAAATTACTCATTATCGTTTCCAATAGGGCTTCTAAGTCCAGTAGATTACGGGTAGTCGTTGACGAAGATCTGGTTTACAAGAACTAATTAAATGTTTCATTGCATTTTTGTAAGAACATAGAATAATTTTATAAAATGTTTGTAGTTTATAATTGCCGAAAATAATTTAAAAACACTTTTTTTCCTCTCTCTGTGTGCAAAAATATGTGTTTGTGGTCTTTTTTTTCCCCCTTTGTTTTCTTTTTCTTTATTTTTTGACACTTGTTTACTAGCTAGCTTTACAATATGCCAAAAATAAAAGATAAAAATTTTAAAAAAGGTAATTAATTAATTAAAAAAAATCCTTCCTGGGACCCAAATTGTGGTTCACCCTCTTTCCCACATGCTTTCTGCTCTAGTTTGTAAAAAAAATAAAAATAAAAAAATAAACAAAACAAAAAAAAACAAAAGGAATGCCAGTGGTTTAGAGAGTACTTCTGTATTCTTCAGTACCTTCATCTTGGAACCCTTTGCTGGAGAAAGGAATTCTCTGTTACTGACTGTTCCCTGTGGAGCCTAAACAGATAGAAAGAACCCAGAATCTTGCTGGCCATGGAAGTAGCAGTGTGTTGCCACCCAGCAAAGAGATGACACTCACTGGTGATATCTGGCTGGTGTTTGTCCTAGTTCCACAATGCCATGGAGATGGGAGGGTTTCAGGACACTGGAATGGCTTCATGGTGATCACATGATTCTGTTTATACAGGCCATTGGCACATGTGCCTCAGATCCTAAAGAAAGCTGTGCCTACCTGTATTTAATGCTGAATGCTGAAGGTCCATTTTTTCCAATACAGAACAAACTGGTAACAAAAACCACAACCACAACGTGTGTCCCCCTCACCACCACCCCCTTTTTTAGAATTAAAATCCATGTCCTTTGGTTCCCCATGCATTATTGGCCGTGTCTCTACGGTTCCACTAGATACCATTGTTGAAAACATCTGGAATTTTCTAACACTGCAGGAAAAAGGTCTAGGAACCGTTTGTGGGTTTGTTTTTTCAGTTTCTCGTGGGTATTGGGCAGTGTGCAGACACATACGCAGGTGGAACAGGTGCCTGCCTGGTGACAACCCCTGTCTGCTTCCTAAGCCAGTGAGGTTGAGGTGAGAGCTTTGTCAGAGCTTGTCTACCTCTGGGATTTAAAAAAAAAAAATCAAATCAGAAGATGCAATGGAATGGATGCATCGCCAATAATGCATTTCTAAGTTTTCTTGTTAAATTTTTTCTTAAAAAAGAAAAAAAGTCTAAAAAAGATAATAATATGGCCAATTTGTTACATAAAATAACTTTCTGTGTATAAATTATTCCTAAAAAAAAAACCTCTCTGTTTATATATAAAAGAAAATCAGTAGATGAAAAAAAATTCAATGTTTTTGTATATTCTGTTGTAAGAATTTATTCCTGTTACTGCGACATACTCGGGATTCTTTACATTATGAAAAAAGAAACTTTGTCTATTTTGAATGGCTGGAGCTAAGGCCACTTGAGTCTATTACTCTGCTTTTTTCTAGTAGTAAAGTACCACATGGATTAAGTTAAATAAAAGGATTCTGTATGCACCTTTGTCTCTGGTTGGTTTCCTCTCTGTTCTGGAACCATCCCCCACTTTCTCAGAGAGCTGAGCCTGCGTGTGCGTGCGTGCGTGCGTGCGTGCGTGCGTGCGTGCGTGCGTGTGTGTGTGTGTGTGTGTGTTTTACATGTGTCACTCGGAAATGCTCATCGCAGAAAAGCATCTCCACATCCCTGACAGCTGAGTTTCTCCAAATGCAGATTGCTGTTGAGCTTGGAGAAGTGACTGTCTCCCCATTAAATCAGCTAGAGGAAAATTAGAGTCCGTGAAGAACAGGTTTCGGTGCTGCTTTTACAGGCTTGTCTCCTGGACTCCTGGTTGACAAAAGGCCTAGGTGGGTTGGATATGTGTGAGTCTGGGGGCAGGGCAGGGTTGCCAAAAACATAAGTATGTGCATTTTCATGTCCGAGGTAATGGTTCACAGTTGGGGTGCCTCAGGCTGTGCCTGGGTACAAGTTGATGAGCAGTTAGGTTGCCCTCAGGTACTCTGAAATGTTGACCTCTCCGTCTTTGTCCTGGGAAGTTGGTGGGCGGTTTGGATTGGAAAATGAACCGAGCCATACATTCCAGACTCTTGGGAGAGTGTGGAGCCTTCTCACTAAACACTGACAATGGGGAAAGTCTGACAAAATCAGGACACCCTATGAAGAACTGAACAGTAAGTCATAAGTAGCAGAAGCAAATCCGAGGCAACTCAAGACCCAGTGAGTCTTCCGAGTAACCAAACCCAACGGGTATTTGGATTTATAAAAGGTCATTTTGAAAGAGCACACCTTCCAGTCTGCTACTATTTCAGAGCTTTTGCTCACCAAGTGCCCTGGGAGCTTCACTAAATAACTCTGAAGATCTCATTTCTGAGCCATCCCGGACTGGTGCCATGCCTCCAGCTTGCCATGACATGCCTTACAAAAAACCTGCCTGGCCGGAAGCAGCTGCTTCTAAGGATGAAGGTACTAAACCTTTAAAAGTTAAGAGTCTCTTCCCCTCCCCTCGGAGTCTGAGTCACCTTTTTTTTTTTCCTTCTGAAACAACTTTTTTTTTTTTCTGTGTAGCTTTGGCTGTCCTGGAACTCATTGTGTAGACCAGGCTGTCCTAGAACTCAGAGATCTACCTGCCTCCTTGGTGAACCTTGTCATTAAAGGCATGTGCCACCACTGCCTGGCTGAGTTACCTCTTAAGAGGGTTCTATAATTTCTCTTTTTTCTTTTTTAACACTTGCTTACTAGCTAGATTTACAATATGCCCAACCCCCCCCCCCCAAAAAAAAAAAAAAAAAATTATAATCACCCCAACCGAGCGGGCCCCACACTCTTTTTTTTTTTTTTTTTTTTTTTTGCTAGTGTGTTGTTGGTAACACATTCTCGGGGTATTCAAAACCAACCTACAAAGGCAGGAGTTTTTATTAGTCTGGTTTATAGATAAACACACAATCATGCTTAAACCTCCCAGCCATTAAACAACCAACGTAAACCAGTGTTTTATACTATGGCTATCAAGCATACAAAGCCACCCACTATAAGCCATAACTGAACAGGATGCAGTGTGTATTGCTAAGGGGATGCCAGGCCATTTACAAAAACCACAATGCAAATGAGTGCCTGGGGTCTTGAGAAACTTGAGAGATACAGAAGGGGACGGAAGTGCTGCTCATCAGTGGGCGCTCTGGGCCTCCCACCTAAGGTAGCTTTCTTTTTTTGATTTTTTGTTTGTTTGTTTGTTTGCTTGTTTGTTTTTCGAGACAGGGTTTCTCTGTGTAGTCCTGGCTGTCCTGGAATTCACTCTGTAGACCAGGCTGGCCTCGAACTCAGAAATCCGCCTGCCTCTGCCTCCCAAGTGCTGGGATTAAAGGCATGCGCCAGCCACCACCGCCCAGCCCTAAGGTAGCTTTCAAACAAACTGTTTTTGAATGTGTCTGGCCAGGTGCCAAGTGACCTGAAGTATCACTGCAGCCCACTCCTGGGACAAAGGGACTTAAGGTTTCAGGCAGGAGCTCTTTGCTCACAGAGAGGGGTCGCCATGGGACCAGCCAAGCAGCTAGGTCCTGTGCAGGTGCTCTGTACCATCCCAATCCACCTTAGGGTTTGATCTGCCTTAGTGTGACTTGGCTCTGTCATATGTAAAATGCTCCTGGTTTATTTGCAGAGGGAGTCTTGTAAAGTCATTTTCTTGCAGAAGCTGGCTGATTTCTGTGAGTTCCAGGGCAGCCAGGGCTACACAGAGAAACTTTCTCAAGACGACAAAACAAAACAGAAGATGCAGAGATGGCTGAGCACTCTGAGGGCTTAAGAGGTCTTGGATTCGATTCCCAGCTACCACATGGTATCTCATAAACATCTACAATGGGATCTGGTGCCCTCTTCTGGCGTGCAGGCATGCATCCAGGGAGAACACTGGATACATAATAAATAAATAAATCT
This sequence comes from Grammomys surdaster, assembly GCF_004785775.1. Lineage (NCBI taxonomy): Eukaryota > Metazoa > Chordata > Mammalia > Rodentia > Muridae > Grammomys > Grammomys surdaster. The sequence goes on along the minus strand of NW_021604712.1, from coordinate 7,142,228 downwards.
GAAAAACAAAAACCAGTTGAGAGCTATTCAGTTCATTTGGTTTTGATACTGGGGTTTGGTGGCTCCTTGTAGGGCTAGCTATTGAACCCAGGGCTTTGTACATTCATAGTCTCTCTCCCTTCTCCCCTCTCCTCTCCCCCTTCTAATCTTTCTTACTCTCTCTTCCTGCTCTTCTCTCCATCTCCCCTCTCCCTGGCTATCCTGGGACACACACAGACCAGATCTCAGGCCACACACTGCCATTGAACAATGCCCCCAAGTCATTCCTAGTGTTGTGACAGAGTCCCCTGACAAAATCAACTTAAGGAGGAAAGGGTTTGTCCTGGTGTACAGTTCAAGGTGGCAGAAGATGTACCACATGCAGGGAAGGCAGAGGGGCATCAGGAGAAGGCTAGCTGGTCATATGGTGTCTGCTATTAAGAATGAGAGTGAAAAGGAAGATGGGGGAGCGCTATAACAAGAGGAACTCACTTTCTCAGGCAAGGCTCCACCATCTAAAGATTCCACAACCTTCCAAATCAGGAGCAAACCAGAGACCAAGTGGTTCAAACACAGGTAGGGGGTGGGGCATTTCACATGCCACCACAACAAATGGTTGCAGAGAAAGTGCTAGCAGAGATGGAATAATAAACGCCACTGAACTGCTTACTTTAAAATTGTTAAAATGAGAGAGAGAGAGAGAGAGAGAGAGAGAGAGAGAGAGAGAGAGAGGCTCTGAGACTACAGACTGGGTGGCCCAGAAGCCATTCACAAGACCTAAATGACAAGCTTGGGGATCAGAAGATCAGAATTTGGGACCCTGGAGCCAGAGCTACACCTGCATTTCTGACCTTCTGAAACAGCTCTGTCATCCTGCCAATCTAGGAAGCCTTGGAAGGGAAACTACTGGCTTGCATATGATTGTCATGAAGGTCATAGCTTTCCCCTAGTTAATCCCTTATGTGGCATCCGCCTTTGGGGATTTTCTTCTTGCTTCAGACACTAAAATCAGTCTGTGATTCTGTGTGTCCACCCTGCGCCTTGTAACTGTTTCACAAGCCACTTTTTTAGAGTCTCTTATAGCACAGCTGGCCTTTCCACCCAAACCTGAAACATTTCATTTCGTCTAAAGAGGGCATCCCCCTGCTGCTTCCCTTTGAGTCTGGACTTCCCCACTTTCTACCAGCATTTCTTGGATGATGACTTGCAAGGCTTTGCCCAGAAGGCTGGCTGAGAGCCAGTGCGACAGAGGAGGGACGTGGATGAGCGCCGCATGCCCAGTCCCAAGGTGCAGAGACAGGTAATAGGTGTAATCGCAGACGTACCTGCAACCACATGAAACTCCCCATTACTCCCAGATCTTGTCACTGCCAGACACAGTACAGTTTTCATAAAGCATGAGTTTGTGGGTGCCTATGCCCACGTGCCCACTACCACTTGTGTTTGACTCTTCTGATAAAGGACATGGGCCTAAGAACACACCAGACAGACACTGGTTCTTGGGTTCATAGTCTAATGACCAGCAAGTGGTCAGGACAGAATTGAGCCAGCCTATTAAACAACTAGTGGTAAAACACCTTGACCACAGTGACTCCCTTATTGCCATCTTCCCTCGGGTATTTCTTTATCCCTAGAAGAGAGAAGAAGGTGCTTAGGGGAAGGGGCCGTCAGCATTTGGAGACGAGCTTAAATTAATCCGCAGTGCCTGTGACAAATAAGGGGAGTTTTGGAGATGCCTGTGACCAAAGCAGCCACATGGACAGCATAGGATAGCTTCTTGAGGAGAGAGAAGGGACTCTGAGGGACAATCCATCTCTCCCACCTGTTTGGCACAAGGACACCTGAAGTACCTGCCCGCATCTCTAGAAAAGGCCACCTCGACATCCTCAACAGCAACACGCCTGCAGACCTCCTTCATGTTGACAACAGACAGCATCACTTCCGGACCACCTGGGAGGCACACACCATCCTCTGGCTGAAAGCCTCTTACATCTGAATCCCGATAGCCTCGGTTTTTGCCACACTGTTCCAGAAAGATGGCCTTGGTGGAAGTATCCATGCCCACGTGCACAGCAAGCTGTATGAACATACACATAAAAAATCCCAGGACACCAGATCACTAGATGTGCAGAAAGGCCCAGTGATGGCACAGCCCTGCTCCCAGATATAAAATGAATCAAGCTCCAAATCCTCCAGGAGACCCCAGGATCCCTGCCTAGGCCCCTAATTAATGGTGCTGATACAAAAGGAGCATATCTCTGGGTTGACTTAGGCATGCTACATCTACATTTAAGGACTTTTCTATTTCAAATGGCTCTTATGAGGTTGTGTGCTCTCTTTTGCCATAGGTGGGTGGGGGCAAGCAGGTATCTAAGATGACCCTGGCTTTTAGTGGAATCATGTATCTTTTCAATGAAATTTCCGTAAAGGAAGCTAGCAACAGTCTAATTGAATCTTGTTAGACTTTAGTTTTTCCTCCTTTGAGAACAGCTGCAAAGGATTTTACTGCAGTGTTTAGTCAGTGTCTTACCACAGGGTGCTGTGTCTGATTTCCTTCATTCCATAATCTTTCGAGGAATGGATATTGGTGTACACACACACACACACACTCACACACACACACTCACACACACTCACACACTC
>NW_021604712.1:7134612-7139596 GCF_004785775.1 Grammomys surdaster | reverse complement strand
CTCACACACACACACTCACACACACTCACACACTCACACACACACACACACACACACACACACATTTTTTTTTTTTGAAGACAGGGCTTCTCTAACAGCCCTGGCTTTATTGGAACTCTCTTTGTAGAGCAGGCTAGCCTAAACTCATAGAGATTTACCAGCCTCTGCCTCCCAAGTACTGGGATTAAAGAAAGGCATATGTCACCATACTTGACATTGTGCCCCTGTTTACACAGTGCTTATATTCAGTTACTATGAATTGGCAGAGGACTTTTGTTTGCTTGAAATGGGGTTTTGAACTCATACCATAGACCAGGCTGGCCTTAATTCACAGAGACCTGCTTGCCTCTGCTTCCTGAGTACCAGGATTAAAGGTGTGAGGCACCATACCAGGCCCCTGGCAGGATGCTTTGAAGGTGGACTGACACTGACTGGACCGCCATCAGACCTTCCTAGGCCTAAAGCTCTTTGCCCTAAATCCCTCAGAACAGCCAGAATTAGTCATAAACTTGAGAGGGTTTAAGAGGCTGGCTTAAATACAAGATTCCTATTTCATCCACCCACCCTCCCCCTGTCATCTTTTAAGATCTACTTTGTGTTTCAGCATAAACTTATACAGAGACCCAGAATCTTGTGACAGAAGCTTGTAATTCACATTCTTGATGGAGCCCTGGGAAAAGGTGCACCCTAGCCTTCAAATTTAGATCAAGGTCCAGAAAGTTCTTAGACTCTGAGTCCATCATCAGTTTCCTAGACCCACAGCCTCTCCAGGTATCACTTACTTGTGGTTGAAAATCTTCCCAGATTGTGGTGAGCCTCTGTTTTACCTCCCTGTAATCCACAGGCAGCTGCAGAGTTCGAAGTTCTATGTTAGTATCCACCCCTAAGCCCAGCTTGGAGAGTTCCTGTAAAACACAGCGGGGGGGTGGGGGTGGGAGGGTTGCCTCAGTTCCCTGGGCACAAAAGTACCCAGACTGTATGCTCAGGGTCTTCTCTGAGCCCCAACCCATCCTTCCTGGTATGGAGGAACTCAAAGTGATCAGAAACCAGAAGAACAGCCCCAGCTCTCTCAGCTATCCTTCCTGAAATGGAGGCACCCTAGGGAGACACATCTGAACAAGCCTTGTTTGCAGCCCTGAGGTCTGTGGATTGATGAAGATGAGCCAGAGCGAGAGGCTGGGAACATACGTGGCAGCAGCAGAGGCTAGGGTAGCAGAAGGCAGCTCAAGAGCACCGAGGCCTTTGGGAAACTGGTATGACATGCCGTTCTCAGCAGCTGACAGGTGTCTTGCATGCCACAAGGCAAATAAATCATCTAGCCTTGCGCTCCTGCTGCTAATCCAAACACCAACTGTCTGGTGTAATCTGATGAGTCCCTAGTCATCTCTACCGAAGGGTACAACTGGGACACTCCACCCCAGGAAGGATGGAGATATGAAACTTGAGAAGGCTGCAGATCCTGGGTGGAGTGCTTAGTCGGGTGTGGACTTCTCTGGGACAATAGGAAGCCGCAGAAGGATTGCAGTCAGGAAACAAAGAGCGTAGAGCAACCTCTTAAGAAAATGGAGTGAGGTACAAGTAGGGTAGGGCTGTCTTGGGGTCAATGTGAAGTATCCAAAGGGAGCTGGTCTTGGCTCTGTGTGCCTGGAATTGGCAGAGAGGTTATTATGCAGATAAGATTTTAGAAGCAAAAGCCATGAATTTTATTTATTTATTTATTTATTTATTTATTTATTTATTTATTTATTGTGAGAGAGAGGACAGGAAAGGGAGGGTGGAGGAAAAGGAAAGAAGGAAGGAATGAGAAAGAGGAGGAGAGGGAAAGGGAAAGGCAGGAGGGAGGGAAGGGAGGGGAGGGGAGGGGAGGGGCAGGAAGTGACGCAAGGCTAGATGAGCTCGGGAAGGATGTGACCATCCTCCTTTCAGGCAGAGTAGAAATAGCATAGTTGGAAGAAAGAAAACCAGGACCTGAGATCTTAGACGTGTGTGCTCTCTCTTGGTCCCAGTTCAGCCAAGAATGTGAGGCCCAGCTCGTGCTTCCATTTCTGCCTGAACTGTTCCTGACTTCCTTTCCTGGCACTTCCGGGCACCCAACTGTATGCCTTCTAGGTAAGATGGCCGCCCACAGATCCCAGGCAGGCTCTTTCTCTGGGCTCTGGGGAGGTGGTCCTCAGAGGCAGGTGGATAGCCTCTCTGTCTGTGCTGATCTTCTCGGAGGATGAGGTGCTTCTAGACAAAGGTTGGAACCTCCCAAGCCTCGGCTTCCCTGCCTGTTCAAAACACAAGTGCCCCTCTCAGGGCTGTCATGAGAGTCAGGCAAGGCCGTACAGCTGGAGGGCCACTTGGAGGAAGATGCTCTTTGGATCTTGAAGGGTTAGTTTGGAGGTGTACAAAGATCCTCCTTTCTGCTTCCTTTCTCTCCCCCTTCCCAATTTGTCTTCCTGCTTTTCTTCCTTTCTTCCTTTCTTTGCATAATTCTTGCCTCTCCTTCCCTTCCTCTCATCCCCCCCACTCCTATCTACTCATCCTTCCCCCACCTTACCACGTGGTTACTGTTCATGAGTCTAAATAGTTTAATGATCATTTTCTCACAAGCTGGAATTGAAAGACCCCTGTGAGGGGAGACCCTCGCTCAAGTCGTGGGAATTCACAGCCACCCAGAAACTCAAGAGACTGAACTTGCTGCAAACTGAAAAAGGTTTTACTTCGGGATATCAGCCGGCTGAGGCCGAAACTCAGAAGAGGAGCGTCGACCCTGAGGCCAGAGGGAGAAGAGTATTTAAAGGAGAAAACCACAAATCAGGGGGGTACAACCCAAGGAGTAAGGGAGAATCATAAGAACATCAGCAGACAGTATCATAAAAACAGTGGAAGGTCCCCAGTCCATTCGATCCTGTGGGAAACACACCCTGTGTACTTATTTTTTCAAGAATTTAATCTTGTTTAATCATCTATCATGTGGCCAGCCAGTCCTTGGAATAGCCCAGATGATTGGTATTTTCTCTATGGTCAACCAGTTCCTAGAACCCAGAGCCCAGAGCCCAGAGCCTATGAACCTGATGACCTGCATTCTTGGTTCCGCCCTTTTGTGGTCCGATAAGTTCCTGGAGCACAGATGGTCTGGCTTCAGCCTCTATATGCTAGGGGTCTCAAAAAAGGTTTATTCTTTTCAGAATGAGAGAGAGAGAGAGAGAGAGTCCCGGCTAGAGGCTTGTGAAAGAGAACAGCAAAAGTCAGACCTGGGAGAAGCAGCATTACAGAGCCAAGAACAAGGCTGGGGCTGAGTGCTGGAGCAGCTTACGTCGCCTAGCATGAGCAAAGTCTTGGGTTCCATCCCAGAACTGAAGAAATGGAAGAAAAGGGCTGGTAGAAGGAGGAGGCAGAACGGAGTCTAGCCATCGGTGGACAGTGATGTAGCCATTAAAACAATGTAACGTAGACATTACAAAGACCACTGAAACTGAACTCCTCTGAGAAGGGAAGCTTACCAGCATGGTCAGCCCTGAGCGCAGAAACGCTATACTTGGTAAGATGTTTCCAGGCGTATCATGTACCAGTTTTCTGAGCGAATGAATAGTCCAGTCATCATCCAAGGCTGCACCTGAAGGACCCTTGGCACTCTGCTAAGCATCTCCCCACAGCCTTGAGAACAGTAGATACCAGCCCCATCCCACACAGGGGACAACCAAAGTCCACAGGGACACAATTAAATGGAAGACATTTCAGCGAACAGTGTCAAAAGAGATACAGGAGGAAGCTCAGGGACCCTAGAGGCTATCCACAGCCCTTACTCCTGTCTTGAGAATCCTGAGGTGCTGGTTAAAGGCAGCCTCGGATGACGGCTGGACTAGTCATTAACTCAGAATATTGGTACATTATATGCCTGAGTGTTGTTGAGTTCTGTCCTCCACATAGGGTGCTTGCCCTGTCCGTCTCCCGATATCCGTATGTGATTCTTCCAAACTGATGTGTCAGTCTTGCCCGGAAGATCCAGGATGAAACAACAGGGACCCTCTATCCAGTCACTGTCTCCAAATATTTTTGATCATGTGCCCCATTAATAAAAACGTTTGACACAGCGTGTCTGCCCCATTAGCTGGTGTCAGGGTGACACAAGGCACAATGCACACTTCAGTATCTCTTCCCTGGTGCTCTGTGATTAGGCTACATGACACTCACTCAGGACTCCGGCTTTGGGAGGGTCACGGGAATTGTCATTCCTCATTTCCGTGTGGTTCACATTAATTCATTTTATCCCCAATGTGTGATGTTGTTACAGATCATTTTTATGAGATTTCTTGGTCATAATGTGAGGATTAGTTTAATTAAGGCGGAATAGCGTGACCCCGGAACCCATTAACAGGTTGAAATGCTTTATAATGAACTGAGAGTAAGAAGAGGAAGACAAGCTTTTAAAGCAACTCTGTGTCTTTTCCCCAAAGGATCTCTAGGATCCTGGGCCTGAGGACCTGTGTAGACACCAAGCACGGCCGAAGGCCACGCTCTCCACTCACCACATATTGCTCAATGTTAAGTTCATGTTTGTATGGCCTATCCAGAGACCTTTGTATCCATGGAGGTAGCTGCTATTTAAAATAAGTAGAAAAAAATAGAAAATTGAGAGAGGGAAGGGGGATGGAGAGAGAGAGAGAGAGAGAGAGAGAGAGAGAGAGAGAGAGAGAGTGTTAAGGCCAAAGGGATGGCTCAGTGGTTAAGAGCACAGACTGTTCTTTCAGAGAACCTGAGTTCAACGGCCTGCACCCACATGCCTCACAAGTCTGCAGCTGTAGTCCCGTGGAATGTAGTGCCTTTTTCTGGTGTGCAAGATATACATGTAAACAAAACACCCATATACATAAAATAGATAAATAAATATTGAAGAGGAGGAGGAGGAGGAGGAGGAGGAGGAGGAGGAGGAGGAAGAGGAAGAGGAAGAGGAAGAAGAAGAAGAAGAAGAAGAAGAAGAAGAAGAAGAAGAAGAAGA
>NW_021604712.1:7102018-7134602 GCF_004785775.1 Grammomys surdaster | reverse complement strand
GAAGAAGAAGAAGAAGAAGAAGAAGAAGAAGAAGAAGAAGAAGAAGAAGAAGAAATAGTATTTCAGAAGATGTAGAGAACTTGGTAGTTCCTAAACGATCTCTGACTGACCATATGACCCAGTACCCCCGCTTCTGAATATATACTCCCAAACTGAAAGCTTGCAGCACTGTCCACAGTGGCGTAGAAGAAGACTCCATCCAAGTGTCTGGCAGAAGATGAGTGAGTAAGAAACACAGGCATAATAGGGAATTAGACTGCCTTTAAGAAGATCCTGTCTCAAAAAAAAAAAAAAAAAGACAAGGCCGGGTGGTGGTGGTGCATGCCTTTAATCCCAGAACTTGGGAGGCAGAGGCAGGTGGATTTCTGAGTTCAAGGCCAAGCCTGGTCTACAGAGTGAGTTCCAGGACAGTCAGGACTACACAGAGAAACCCTTTCTCAAAAAAAAAACCAAAAAAAAAAAAAAAAAAGATCTTGTTTCAACTGGGTGGTAGTGGTGGTGGTGGTGTTGCCTGCCTTTCATCCCCAGAGCAAGTTTCAGGACAGCCAGAGCTACACAGAGAAACCTTGTGTCAAATACATAATACATACATACATACATACATACATACATACACACACACATACACACAAACAAAAGACCCCATCTCCTTCCTTCTCCTTCCTGCCCCCTCCATTATTTAATTTAAAATTTTTAATGTACTTATTTATTTTGTCTGTCTGTATGTGGATACCTACATGCCATGGCTCACAATGCAGGTCCCAGGGCAAGTTGCAGGATCTTGTTTTCTCTTTCCACCCTGTGGGTTCTGGGGATCCAACACAGGTTGGCAGCTCTGGTCACAAACACTTTTACCCACTAAGCTGGTCCTCTATTTTGTTTTTTAAAAGCAGGATCTCATGTAGCTCAGGCTAGTCTCAAATTCACTATGTAGCTGAAGTGGAAGACCAGAATACTGCACCCCTGCCTCCACCTCACAACGAGCTGCAGTGAGACACACCACACCTAGCCTTTTCTTTCCTTCTCTCTTTCTCTCTCTCTCTCTCTCTCTCTCTCTCTCTCTCTCTCTCTCTCTCTCTCTCTCCCTTCCTCCCTTCCTCCCTCCCTCCCTCCCTCCCTCTCTCTCTCTCTCTCTCTCTCTCTCTTTCTTTCTTTCTTTCTTTCTTTCTTTCTTTCTTTCTTTCAAATTAGGAAATGAAAGAGACAGACTCTCACTGTATAATTTGGCCTGAACTAAAGGTCTATATCAGTGGTTCTTAACCTGTGGGTTGAGACCCCTTTGGCAAACCTCGATCTCCAAAAATATTTATATTATGATTCATAACATTAGTAAAATTATATCTATGAAGTAAGAACAGAAACAATCTTATAGTTGGAGGTCACCACAACACAAGGAAGGCCAAAAACCATTGGTCTAGGTTCTCCTGCCTCAGCCTCCTCAGTGCCAGGGTTTTAGGAATTTACCAGTACACTCAATGACGTGGATGAATCTTGAAAATATTATACTAAGTAAAGTAAGCCAGTCACAAAACTCAGTATAGTTCCACTTCCACTAAGTAGCTGTCAGTGTCAGAGAGACAGGAAGTAGAATAAATGGTAGTCATCGGAAGTCAGGTGGAGGGGGAGGTAGGGACCAGGGTTAAATCAGCAGGGTGTCTGTTCTACAGCTTCAGTGGTTCTAGACTCTTGCTGCACAATAATATGAATACGAAATAATAAAAGTCACCAGGACCTGGGGAAGGAGGCAAAGCGTGTTGTGAAAAAGTTCTAGAAATGAGTAGGGTCAAAGGTCAAATAATGATGGGAATGGAGTTGCTGAACTTCGTGGTATGTACATTAACACCATTTGTAAACTATGGCCTTCCCACAAAATGGTTGTTGTTGTTGTTGTTGGGATTTTTTTACCTCACTAGTAGAGGGCTGGTCTAAAAAAGACTACACTCACAGCACATGGCTTAACTCAGCAGAGATTCCTTGTCTTTTACACAGGCCAGTAGTGGAAGTGAGATTTCTAACTAAGCTGATCCACTTCTGTATCTGAAAGCCTGCTACAGTTCTGTCATCGGGACGGGGGGATAAACAAGAGGAAAACAGTCATGTGTGCACACACATCTGTGCACATGTCTGTACATGAGTGTAGAGGCCAGAGACAACCTCAGGTGTCTTCTAACATCCACTTTTTTTTTTCTTTAAGCACGCACGACCATGCCCAACTGATCTCACTTCAGTTCTGGAGTCTTAAAAGTGAGAAAAGAGAGAGGGAAGCACAGAAAACAAAAATCTGTGCTTTGTAGTTGGTTCATTGGTTGGTTGGTTGATTTCCAGACAGGGTCTTTCTGTGTAGCCCTGGAATTCTCTCTATAGACCAGGCTGGCCTCGAACTCAGAGATCCACCTGCCTCCGCCTCTTGAGTGCTGGGATTAAAGGCATGCGCCGCCGCCACCACCACCCAGAGACAAAATTAACATTTTGGTGGACAGAAGAGTGATAGGGAGTGCACCACTTACTAGGTTCCTTAGTTTCCTCCAATGCTATGGTCCTTTAAGATGCCCATCTAGGGCATCACAACACATTGTTACATTGTTACATCTTTTTCAGTACTTCCTTGTTTTTAACGACTTTGATAGTTCTATGGAACACTGGCCAGACACTGTATAACTTGTGCCTCAACTGGAATCTGTCTCCTGCTCTTCTCATATCAGACTGGGCTCTAGGGTTGGGGAAAGAAAACACTAGAGGCATAGAGTGACCTTCTTGTGATGATATTACAAAGGGTACAAACTAGCAACAAGAGTTGTCACTTGCTGGGTGGTGGTGGCACACGCCTTTAATCCCAGCACTTGGGAGGCAGAGACAGGCGGATTTCTGAGTTCGAGGCCAGCCTGGTCTACAGAGTGAGTTCCAGGACAGCCAGCCAGGGCTACACAGGGAAACCCTGTCTCGAGAAAAAAAAAAAAAAAAAAAAAAAAACTTGTCACTATAGATGTTGACTCTTTGATCACCTGGTGGGGAAGTCTGTCAGGTATCTTCACCTTAAAATGCTCTTTCCTGCACTTCACAGCCTAGATCCTGTGCCAGGAAGTCCGGGTGCAGTCAGCATCTGAAGAGGAGGATTAAGTTATCCACAGGGCCAGAAGTATCTACATAATTTATGCACCTGCAGAAACAACTTAAAGATCCCGCTCCCAGTCTCTCATTTACATAGAGCAGCTATGTAATTTTCTTTAGAGTGTTATAGGCTCCTAGATATTCATTTTATACTTTGGGCTATGGTTTGATTCTTGCATGCTTTTCCTACTGCATGCCTCCTATGTAGTGCCTGACTACCAAGGCCCCTCTGTTCCAGGAGTACTGCAGGCATCTGTGATTTATTAGCTGTACTAAAAGGTAGGCTGAAGGTGTGTGCTTTTTAAGCAACTGCCCTTCTTCTGTACGTCGACATAAATATACTTCAGTGGAAGTTATCTGAAAACTTATGCAGACGTTGGTCACCTGACTCTGGCAGTGTGTCCAGTCTCTTCACCATCAAGTTCCTTTCTTGCTTATTTCTGGGCGTTTCCACGTACTGCTTTGTGGATCATGGTTGACCTCTGTTCACTGAAACCGCAGAGGTGAAGGGACTGCTGCCCTTGTCCTCAGCACACATGGTATTTCACTGACCTGATGAACTGCTAAGGAAATACTTTGGCCTCCTGATCGTGGGTTGACAGTCACCGTCAAATGCATCTTACTCTTCGTCAGAACCGGGCAGTTCTTATACGTTTTTGGCTGCTATGGACAATAATGCTTGGCATTAGGTCTCTGGGGTTGAGCTATGGAGAGCCCCTATGTGTTCTTCCTGGGCCACATGCTCTGCCAGCATGGGTAGCGCTCTGCTTGAGCTGTCTTAAATGCACATGGGAGCGGAGGTAAGAGTGACCCCAGAAATTAACCCCCAAAATGACCCGTCTGAACTCAGATTCCAAAGACAGTTCTAGAAGGCTACTCTCACCTCTACCCTCACATCCACTCTTATTACAAACATGTCACAAATCACCCCATCGGGATTGTCGTACCTGGGGCTTCAACATCTGTAGGGACCCTCCCAGCCTGTGGTTGTCAGTCCGGTGGAGCCGCCATGAATCAGATACCCAGCATCTGTGCTGACATCTGCAGTCACAGCTGAACACTGTCCACAGCCTGGTCCAGCCTTGCAAGGCTGCGTCTCTCTGGGATGTTTCTCCATTTTCCAGGTGCAGGGTCTACCCTACCACCATCGTGCTTACATGGTGTATTCCCCTTTAATAATTATCTGCAGGATATTCAGACAGGCAACAATGAACCCAAAGGGTGCTCCAGAGATGGAGAAATGGTTGGGAAGCTACAACATATATTTTTCGGAGCACGTGTGTGCCAATGCACTTGGAGAACAGAGTTCTAGATTGGATGTCTTCCTCCATAGATATGCACCTTATTATTTGACACAGGATCTCTCCTTGAACCCGGAGGCTGCTGATTCCACTAGTCTGGGTGGCCAGCCAGTGCCGAGAATCCTCCTGTTTCTCTATCTCCATGGCAATTTCATGTGCATGTTGATATGCCCACCTCCATATATGGGTTCTGAGTAATTGAACTTGGGACCACATGCTCTCATAGCAAGCACTTTACTGATTGAATATCTCCCCAGTGAAATGAAATGTTTATGTTAAAAACACAAACAGAAAACAAGCCAAGAAGGGCTCCTTTTCTAGCTCTCTGGAGTAAGCTGAGAGCCCTGAGTGAAGTTTAGGGGAACCTACAGGAAGGGCCTGGGCAGTTGCTGGTGTCCTTTTGAAAGATCTGTCATCTTACTCTGACTTGTTGGTACAGAAATGGATTGGGGGTGTTACTATTCTGATACCCTGCCTTGAACTCTATTCATTATTACTGCTTTCTAAAGGAGCATGGAGAGGGCTGGAGAGATGGCTCATCAGTTAAGAGCACTGGCTGTTTTTCCAAAAGACCCAGGTTTGATTCCTAGCACCCACATAGCAGCTCAAAACCAGCTGTAACTCCAGTTCTGCGGGAGGCACCCTCTTCTGGGCTCCTCACGCACTAGACCCACTCAAGGTACACAGCCTATATGCAGGCAAAACACCCATACAGGTAAAACACAAATAAACCTAAAAACAAACAACAACAAAAAAAACTAACCATGGAAAGAGGATGAGACCACTTTATCTTTGGGATAAAGAGGAATTCCCCTCATATCAAGCTCATCAAAGTTGATAAGAGCCCTAACCTCTTGGCTACTTGGGCTATGTATATTTGGAATGCTGTTACATTATGTCTTAGCACAATGGATCTACGGTGTGTTTTACAAACACCTTTTTTTGTTTGTTTGTTTTGTTTTGTTTTTGAGACAAGTTTTCTCTGTATAGCCCTGGCTGTCCTGGAACTCACTCTGAAGATCAGGCTGGCCTCGAACTCAAAGCTCTGCCTACCTCTGCCTCCTGAGTGCTGGGATGAAAGGCACATGAGCCACCACCACCTGACACAAAAAATCTTTTGTTGCAGTGGTTCTCAACCTGCCTAATGCTGTGACCCTTTAATACAGTTCCTCATGTTGTGGTGACCCTCCCCCCAAACCATAAAATTATTTCATTGCTACTTCATAACTGTAAGTTTTGCAACTATTATAAATCAATGTAAATAAATATCTGATATGTAACCCCCCCCAAAGGTGTCAAACATAGAACAACTGTTTTTATTGTCTTTCTGGGCTCAGGCACTTCTGGAAAAGTTTCTTTGAAATGGGACTGAAGAGACGGTTCAGTGGTTAAGAGAACTAACTGCACTTCCAGAGGACCTGGGTTCAATTCCCAGCACCCACATGGCAGTTTGTAATTGCTTATAACTCCAGTCTCAAAGGACCGGACATCCTCATACAGGCTCACATAAAGACAAAACACCAATGAACATAAGATTAAAAAAAAAGAAAATTTTTTGAAATGAATCTGCGGCATTTTTGTCTCTAAAACTGGAATAGCTAGTATCACATTTAGGGTTTTATTGCTGTGATGAGACACCATGATCACCTGTCAACTCTCATAAAGGAAACCATTTAATTGGGGATGGTTTACAATTTAGAAATTTAGTTCATTATCATCATGGCAGGAAGCATGGCAGCATGCAAGCAGACATGTTAATGGAGAAGGAGCTGAGAATTCTACATCCAGTTTGGGAGGCAATAGAAAAGCAGAGAGCCGCTGGGCGGTAGCTTTTTTTTTTTTTTTTTTAAAGGTGCACACCTTTAATCCCAGCACTTGGGAGGCAGAGGCAGGCAGATTTCTGAGTTTGAGAGTTCGAGGCTATCCTGGTCTACAGAGTGAGTTCCAGGACAGCCAGGGCTACACAGAGAAACCCTGTCTCAAAAAACCAACCAACCAACCAACCAACCAAACAAACAAACAAAAAAAGCAGAGAGCCACTAGGACATTTTAAACCCAAAGCTCATCCCCCACAACCCAATAATAAACTTCCTCTAATAAAGCTACACCTACTCCAACAAGGCCACACCTTCTAATGACACCTTAAGCACTCATGTATGAGTCTAACAGGGACCAGTCTTATTCAAGCCACTGCATTACACTCCCTGGTCCCCGTAGGCTTGTAGCCATATCATAATCCAGAAATGAATTCTATCAAAAGTCTCCATAGTCTATCAGTCTTAACTCTGCTTAAAAGTCCAAAGTCTGTTCTAAGACTTATGGCAAGCTCTTACCTATGATCTGCAATAAAATCAAAATCAAAAAAAGATCACATACTTCCGGCATATAATGGTACAGGATATATATCACCATTCCAAAAGGGAGGGAAGGGAGTATAATGAGGAAATACTGGACAAAAGCAAGACTAAAAAACAGCTGTGTAAACTCCAAACTCTACACCTCCAAGCCTGATGTTGAAGTGCTTTTCAGATCTACAACTCCTTCCAACTTTGTTGACTGCAACACAATTATTTCTCTTGGGCTGGTTCCACTCCCTGTGAACAGCTTCCCTCTTCACGAATCCCATGACTCTGGCATATCCAACATCTTGGGGGCCTCCAGGGCAATTGTCTGAGTTAGGTTTTCCATCACTGTGAATAGACATCATGACCATGGCAATTCTTATAACATGTAACTGGGGCTGGCTTACAGTTTCAACGGTTCAGTCTATTATCATGGCAGAAAGGATGGCAGCATCCAATGAGACATGGTGTTAGAGGAGCTGAGAGTTTTACATATTGATCTGAAGGCATCAGGAGACTGTATGTCACACTGGACAGAGCTTGAGCATATATGATCTCAAAGCCCTGCCTCCACAGTGACACACTTCCTCTAACAAGGATGTATGAGGGCCAACCATATCTATCCAAACTATCACAGCAATGCAGGCTTTCCCTTCACAGCTTCAAGCAAAGGTCTCTCTGGGCCTCCATGCAGGGATATCCCTGACACACACCTGGCCTCATTGGCTTTCCTTAGTCACAGAGGGAGATTCCATAACCCTTTTTGTACCCTTGACTCTAAAGCCAGAACCATATGGCCAAAGCTGCCAAGTTCTGCTGCTTGCTGGGTCTGCAATGTGTCTCCTCATTGGAATACATCTTCACCGGCTTTCTGTTTTCAGTGGTTTCCTTCACTGCCTAAGCTTGGCTGTCCTATAGACCAAGTTGGCCTTGAACTCAGTGACCTGACTGCTGCCTCTCCCGAGTGCTGCTAGCATTAAAGGTAATGCAGCCACACCCAGTCCTAAACTTTTCTTTACTTTTAGAAGTTGGAAGCTTAGCTGGGTGGAGTCCTGCCCTGAGGTCACCACTCTCTCTTCCATTTAACATCAGGCTTTTCTTTAACCTGTGATCTCCTCAAGCACTGGACTTGACCCTATTACACTTGCCTCTGCTCCTTTTCTCCCCAAACTGTACATTTTGTATTTCTCCTTGTTTAGCTTGGTCCTTACATATAGATCTATGTAAGTATAGTCACTAGTAACCAAGCAACAAAGTCAATACTAAACTTTTTGGAAATCTCCTAGAGACAAATCTATTAAAGATGTTCATCCATAATTCTTCAATTTAACCTCAGGCAGATTTTTTTTTTTTTGTGCCTGAGGGAAGAATATAGGTACAGTCTTTGCCAAAATATTACAAGAACGGTCTCTAGGTTGCACACTAATATTCTGTGATTTGGAAATCTCTGGTTTCTTTGGAGACTCAGTTGTGTCATGTGATTTTTTTTCCTCTGGAAACTGTCTTATGAGAGGATGTTTTGCTGAAGCAGACATGTGGGAGGATGTTATGCTGAGAACAGACACATGGTGGTTTTTCTAGAAGCAGCCTGGGAAAAGGGCATGTGAAGTTTTGCTAAAGCTGACACTTGAGAGAACAAGAATGTGATGTTTGGAAAGGATATGAATATAACTCAACAGACAGCAGATAACGCTGTGTAGTATTGGTATACCTTACCATTCTTTGCTGGTCACCATTGGGCTTTGCTGACAACGGTCTTCGCTGACAAAGCTGTATGGTATTGCTTTGCCTTGCCATTCTTTGCTGGTCATCGTTTGTCATGACTTCATAGACAGAAACCCCACAAACGAACTTTTGGTGGTGTTCTGGCGGCTTCTTTTTGCTTCCTCAGACTTGGTGGAGCCTCGAGGTTTCTTCTGGATTGACCTGCCATTGCTGATTCATGAATGGTGTTTGCAAGTGGATGGAACTGCTGTTGTTGTTCCAAGTGACTGGATGTGCTCCAAAGAACTCTCTCTAAACAGGTCCATATCCTCCCTTGCTCTATCAACCTTCCCTTTCCATGCCCTCTCGTGGGTGGTGGGCTAGAAGGCAGGTTAAAGCATTTAAGAACCCTTAGTAAAAGTTGGTTTTGAAAAATCTAGGTCTACAATTCTTGTCCTCTCAAACCTGTGTCCCCCATAATTCAAATCGCCCTCAGCAGCATCTTCTATGGTCCTGCTACTATGGCCTGTGTTGCCCCACCTAAACGTCTCAACTATTTTCTTAATTCAAAGTCCCAAAGTCCACATTCCACCAACAAGAGACTTGGTCAGGCCTATCACGGCAAAACCCTAATCCTTGGCACCAATCTCTATATTATTAGCCCACCCTCAGTGACACACTTCTTCCTACAAGGCTATACCTCCTAACACCACTCCCTTAGGATCCAAATATGAGCCCATGGGAGCCATTCTTATTCAAACCACCGCACCTAGAGCCTAGAACCTAGATCATGGGCAGTGACGATGCAGCTGCTGCATATGTTACTGCAGGAACCTTGGGCTTGTGGAAGGGAGATTAGGTGGCCCAGTGTTGAACACCTGGGCTCACAGTGCTCATCAACACCATGGAGTCACTCTCTTGGGAACTTTGCAGAAAATGCCTCTTTCACTATGAATTTTTAGACTTCAGGTTCTTTTTCTGCATTCTCTTTCCCTTTCTACATTCTTCTCCTATTTCTGAGTGGCCCTGACCCAAAAAACAAAAAACAAAACAAAACAAAACAAAACAAAACAAAAAAAGCCTTCCTGTGATGGTTTGTCAATAACTCACCCCATTCTTGGAAGTGAGATGCTATGGAAATAAACACTTTTTTCGCCTTTCCCATCACAAAGCTTTATACTTTATAATTAAACATTGCTTGGGAATGTACGTGATAGAGATAAGCTTTACTTTTACTGGAAGCATGCAAGAGGATAGAAAGAAAGCTACCAGGGCTGGAGAGCTGGCTCAGAGGTTAAGAGCACTGACTGTTCTTCCAGAGGTCCTGAGTTCAATTCCCAGCAACCACGTGGTGGCTCACAACCATCTGTAATGGGATCTGATGCCCTCTTCTGGTGTGTCTGAAGACAGCGATAGTGTACTCACATACATAAAATAAATAAATCTTTTTTAAAAAAGGAAGAAAAGGAGAGGAGAGGAGAGGAGAGGAGAGGAGAGGAGAGGAGAGGAGAGGAGAGAAGAGAAGAGAAAGCTACTCATTCCTGCCCCAAGTGACTCAGCCTCTGGAACACATGCTCCAGGCCAGGCCCTCTAAAGATACACTGACATTGGTCATTACAGAAACTGTGTAGATTATACAGACTCAGATTGTGTCTCAGCCTGTTTCTCTATCTTTACAACAGTTAGAATATGTTATGTATATGAAGTAGCTCAGCCCTTTACCTAGTATGGTCCCTTACATGACCATTCCTACTACAAACACTGTTGACTGTTTGCTAGCACTTTCAGTGACTATCAAAATCCAAATAGGAAGCTGCTAAGCCAAAAGTAGAGTTCACTGACATGTTAGAGAGAACACAGTTGACCCACAGGGATGAAACAACCCTGCACATTGACAGCAAAGAGTTTGGAACCAACTCTGTCCAAAGGAAGAACACAAGGAAGGGAGAATAAAAGCAAGACCCTGAGTCCAGGGCCAAAAAGGAAGGCAAACTGGGGTACCAAGATCCTGGGAATGGCCCAACCACCCTCGGAAATCTCGTTTTCCAGATGCCAATGCTGGTTTGTTGTTGGCTGTTACCTAGGTTCCTGTTCTGGTAACCATCCTTTGGTCCTATTACAAGCAAGAGGATTGAGCACAGTCTGCCCCAGAATCTGTCACTGAAGAGATGGTGCAGATGAGCGTCTGTTTGAAGGCCACCCATGATGAGAGGCATTGGAGAGAGAAGATGGCCCTTTGACTGCTGTGAATTTTAGTTCCATCCTTTTGCTGAGCCTGGAATTATGAACTACTACTATTACATGTTACAAACAACGCTGATATATATGGATTGATTTGTTTGTTTTGATTTTCAAGACAGGGTTTTTCTATGTAGTCTTGGTTGATCTGGAACTCACTCTGTACACAAGGCTGACCTTTTTTTTTTTTTTTTTTTTTTTGGCTTTTTCGAGACAGGGTTTCTCTGTGTAGTCCTGTCCTGGAACTCACTCTGTAGACCAGGCTAGCCTCGAACTCTTGAACTCAGAAATCCACCTGCCTCTGCCTTCCAAGGGCTGACCTTTAACTCAGAGATCCACCAGATCTTGAGTACTGGGATTAAAAGTGTGTGCCATCATTGCCTGGTGCTGGTGCAGATTTTTACCCTCAGACTCACTATTTCCCAGTGAGTTTTGTACCATCTGCGGTAGTTTGGATAGGAATGGCCCCTATAGACTCGTGTGTTTGAATGCTTGGCCCATAGGGAATAGCACTATTAAGAGGTGTGGCCTTGTTGGAGTAGGTGTTGCTTTGTTGGAGAAATTGGGTCACTATGGGGGCAGGCTTTGAGGTCTCGTGTGCTCAAGGTATGCACAGAATAGTCTCCTGCTGCCTGTGGAGCAAGATGTATAGCTCTCAGCAACTCCTATAGCCCCATGTCAGCCTGCCTACCGCCATGTTTCCTGTCATGACACTAATGGACTAAATCTCTGAAATTATAAGCCACCCCCCCAATTCTATGGTCATGGTGTCTCTTCACAGCAGTAAAACCTTGGCTAAGACACCATTTTTGTGATAATTTTCTTCTCTTTTGAGAAGTGTTCTTCATACAGTCCCCTTGTATTGTCCTTCTGAGAGTAAGCCTGGCATGTATTTTTGTGAAAATGTCTTTACTTCAGCCTTATTCTTTAAAAAAAAAAAAAGATTTATTTTTTTATTTTAATTTTGTAGATGTGTGTAGGGAGGTATGTGAACATGAATACAAGTACTCACAGAGGTCAGAGATTCCCTCTGGAGCAGGGATTACAGGCAGTTGGAAACTACCTAATGTGGGTGCTGGGAGTTGACTCAGGTCCTCAGGAAGAGCAGTACGTGCTCATAACCACTAAGCCATCTCTCCGGCCCCACCCTTATTCTCGAGGAATGATCTCCTAGGTACATGATTTCTGTTCAGCAGTTAGAATTTTGGCATTCTGTGGGCTATTACTGTACTGCTTTTGAGCTTGTATTGCTATTTTTGAGAAAGTTAGCCTTAGAGTAGTTAGAGTATCCATTTCTGTAAGTGAACCATCTTCTCTCTCTGGCTACTTTACAGCCTTAATCAGTCTTTTACAGTCTGTGGTTCTACTATGTTTAGGTGTGGATTTTCTGTGCTTTTAATCTCATCAGTTCTAGACTATTCTTTTTTTTAAAAAAAAAAAGATTTATTTATTTTATGTATGAATAAACTGTAGCTGTCTTCAGACACACCAGAAGAAGGCATCAGATCCCATTGCAGATGGTTGTGAGCCATCATGTGGTTGCTGGGAGTTGAACTCAGGACCTCTGGTAGAACAGACAGAGCTCTTTACCACTGAGCCATCTCTCTAGTCCCTCTGGAAAATTCTTAACCATTGTGTCTTTGTTATGGTTTCCATTGCCGTGAGAGACACCATGACCAAGGCAACTTTTATAAAGAAAAACATTTAATTGGGGGCTGGCTTACAGGTACAAAGGTTCAGTCCATTATTGTCAGGGCAGGAAGCATGGCAGCATCCATGCAGACATGGTGCTGGAGAAGGAGCTGAGAGTTCTACATCTTCATCCATAGGCAACAGACGGAGACTATGGCCACACTGGGTGTAGCTTAAGCATAGGAGACTTCAAAGCCTGCCCCCAACAGTGTTATACTTCCTCCACCAAGGTCAAACATCCAACAAGGCCAAACCTCCTAACAGTGCCACTTCCTATGGGCCAAGCATTCAAACACGGGAGTCTATGGGACCAAACCTATTCCAACGCCACACATTGTATATTTGAATTTCACTTTCTTCCATTCTTGTTCTTTTCCTCTGGAATTCTATTTCAACAGAAATTTCCTTTACTAATTTACATTCTCTCTCCTGCACTTGCTTGCCCATCTCTGTGTTGTCCTTTGAATAATATTTTCATACTTATATTCTAGTGTACTTTTTTTTTCTTCATCTGTTTCTGAACTGCTATGTATGTGTGCATGTGGGTAAAGTCTGTCATCTATCTATCTATCTATCTATCTATCTATCTATCTATCTAATATGGCAATCTAATTTATCTTTCTATCATCTACATCCTAAGAGATAGCTTATTCACATACCATGTACTTTAAATTCTACAATTCCACATCTTTCAGTATGCTCGGTTATATAACCATCACCATCAAGAGTCATATAACCAACCATCACCACAGTCGGTGCCAGAGCCTTTGAATTACAACCTAAAGAATCCTAAAGAAGTATGTGAGACGCTCAGTGGGTAAAGGTTCCTGATGCCTAAGCCTGATGACTGCAGTGAGTTCCTAGATCCTATACAGGGGAAGGAGAGCTATAACTCCTGCATGTTGTCCTTTGACCTTCATAAGCAAACCATGGTATGCACATACATATACACAGACAGACAGACAGATGGACAGACACACACACACACACACACACACCATCATACCGTTACACAAATAAATAAATGTAGTTTAAGTAAACTCCAAATTCATTTATTGTGACCCCTCTCATCTCCCTCCCTCATCCCATGTGCCTGCAGCTGTGAACCTGACAAATAGAAAAGCCTCCTGGTGGGAATGGACTACCTGTGAGGCCTATCAGCATGCCCACCCAGTCCTTGGGTCATACATGACTTCCTTAACCATCACCATATTTATGTGTGTGTGTGCGCGTGTGTGTGTGTGTGTGTATGTATGTGTGAGTGTGTGTGTGTGTGTGTGTGTATGGAAACTGGGGCACAAAAAACATGGGCAAGCTTGTTTACATGTCTACCTGCAACTGTGGAAACTGAGAGGCAAACCAGAAGCAGTCTGGCTTTTTTCCATTGTTCATGGCTGCAGAAAGAACAAAATCGTCTGGGACCATTGGGGACTTGCCAGAAGTCCTGCTGATCAGAGATTGGCTGCAGAAAGCCAGGAGCTCATGAAAGTCTGGTACTGGTCTCTCTGTTACCTTGTGTGCCACAGAAAGGCTTGGCAGTAACCCCAAGGATCTCTGAGCTTTTTCATGATTGGAAAAACAAAAGCACAAAGGCTAACTCAAGGGTCAAGAGTCTCCTGCCTGCCCTTGTTCTTGTGAGAACACAAAGTTGATTCCACAGTGGCTGTGAGTGTGAGACACTAACAGCCTTGCTGCATTTTTTTTTTTTTCAGCCGATTGAGAAACCCTGAGAATAGACTCCAGGCCCCACATTTGGCTTGATCCAACAGAGGTGTGAAGCTGAAAGCCAAGTGTGACCAGGCAGCTTCCAATACCTCTAGATGACACCCTATGAGGACTGATGGCAGGCAATTGGCCTAGGGAGGTGGGGGCAGGTCAGGGATACCAGCCCTCCTTATGGACAGTGGGCAGTCAGAGGACTTACCTCCTCCTGGTCAGCTACATCCTTAAAAGCAAGCATGCTGTTGACAGTAATGGCTATTGACCATGTGCTCACCCATGCCCCATGCCATGCTCACACAGAGCAGCGTGTACAAAGCTGCTTTCACACTGAGTTGTTAGTGGAGCCCAGGGACATCAATGTGATCACCCCACATGCATGGGTGAGGACAGGAGCTGGTGAAAATTACTTTCCCCAGGTCCCACAATCCAAAGGAAGAGAGGGCAAGAAATCTAGCCCTGGGTACAGGAGAGCCTACATGGGGCTTGATCGCACCTAGGAGTATCCCTGCACAAACGTGAGAAATATCTGACCAGGCAAGTCACACCACTGGAGGACCAAAACCAAGCCTTTCTTCCAGGGGTCGCCTGCTTGCCTTCCTTCCAAGGTGACTCTGGTTTCTTAGGAGTCCCATGCACTGGGGTTTCCCAAGAGCCACAGAAGGAACCATGTTAGCCTGGGGCAGGATTTACCTTCACTGCTTCCCAGCTGGAATTCACCAGGTGCTGCCGGAAGGGCCCAAAACCTGAAACCAAAGATACCCAGGTTTGCTCAAGCCAGCCCATGCCACCCAGCTACAAGTTCTGTCACCTGGCAACAAGTTCCATCAGCCCCAGAGAACCGCAACCTTGCTAATCTGGGGGCTTCCTCAGAACTGTCTGTAGGAAACCTAGTCAGGGAGCCCACAAGAAAGGGGAGTGTGTGGGAGAAATGGCTCAGAGGTTAAAAGTACCTCCTGCTGGCCTTGGTTGCTGTTGCTGTGATACACTGCCCAAAACCAACCTGTGTAGGGTAGGGTTGATTTGGTTTATGTTACTGTCCATCATCAAGGAAAGCCAAGGAGGCAGACATTTAAGGTAGGAACATGGAGGCAGGGACCACAGACGGATGCCACTTACCAACTTGCTTATAAAACCCAGGACCACTTGCCCAGGCATGGCACTACCAATAGTGGGCCAAGCCCTCCTTTATGAATGAATAAATAAATAAATAAATAAATAAATAAATAAATATTCCACAGGCAGGTACATATGTTGAATCTGATAGAGGTAATTCAGCTGAAGTCCCCTCTTTTCGAGTGTATCAAATTGACAACAAAAATAAGTCACCATGCTGCTCTTCCAGGGGACTTGAGTTCAGTTTCCAGCATCCATGTTCAGAGCCTCACAACTATCTGAAATTCCAACTCCAGGGGATCTGTTGTCCTCTTCTGACCTATGCAGGCACCGAAACAACATGGCTCAGGCACACAAAGACAGGAGCACGTGTGCAAGTGTGTACGTGCACACACACAGTAACAAATACATAATTGAAAGACTGGTCTGAAACACTTTCACAAGTATGCACAAGTGTTGGACTTAAATCCAACAAGTGTTGGACTTAAATAATATTAAACTGTATTAGTTGCTTTTCTCATAGTTGGTACAAAATACCTAACGGAAACAACTTCAGGCAGGGAGGATTTATTCCCACTCATGATTCAGGGGGCCAAGTCCATTATGGTAGTGTTATTATAAGTCCAAATTCAGTGACATCACATTCAGGTGACAGGTGACTTCTACATCGTTGCCAAGGCAACCGAGATACACTCCCACAATTCACCTGGCTACCTCACCAGTACCTGGGAAAAAGAGCTATGTCATTGTCCATACAAATAGGTGGAACTCCCCCGACCTTGCTCTCTTCTCTTCTTCCCCCACCATCTTCTCCCGCCTCTCTCCCACCCTCCACCCTGAATAAACCCCCTCCCGTGGAACTGGCTGGTCTGCTGTGGTCTGTTCTAAGCTGCGTGCAGTAATCTCTCAGGTAGGACAACAATGTTTGGCTATGACAAGAGAGCCAGGCTGTGGGTTCATAAATATCAGCAGTCAGGAACGTGAGTGCTTCTGCTGAGCCAAGGTGGAGCTACAGATTCCAAGGCTTGTTTCCCAGCCAGCCACTTCCTCCAGCTAGACTCTACTCCTTAAAGATTCCGCAAGCCTCTCCCGAACCACAACCCCAGTTAGTGGCCAAATATTCAAGTACGTGAATTTCACATTCAAACTGTAATACAAGCTTTGTGGAGAACCAGAAATAAACCCTTGTGAGCATCCCCAGTGGCTTGTTGACAAAGGCACAAAAGCAATCCCATGCAATAAATGGTGTAGTGATGGGACACTTGGGATGTCGACTAACTGTTAACAGGATCTGCAATTGCCTGGAAGCCAGGCCTCTGCATACAATAGGGAGTATATTTTGATTGTGTTGGCCGAAATGGGAAGACTTGTCCACAGTAGATGGTGTCATTCCCCGGCTGGGGATCCTGGACTGTATAAGTAGAGAAAGGTGGGTGAGCAGTAGCCTGTATTCATCACTCTCTGCCTCCTGATTACAGATACAATCCTGCCATGGTGACTTCCCTGGCACAACAGACTGCCATTGAACTATGGGCCAGAGAAAGCCCTTTTTCCCTTAAGTTGCTTCTGTCAGAGTATTTTCTTATAGCAACAGAAAAGTAATTAAGACAGACACCAAGAGGCAAAATCCTGGTCTCTTATGGCCTGGAGCTTAGACACAAGTAAATTCAAAATGGAGAGCAAAGCCTTAGAAGTAAGACTGAAATTTTTAGAGGAAACAAAAAAGAGGGTGTGTCTCAGGAGTCTTGATCCAAAAAGAACACATGGACTGCAGAATAATCACAAACTTTGAGGCTGCTTGTGGGTATGGTTCACGGGGTGATAGGGGTACAGCGAATGTACACAGGGTCTTGGGTTCAACCCCAAGCACAAAAAGAGAAAAGAAAACACAGGCTTAGTAGGTAACGCGATTGCCCAGCATGCACAAAGCTCAGGGTTCAAGCCTATCCATAAAAGCAGCCATGATGGAGCATATCTGTAACCAGAGGAATCTGGAGGCAGAGGCAGAAAGATCAGACATTTAAGGTCATCCTCTGCTACACAGCAAGTGTATCAAGTTGGAGGCTAACCAGATCTTTGTGGAAAGGTGGTTAAGGACAGGGTATGGTACGTGTTTTGGGGGTCCAGCTATGGTTCTACATCCTCTGCTCATCCTCTGCTTCTTCCCACTCAGGGTGTCCAGACACCACTGCACACTGGGTGGGAAGGATAAAACAGAGTCCAGAAATGGGTAGGCTATACAGGATCAAATGGGTAGGAGTGCCAGTGGGGGGTTGGAGAGAGAAGGGGAGAGAGAAAGAGAGAGAGAGAGAGAGAGAGAGAGAGAGAGAGACCAAGATCTTAGTGTTACAGCTCTTTCAGATGAAGGTCTTCTCCAACACTCTTCAATGAAACAAGCTCTCTTGGAGGTTCTTGGCTTGTGAGCATATACCTCTACTTGGCTGGGCTTGTAAAGGTACACTTTATTTGGGGGTGAACCAGGGCTATATAAGGACCTTGGAGAATAGTGTATAGGAGTTTTCAGGGTAAATAAAAACCATTGGTTAGAGTTTAAAGTTCTGTGAATACCTCATTGTATAGAGACGAATTCCAGGAATCCCAGGTAATTGTTGGGTGGGTTCTTATCAGGAAAAGAGGAAGTTTGTAGGTCTGCCTGGACTACTTGACCTTCCCCAGGTAAAGGGTGTGGGAAGTCGGGAATCCCCAGACAAGGTCAAAGAAGGGGAAGCCAAGCTGGTAAAGGGAGCCCTCCATTTTGCACTGAGATCAGATGAACCATTTGGACATGGTAGATTTCAACCTTAATTAACAGGGTTTCCCCACAACAGGTTTTCTCTGTGTAACCTTGACTTTCCTGGAACTCCCACTGTAGGCCAGTTCATAGAGATCTGCTTGTCTTTCCTGAGACTAAAGGTATGGACCACCACCACCCAAGAGCTTGTCTTAAAACAAAATAAGACAAACAAAAAAACAATAGAGTTTAGAAAGTCTGCTCTTTTCAAAACTCTGTTAAGAAGATGAAAAGGCTATTACAGGGAACAGTTTAAAAGCACATAGCTATTGTATGAAGACTATTATGGGATATATTTAAAAGGTCTAATTGAAAACTAGGCACAAGGAATGAGGAGATTTACAGTCACCACAAAGCACAGGAGAGTGTGCTTAACTTCATGGTTCAGAGCTTCAGTGCCCTGCACCTGGGAGCCTGAGATAGGAGGACTGAAAGTTCCAGGCTAGCTTGGGCTACATAGCAAGAACCTGTATCAAAATGAAATAATTGTTGTGTCTTATCACAGCAACAGTAAAAGTAGAACAGTTATTAACAACCTGTGGGAAAACATAAAGAAGTTACAGTTAGGGCATTACAAAGAACACTACTGTGAACAATAGTTTCCAGTTCTGAGATTAATTTCCAATTAATAACATTAATTAATAATAATAAATAATAATGTCCAGATAATAAGACAATAAAATGAAATATGGCCACAGCGAATGAAATGTGACAACCACCTACAAATGCTGGTAAGAATGAGAAACTGGGGTTCACATATTGGTGGGAACGTAAGACACCACTTTGCAATATGGTGATAGATTTTTTTTTCTTTTGAAGAACTGAAAGTGGACTGACCAACATGTACACACCTGGACAGTGATCTCAGAACTCGAAACTACTGTTCACAGTAGTGCTCGCTACTCAAAATACCCAAAAGCTGTAAACTCTCTGTATGTTCTTCCACAGGTTGTTAATAACTGTTCTACTTTAACTGTTGCTATGATAAGAACAACAACATCGAAAAGCAACTTAGAGGAGAAGGGAATTCATTTCAGCATACAATTATTTTTTAGTCTATCATTGTGGGAGAGTCAAGGCAGGGACTTCAAACAACTAGTCACCTAGCATCCACAGTCAAACAGCAGACAGAAATGTCCACGTGGTCACTTGCTTGTGTTCCTCTTGATTTCTCTACTCTCCTTCAGCCCAACGATCCCCAGCCTAGGAAATAGTACCACCCACAGTGGGCTGGGTCTTTTCATGTCAATTAGTTAATTGTCTTAATTGTGGGTACCAACTTACTCACAGGCAAACCACTATTAGGGAATGTTGATATGCCCACAGGCCAACTGTTGCCTAGGGAACAGTGCTGCCCACAGTAAACTGGTTCTTTTTACAACAATTAGCTTAACTAAGATAATCCCCAAAAAGCATGCCCTCAAGCCAACCTAATTTCTCAACAACTCTTCACTGGGACGCTCTTCAGGTGATTAGGTTTGATCAAGTTGACAATTAAAAGCTAACCATCACAACAACTTAGCAAGCTATGGAATTATCCATATTGTAGAATATTACTCTGCCATGAAAAGAGGCCACAAAAGTAGAAACAACCGAGATGTTTATAAATTGATGAATGAAAAACAAATGTGGAATAATCCATACAATGAAATCCTTTGTAGCGAAAGGACCCAAAGTATTGATACACACAGTAACACGGACGAACACTGTAAGCATGGTAAGTGAAATAAAGCAGTTCCAAAAGACAACATATTCTGAATCCATGTATGCTAGATGTCCTGAATAGGCACAACTATAAAGAGAGAAGGTGAATTTGCCATTCCCCGGGGCTGTGCCTGTTGACTATGGGCCATGACAATGATACGATCTCTTTAAGCATCTATATCTCTGTATTTATATTAAGACAAATTGAAATGCAAACTTTAAATGAGTGACATGTACAGCATGAGAAGTGTGTGTGTTACATGCACATGCATGTATGCAGATGTGCACACAGGTGCATATAGACCAGGCTGGCCTCGAACTCAGAAATCCACCTGCCTCAGCCTCCCAAGTGCTGGGATTAAAGTTGTGTGCCACCACCGCCCAGCCAACAAATGGTCATTCTTTGATGATTTAAAATTTGAATAAACTACTTTCAGGCAGTAGAACTTAGAGGATGGGGGCAGGTTGGAGGAAGTAGGTCACTGGGAGCACTTCCTTGGGCTATATTTTGTGTTTTTGTCACAGTTACATTCTGCTTCCTGTTCACCATCAGACAAAAACTTCTTTTTTGTTTTTGTTTTTTTTCGTGACAGAGTTTCTCTGTATAGCCCTGGCTGTCCTGGAACTCACTCTGTAGACCAGGCTGGCCTCTAACTCAGAAAGCCGCCTGCCTCTACCTCCCAAGTGCGGGATTAAAGATGTGTGCCACCATTGCCCAGCCAAAACCTTCTTTTTTACTTTCCTCTGTTACCATGCTCTCCCTCATCAAGGGCTCACATACAATGGTACTGGCCACAGTGGATGGAAATTTCTGACGAGAGTTATAAAATAAACCTCTGCTCCATTTATGGTGTTCGTGTCAAATGTTTTGTTATAACACCTCAACTGACATGAAAACTAACTCTGTGGTGGTCAGCTTTGTCAACCTGATATATAGCCTAGAATCTCTGAGAAGGAGAGTCTCAATGAAGGATCATCTACAGTCTGTTGTCTGGTGGGCATTTCTGCTGGGGACTGTCTT
The DNA here is from genome assembly GCF_004785775.1 of Grammomys surdaster. Taxonomy (NCBI): domain Eukaryota; kingdom Metazoa; phylum Chordata; class Mammalia; order Rodentia; family Muridae; genus Grammomys; species Grammomys surdaster. The sequence goes on along the minus strand of NW_021604712.1, from coordinate 7,113,866 downwards.
GTTAATTGATGTTGGGGGACTCAGTTCACTATGGGCAGCACCATTCCCTAGGCATTGGGTCCTGAACTATAAAAGAATGGAGAAATCAAGCTGAACACAAGGAAGCAAACAAGAGAGGAAGTATGTATGCGTTTCTCTCTGCCCTTCACTGTGGATGTGATGTGACTAGCTGTCTGAACTTCCTATGCTGACTTTCCCACAATGATGGACTATAACCTGGAATTGTAAATGGAAATAAGTTCTTTTATTCTTGTTTGTTTGTTTTCTGGATATTTTATTACAGCCAAATGAATCTGAAAAGTACCCCAAGTGTTAAAACGGGGAAAGGAGCTAGAAAGCAGTAGCATGGGAGGGTGTTTTAAGGGGGGAGGCAATTCCAGGGAGCGTCTCACTGGTTGAAATTGTATAGGGCTATCTGTGTGCACATGTGCACATGTTCATTCCTCAACCCCTCCTTCCCTTTCTCCTTCTCTTCCTTTCCCCCTCCCTCTCCGCTTCTCTCTTTCTTAATTGTACTGATGTCAGTACGATAACTTTGACATTGAAGATGTCAGCATCAGGCAACTCTAGGGAGAGCTACAAGGAGTTCTCTGTACATTTCTTTACAATTTCATCTTGATCTATATTTCTAAAATCAAAAACGTATGGTCTCCTACTGGGGGAGACTAGTGTGTCAGACTGAGAGGAGGGGGAGACTCAGCTTGGGCTGTAGGTAGGTAGGGTCGAGCATTGTTCTACTCAGTTTTATCTGGGGTATGGCTGAGGGTTTCAGACCCTCACCTGACTCTCAGTACACACTTCTCAATTCCCATACATTTGAGTCTGTGAAAGTTCAGAATGCCACATCAGGTCACTGTACCCCAGGGCCTCTAGAGTAGGTGGCAGCACTGGAGAGGGGATCCAGCTGTGCCTGGCAACTGCTGAGTGTTTGGGCCGTGACCCATCAACAGGATTGGTTCACAGGGAGAAAAACCTCTGGGGGCAGAAAGCTTTTCAACAAAATGGCCCACCATCTTGGGACTACCACCATCTGGCTTTGACTGACAGGATACACGGTCTTGCAGCTGCTGTGGGAACCTGCAGCCGTAAAGAACAACGTGGAAAATGTTGAGATTAAGTAGAAAGACTGAGAAGCCAGTTTCCTCTAGGATCATTAAAAACCCATTGACAAAAAAAAAAAAAAAAAAAAAAAAAAAAGAAAAAAAAAAAAAAAACCATTGACACATATATCACTCACGTGCTTTAGAACCATATTCAGCTTTGAGAAAACTACATCCTTGTTGTTTTAAATTAGGAACGACAATTCAGGGAGCAAGGTTAGAAGGTCTTATTTTGCTGGGCTAAGCCTTATTCACCATCAAGACTGCCTTGGAGTGGAGTTGGGGAGTCAGTTAGAGAAATCTGGTAGAATCAGGGAAACCTGGGGAGGACTGCTGGCTTGCCCGGTCTCTCATTTTACTGTTGGTGCCTGCCACTACCTTGATCTTAAGGCTGTTTGTTAGACTCCTTGCATTTCCAACATCTGTTTACATGCCAGTTGTCAAGACAAGATTTACACACCCAGCAGATCCAATAAAATGAAGAATCTGCCCCGGCAACTCAAAACATCATAATAAAGGCAGGCCACACTCTGGGATCCAGTGGGCATTTCTCAGTGGCGCCAGACTCCCAGCTACTGCAGGCTGACGAGAGAAATGCAGGGTAAGATGTGAGTCCAAGAGGGGGCAGCACATTTCCATGCCCATATTTCATTTGAGACAGGTACTGCTTTTTACCAAGAGTATGGTTTCCTGAGAACGCCAAGTGTAATTTGAGCCATTCAATCTCTGGACCTGAAATAAAAAACAAATCAAAAGTGCAAGGGGATAAGAGTGTCTCAAAAGAATGCTCTTTTTTTTTCTCCTTTTGGAAGGCTGATAGTATGAATCACCGTCTGTAAGTATTTATCAAAAAGCTTTCAATCAGGACAGGTGACAGGACTCCTTTATGTTCCCTTTATTGAATGCAAGTTGGAAAACTTGAAATGTGCCGAATGTGTCTAACTAAAAATAAATAAAGCGCTTTAGTGTCTGACTAAAAATAAGAGAGCATCGTGAGGAAAGAGTAAGCCTGTAGGGACCAGCTGTGACAATGACAGGTGCATGTGGCTAGGGTGACTTCAGATGTGCTGCTGAGATGGAAGATAAAGTAGCCACCATTCCTTCCAGGCTGACCTTTTGGGGTTCAGAGGCATCAACTAGTGTGTGTGTGTGTGTGTGTGTGTGTGTGTGTAGGGGTTCAGAGGTATCAACAACCAGTGTGTGTGTTGGTTAGTTCAGTGTTTCCATAGCAGCAAAAGCACCATGGGGGTGGGGGATGGGGCACTGCAGTCTCCATCAAGGCCTGGTACTTTAAAGGGATGGTGTGAGCCTGGTGAGGGTCTGTTCTGTCTGAATCTGCAATGCTATCCTTTCTGCTGGGTCCTAGGCTTAGGGACAGCAGGTGACAGCCTGGGCTCCTCCCCAAGGGGTTGAAGGACAAACAAGGTCCGGGTGAGTCTAAGCCACAGTGGGCACCTCTGTGCGCGGCACTCAAGTTATTTGTGGCGAAGGGGCTCAGAGGCAGGAAAGCCTGTGTTTTTTAATAGGGCAGAGCAGGAAGTCAGCTTCCATCTGGAATTCCTACCGACACCAGTTGCCACTCATGTTCCCCGGGGAGAGCTGTTTACAAGCAGTGTCGAGCAAGTGTGCATTCCAGGCCCCAGCAGAAAGCAGCCCGAAACCCGGAACGCAGGGAAACGTGTGCTCACCCGTCACCACCACGCAGCGGGACTGCGAATCCATGAGACCTGGCTGCCCTAGGCTGGTCCAGCCAGGATCCAGGACGGAAAAGGACCACGTGGGGAGTGTGGAAAGGCCACGCCCCTCGGGAGCAGACTCGAGGGTCATAGCGCCGCCAAGCTAATGTGGACTCAGCTTAGTTGGTTCCGTAGGATGCATGACATCCAGGTGCTCGACCCTGTAGCCACCAACTGTCCCAATACTGCGCAGCTACTAGGACCATGACAGAAATCACCTAAATTAGGACGTCGGGGATCACCCTCTCTGTTGTTTGCACCTACCTTCTTGATTACCTTGATTTTCTTTTCTTTTTTCTCGATGGAAACCCCTGCTGCCCAGAGTACTCCCCAGTGTTTGGCAAGTGTGACTTGTTTTGTGATTGCTCTTGAATTCTGCGAAGCATTTAAACAAGCAAACAAACTCACAGAAAACACTCACTGGAAGCAGACTGTAGGTGGTGGTTGCAAGCACCTGCTGCCTAGACCCTCTGGGTCCACTGACAGATTTATCTCAGTTTTCTTGTTCTGTGGAGTGGGGCTCACCCCCGCCCGCTTATATGGAGCATACTGCCTCCCACGCATGTCCCCAGCTGCATCTGCCTGGAGCGACAGGGGCTCACCAGCTGGCTGATGTCTGCTGGCTTCAGACTGGTTCATCCTGTCTGTGAAGTGCTTCCTACTGCGCTTCCTGGCAAAAGTGCCATCCAATGTCACCTACAGTCTTGGCATTTCTCTGAGTTCTAGATTCACTTGTGATCTTTTAAAATCTGCCAGAGAAACAATAAAGAGAAACCTTACGTTCGGGCCAGTTCTTCTATTGATGTCTGACGCAGCATGCTGGCCTTTCAAAAATACTTAGTTTTGTTTTTGTTGTTGTCGTTTTTTAACTCAAGTACTTTTTTAAAAAAGAGAAACAAAACTCATACTTTTCTCTCCCCATCTGGGTGAGGCCAGGGAAGCAAGTGATCTGATGAGCCTCAGTAGTCTTTAACTCCTTAATTGGCCACTGTGAGACCTTCCCTTTAATTGGCCCTGGTGGTGGAGTCCTGGCTTCTTTTGTTACCCGGGAACAGGTGAAAGCCAGCTCTCTACTATTTTCCCTGGAGGCTGAGACTGACTAGGTTCTAGGGCAACTCAGGGGCTTTGTACTTGGCCTGGCTGCAGGTGGGGTGGGGTTGGGTGGGTGTCTTGATCCTAGTCTTTCCCAGTCCTGTGGGCATTTTTAGACATTTATCCAACTCCCTTTACTGAGCTGTCTCTCCCTGGTTGGTGACCTTTTCCTATTTCTGTTAGGAGGGATTTGCTTCCTTCCCTGCCATAGTTAAAGCGGATGACAGACAAAATGTCCCTCTTTATAAAGGTGGTTGCTGGTGGTGCTGAAGCTCCCAGTACTCAGGAGGCAGAAGCAGGCAGATCGTTGAGAGTTCGAGGCCAGCCTGGTCTACAGAGTAAGTTCCAGGATAGCCAGGGCTACACAGAGAAATTCTGTCTCAAATAAAATGAACAAATGTCATGATGTCATGTGACCCTGTTTACTAATGCTTACTATGCTGAGAGGAAGCAATCTCTTAACTGCAATTACCAGTTGTAAACAATACTATACTCAAAAGTGTATAACGGAGCTATAATCTCTTGCTGCCATTATTATTATTATTATTATTTAGAAAAAGTCTTGATGTGTTGCACAAGATAACCCAAAACACTTGGGCTTATGTGGTACTCGTGTTCCATCTCTCATAAAAATCTGGGATTGTGGGTATGTGCTGCCATGCTGGGGTGGTATTATTTTTTGTTTGTTTGTTTGGTTTGTTTGTATTTGGATTTGACACAGGCCGTTTAAATTTTCCCTTATACTGGCATGCATCCGGGAGTTTCCACTTTCCCAAAAGTCATTCATTTTTCTTCTGTCTTAATGTTTTCTCTCACTTTGTAATGAAGTTTTTAAAAAGTCTCTAATTGATATAACATATTCTCAATAGTCACAATGACGTATCCACTACTGTCGATTTTCAGGTCTGGGATCTGCTCTCTCATTTCTTTTTCCACCATAAAAACAAATGTTCTCGAACAATTGCTGATGTCAAACCCTGCCTTTAGGCTGATGAAATACAGTAAGCCTGAGAATTTGTAAGGTAAGGACGGGAGAGGTTTGATTTAACAGAAAGCATGGTAATCTTCCTTACAAGATATTCCCCAGAGGGGAATGTTTGCAATTATATTCGACTGGAGGGCAAGGTGTGACCTTCTCACTGAACCGGAAAGCATCCATGTGTTCTCACTGGGGACCTCCGAGATGACAATATCCCCAGACTTCAAATATTTCACATTTTATACCAAATACGAAACTTTGTGGGATTGGTTTTAAATTCCTTACTGTTGAGTGGTGACTTCCTGCTTAAGCAAGAGAAAGGATCACACGGGCTGTTTGTTGTCTTGGAGGCAAACAGCTCTTTTGGTAGGACACAGACAGTTGGATAGTTGACATCAATGAAATTTCATCAAACTGATCAAATTCCTGCAGGGGGAGGAAAACACAATCAATCATCAAGCAGCAGCAATTGTTTCAGAAAGAATGCTAGCATAGAGCCTCCCCTACGTCAGGCAGCTCTGCTCTCAGACTCTCCACTTATGGCTACCGTCAATCACGCAGCCCGTAGCTAAATTGCTTCTTGTCAAAGCACTAACTGATTCTCCAAAAAATGTCAATGTCACCTTGTATTTGAGAGTCATCTCTCCTGCTCCTTTGCACCCCAAGAGTGGGTAGCTATAAAGTTTCTATAAAGGGCCGAGCAGGAAGTGCTTCTTGCTTTGTGTAGCACATGGCCTCTGGTGCAGTTCTCTGGTTGTTCCTGCTGCAGTGGGCATGTGGTGTAGATACTATGTAAATCAGCTCTGACCCTGTTCCCATGATTATGGATGTTGACTTTTAAATTTCCTATAATATTGACATGTCGTGAAATGGTCTTTTGCTACGTTTTTTAACTATTGACAAGTATAGAGACTATTTTCGGGTCTTGGGCTGTACAAACATAGGTGGTTGGAGGAATGGGAGGTATGGGTTGTACTATGTGAAATCCGCTAGAATTCACTATTTCTCTTACGGAAACCTTACGGTATAAAACGCCGTGGTAAATTTTCAGTAAGCTGTATACGTTGGTTATACTTGTTCCTCTTTGTTAAACAGTTCTGCTCAGGTTACCCATGCTTGCCAGTGGCCCCGGGAATATTAAATGAAAAGTTCTAGTTGTAAATAATGCATAAGTTTAACTCACACCTTGTTTGGCGTATCGTGAGAGAATCTTGCAGTGTTGAGTTCTGTCCTGCCTGGATGTGACTCATCACTATGGCCAGTGTGGCTACTTTGTATATATACTACTTATCCCTTTATCATTCAACAGGTCTCTCGGTCATCAGATGGACTGTGCAGGTCTCCTGAGACTTGTGTTCATGTAACTCTTACCTTACTTCATAATGGTCCTAAGAAATTATATTGGCAAGACTATTACAGCATATTATTAGAACTGTCCTACTTAATTATGTATTATTAGCTACTGTTGATAACTGTTTACCATGTCTCATTTTTAATAAATTAGTTGCTGGCATAGGTTTATACATATAAAGAGAACACAGAGAATTCAGGGGTGGGTCTTATCCTTTGGCTCAGATCCTACTGAGTGCTCTGTACAGTACGGGGTGGGGGGGGGGGAAGCACAGCCCTGAGTGAATGGATGCTGCTGATAGAGGCACAGCCATGTCAAGGACCCCAATGCCTTAGTCCATGGAAGTGACAAAGCCTTCCCCTGGTAAGGCTGAGAGGGATGGCAAAGCCTTCCCAGAGGGCAGCTCAGAGGGAGGGGCAAGGCTTCTTCTGCTCCCTATGTGGATGTTGATAGCGTGTGCAGAAAATGTCTAGCATTGGCCGGGTGGTGGTGGCGCATGCCTTTAATCCCAGCACTTGGGAGGCAGAGGCAGACGGATTTTTGAGTTCGAGGCCAGCCTGGTCTACTGAGTGAGTTCCAGGATAGCCAGGGCTTCACAGAGAAAGTCTGTCTCGAAAAACAAAACAAAACAAAACAAAACAAAAAAAGAAAATGTCCAGCATAGCTTTTTTGCCCCTGGAGCCTGAAGACGGCTCTCCTACAGAGACGGTACCTACCCAGTTCAGCTAAGCCTGTCTCCTAGATCCAGTTGTACATCATACATTCTGCCTCCCAGTTCAGCTGTGTGCACTACTTAAGCATTGTATATAATAAAGAAGCTAAGCTTCCAGGATGCTGTGACTTCTCCAGCAGCGAGCCCGGTCCATGCAATCCCAGCTTTCCTGGGTGTCCTTGTGTCTGTCGTTTCCTCATTGCCTTGCTATCCTAGTTAGGGTTCTGGGACCTAAAGATTAAGTGACTTAGGAGGGGATATAGCTCAGCCAATAAAGTGCTTATCTGAGAAGCAGGAGGACCCAAGTTCAATCCCCAGCAACGACATAAAAATTCCAAGCATGGAGGTGTGTGCCTGTCATCCCAGCACTGGGGAAGGTGAAGCCTTGGGACTCACTGGCCAGCCAGGCTGGCTGAATTGGTGACCTTCAAGCCAACCCCCCCCCCCAAAAAAAAAACCCCCCCCAAAGAGGGAGGAGGGGGGGGGGGGGGGCCCCCCCCCCCGAGCAACTGTATAGAGGCAGGGAGGAGGAGATAGGGGGTTTGTGGAGGAGAAACTGGGAAGAGGGATAACATTTGAAATGTAAATAAATAAAATAACCAATAAAAAATGAAAAAAAAAATGCTCTCAAAGGAAGTAGGTGGTCTTTTTTGAAGATGATACCCACAAGGTAGTCCACTAGCCTCTACATGTGTACACACATTTACGTGGACCCCTGTGCGAGCGCGTGCTCACACACACACACACACACACTAAACAAAGATTATATGATACAGAATAATTTATCAAAACCTCACTGCTTTACTTTTTTTTGTTTAGGTTCATGCAGAAGAGCATGCTGAATAAATCCAGCAAACACTGTCATTTTTTAAAATTACAGTATTTTTTTTTTTTAAACCGGGAATTAACCACCTCAATTACCAGTGGTTTTATTTTTCATGTTTGGTGAGAAGCAATGATTCCAAGCCCCCTTCCAGCCTTGGCCTGCAGTTGCTGGCTCATTGTACAGAACAAGGTAGGATTCGGCTTCAGTGCCCGTCTAGGGAAGACCCCAAAGGTCTACTCTATGTTCATGGAGATACAAGGTCACACACTGATGGATTTGTCTCTGAGTATGCTGCTCTGAATGCACCTGATCTTGTCTGGTAGATTCTCAGCTCACTTCTTTCAAACCCCACACTTAAAAGGGCTTCCCTCTCAAATGCTTGTAGCTCTTTCTTATTTAAGAATTAGTACTTTGGGACTTTTTTTTTTTTTTATAACGTTCTGAAACAACCACTTAAAACTTTTAAGGCAACCATAAAACTGAGATATTAGGGGCTTTGCTACAACAATGGGATTATTGTCAGCATTCCATAGGAAACTGGTATAGAAGACAATGAGTTTCTGGTTTCCTTTTCTTTTCGACATGGAATCTCCATATGTTGTCTAACATGGCCTTGAACTACTAAGCCCAAATGACTCCCCTGTCTCAGCCCTCCAGTCCTATAGTCCACCATGTCCAGTTAAGATAATGTATTCTCTAATTTTTTTCTACGAATTATAATGTAGTTGTTCTTTTATTTTGTGTTTTAAAACTCCTGCAAGTATTCTAGAAAATAGTGTTCTTCCGCTGCATGCTGTAGCACAAAGCTTTAGCTGTGGTTTTTGTTGTTGTTGTTTTTGGTTTTAGATTTATTTATTTTATTTTATATGAGTGCACTTTTGCTGTCTTCAGACACACCAGATGAAAGCATCTGATCCCATTACAGATGGTTGTGAGCTGGGAATTGAACTCAGGACCCCAGGAAGAATAGTCAGTGTTCTTAACAGCTAAGCCATCTCTCTAGCCCCTAGCTGTGGTTTTGTCTGTCACATTTTTGTGGTTTGTATTAACCCTTACTTTATCACTTTTTATTTTTAATACATTTTTAACATTTTTTGTGTGTGTTGATGATTTGCCTGAATGTATGTGTGAGGGTGTGAGGTCTTGGAGTTACAGACAGTTATGAGCTTCCAGGCAGTCACTGGGATTTGAACCTGGGTCCTCTGGAAAACTCAGTGCTCTTTAACTACTGCTGAGCCATCTCTCCAACACCCCCTCTCCACCTCTTCACTTTTTTGCTTTTTTTGGAAGCACATCTTCACTAAATAGTAACAACTGTTGCAACAGGAATTTGTTTATTCATTAAAATCCAGGAGCTGGCTGGACCAATTGTTTAGGTGCTGAATTTTTACTGTTTAATTTCTCTAATACCTTGGGAACAACTCAACAGCTGTATTTTTAACACAGAGGAAATTCTTGTGTTGATAAGTAAGGCCAGATGAAAGATATAGTGATACTTAAGAGTCCCCTTGGGACAGAGGCCATATCAAACACATGGCTAGGTCTTTGCTGAGCCCCTCCTCTTAACACAGATATAAATGGCATTTTTCTTTTATGTTGGCTTAGGGCCCAGGGCAATTTTGGTGTCAGTAGTGAGTGTTAAGTGGCTGAGTCTGTTTTAAGAAGACTTAGAAATATAGCATCTCCTTTGTGGACAATCTGCTCATCTGTTTAGGAAATCTGTGATAATTTCTGAGCATGTCAGGCCTCAGAAGTGGCTGGGTGTGAGACTAGTTTGTGCCCAAAGTGACAAGTTTTGTTGATTCTAATGTAATTAGTAAAGGAGAGGTGCCTTTTGTGAAAGCCATCAAGTGTCAGCAAGTATCTCCGGGTAGATCTGTCAAGGAATGTACACAAAGCATTTGAAGGAAAGTGTCCTTAGCTGGTGCTGAGGTTTGCTGTCTCAGAAATCTAAGCATGCGATTAAGCTATTGCAGTTCTAATGGTATGACATGGTTATAGAAATAGCAAACAAAAGCATATACAGGGGCTGGAGAAATGGCTCAATGGTTAGGAGCACTGACTGCTCTTCCAGAGGTCCTGAGTTCAATTCCCAGCCACCACATGGTGGCTCACAACCATCTGTAATGGGAACTGATGCCCTCTTCTGGTGTATCTGATGACAGCTACAGTCTACTCATAAATAGATAAACCTGAAAATAATAAAATAGAAAAAATTATTAAAAAATAGATAAATATTTAGTAAAAAAAGCATATACAATGAAAAAATATATAATGGAAATATTTACATATGATGGAAATACACACACACACACGTGTTAGTGTCCAGGAATTTGGGAGTGATCTCCTATGAAAACAAAGGTTGAGTCAGAAAAAGTGTCTTTATTCAGAAACAGATATATCATGGAAATGCTTGGTGGGAAGCAATACAGAGTAACCTTTTAAAGCACAAAACCACAGATTAGGTGGGGCAAGAGAAGGGGCAGCCAACTGGGTACATGCATGTTCTATATTTCCAACTGTCTTTCACATGTGCCATTTTAAGCAGGTTACTAGCTGTTAAATACTTCAGATAGCTTTCCTGATAACTTGGCCTGGATCAAAACCAACCAATCAGAGCCGCCAGAAGGCATTTCTGGAAACTCAGTTCTTTGTTAGAATTCAGCCTAGTACCAAATGGAGAGTATATACAAGTCTCTGAGAGTAAAGTGGCCTGTAAATACACACACACACACACACATACATGTATATATATGTACATGCATATATATTTAAGGAGATAACTTACCTTATAAAGTAAAATATACCTTTTATTTAATTTTTTAAAAGATTTATTTATTTATTATGCATACAGCAGGCCAGAAGAGGGCACCAGATCTGATTATAGGTGGTTGTGAGCCATACCACGTGGTTACTGGGAATTGAACTCAAGACCTCTGGAAGAGTAGCCAGTGTTCTTAAGCTCTGAGCCATCTCTCCAGGCCTACCTTTCATTTTTTAATTACTATATGCATCAATGCCATGGTACAAGTGTGAAGGTCAGAGGACGACTTTATCAATTCTGTTCTTTCTTCCACTTTTATATAGGTTCTGGAAATTGAATTTAATTCACTAGGAGTCACTGGAAGCACCTTTACCCACAGACCAGTCTCTCTCAGGATTGTTACATAAGCAACCTTCTTTCCACTCAGCCCAGATTGGGAACTGACAACAGACCAAAGGACAAAGACAAAGTACAGTCGCTAGGAAACTCCAACTTGGAATCAATGAGTTTATTGGGGTTACTTACAAAACTATGGGTGACAGAGTACTAACAGGAGCAGAAATGAAGACAGCTGAATCACCAAAGTCCACATCAGCACGGGTGACAGTTCACAAAAGCTGGAAACCTGGAGTACACTGCACAGCCTGCAGGTCTCTGACAGGTTGGAGAGTGGCCTTTCCACGTGGCTCGGTTGGTTTGCGCCTCTTTCTAGACAATTTAGGGGGTCTCTACTCTTTCCAGGCCATCCGAGGGTAACTCTCAGCAGGCTTTTACTACTTATATACTCTTTGGAAGGAGAGCGCTAGTGAATCTGCTCCATTCCTGGGATTTCCTGAAGCTATTCTGTGTTGTTTACTTCCTATCTTCCCTGAAATATTGTATCTGTTTTCCACGTTGTTTCCCTTCCCTGTAAATATTTGATTTTAAGAAGTTTCATTCAAGGCAGGGTGTGGTGGTGGCTCAGACCTTTAATCCCAGCACTGGGGAAGCAGAGGCAAGCAGACCTACAGGCCAGCCTGGTCTACAGAGTGAGTTCCAAGTTAGCCAGGGCTACACAGAGAGAAACTCTGTCTCAAGAAGACCAACAAAACAAAACAGAAAGTTTATTACATTTTTGCTATTTTCAGCCATGCAACGTTTTTGAAAAGAGTTAATGCAAATGATTTTTTTCTTTTTCCTTTCTCTCTTTCTCTCTCCTCTCCTCTCCTCTCCTCTCCTCTCCTCTCCTCTCCTCTCCTCTCCTCTCCTCTCCTCTCCCCTCCCCTCCCCTCCCCTCCCCTCCCCTCCC
>NW_021604712.1:7098751-7101618 GCF_004785775.1 Grammomys surdaster | reverse complement strand
CTCTCTCCCTCTCTCCCTCTCTCCCTCTCTCCCTCTCTCCCTCTCTCTCTCCCTCTCTCCCTCTCTCTCTCCCTCTCTCCCTCTTCTCTCCTCCCCCACCCCCCGGGATTCATATAAGTCCCAGGCCAGCGGGAGCTGGAGGAGGAACCTCCAAAGTTTTGGATACCCTCGAGGGCCCTGGGCTGGATCCTCACCCCGGTCTCCGCTTCTGTGTCTCACCCCTCCCCCCAACTCGCAACTCCGGCCTTGGGGACCTTGGACCGGGGCTTACTGGCCAGACTGGGGTTAAGAGCTCCGAGGTGCTGGATTCCCAGTGGATGTCTGGGAAATGGGAACCTCAACGGTGGGGAGAAGTCCGCACTGCTACTCATTCCTGGGCCCGGGCTGAGGGGAGAAGTGTCACGGGAGCCCACGCTCTGGGCCAGCCTCTTTGCTAGCTCCAGGCACACAATCCACATGCCTTTTCCCGCCCAGTTTCAGGGGAGACTGGATTTGAAGACACTTTCTTGAACCGGCCACCTCTGAGGCCTCAGGCATCCTGGGTCACAGGTGGCTAGCTGTGTGGCACGGGCAGTCACACTGCACACAGCCCACCATTTCTACAGTAAAGTAAGTCATGGCAGGGGGGCAGCATTTGGAGGCCCCGCAGGTAGCCAGCCACTCGCACTTACGACCTACTTGAAACCTACTTGAAACGTTGCAGTTGAGTTGTTTTTCTCCTATTTTCAGGTGCGTGAGATAAGGAATGTAGCCACTTAGCTAATTATATGGATTAGTAAGGATTTAGTTGATCTGGAGATTAAGGCTCGTCTTTAATTTTGGAAAGGGAGCTATTTCTCTTTTGTTTTAGTCTTGTGCGTTTTTGTTTGTTTTTGTTTTTTGTTTTTTGTTTCTAGAAAGTTAGCGTTAAAGGCTTGGATAGTGAGTGCTGTTTCCAGTTTACACGCTGGAAAAATAACATAAAGTGGGGGTGGAAGTCTTGCTTTTTAAAAAAATCTTCCTCTTCTACAAAACAGGAGAAGCCCCCTAGGGCTTATTAAGCACAGCAGCCTCTCATTACACACCCATCTCTATCTACTAGCGGGTCTCTCTTCCCTCCCCTAGAGTGAGCAGGCCCTTCCCCATCCTTGCTTCAGAGAGCTTCCCCTCCCAGGCCTATTTAATGGGGAAAAAAAAAAGAATAGTAGTTTCGTCTTCTGGAAAAGTATCGTGGGCTTGAGACAGTTTATGGATTTTCCTGTGTTCGCTTCGACCTCTGCTGTGGTTTTGATGGCCACCGATGGCTCAGATGACACACAGCAGTCTCTGGGTTATCATTTCCACATGTGTGAGATCCTAATGGGCTGGAGGCTTGCATAGTTGAACCGCTGCCGGAGCTTTGATAGCTGTTTCCAGAAACAGCTTGAGCAAATCTCGTCTACTGGGGAATCCCTTTCTTTTGAGTAGAGAAGCATGAAAGGAAAAATTATGCTTTCAGGTAAGGCGACCTGCCAGCCTCTACTTAGTGTCACCGCTGAAAGCCAAGGGAGGACATCCTCCGCAGCTGTGCTCTGTGCTCCCAGGAGGAGCCCCAGGGGGTTTGGTATGGGACATTACCGTCCAAAGGAGATTTGGGGGTATCCACAATAATTTACATCCTGACATGCCCCCCCCCCCCATATTCCTTCCTTCCCTTCCTCCCTCTCTCTACATGTTTTTAGTTTCCCTGATGCCAAAAACCTTCTTAGGTTCTACTGGGCCATCTGTTGCTGTCATTTCAGCTTAGAACAGAGTGGAAAGGAAAGAGAAAGCCAGACGCAGCCTGGTCTTGTTACTACCCTCTTTTTTTTTTTTTAAACTTGAACTTCTTCCCTTAGCTATGAACTAAGGACTGAGCTGCCTCGTAAGGATTAGTTGAGGGCCTGCGTACGTGGGAACTCACTGCTGGGCCCTGTGTCATATTAATAACGAGCATAGAGAAAACCATTTATTTTGCCTTTTGAAAGGTTGGATTTCCTGATAATTTGTGCTGCTAATAAAGCAGAGAGTCTTGACTGATAACGGCTAGCAAGCAGGCGGGGATAATCCGGAAAGTCGTGCTGTTTGCACGGCTTTCTGTGGAAGGGGACAGGAGATCAAGGAACCGGGAGGAGAAGTGAGTGGGGTCTTGTTCAGAGGCCTTCCAAGGTCCTTTTTAAAGAATTGAGCATGCCAAAGGCCATATGTCCCTCCCTCCCTTCCTTCCTTCCTTCCTTCCTTCCTTCCTTCCTTCCTTCCTTCCTTTCTTTCTTTCCCTCTTCGGACCCTGAGGAACAATACCAGGTAGTATTGGTATGGGCAGAGCCCTGAAGTAGGGACTGGGGGACAATAAAGGGGCCAGACACGGCTATAGTTTTATAGTTTGAAAGCCATTTACAAAGACAAGAAAAGAGAGAGAATACTCAGCATTAGGTGAGGGTCTATCACCTTGTCAGACTCAGGTCATCAGGTTTGGTGGCAGGTGCCTTTACCCACTGAGCCATCTCACTGGCCCGGCGTGTGTGTGTGTGTGTGTGTGTGTGTGTGTGTGTGTGTGTGTGTGGTGCATTCACGTTTAGGAACCCTTTATGTCGGCTATACTCCTGAGTCATTCCCAAGCACTACTGTAACCGAATCTTTACTTCATACTTCAGACAGAAAGTTTACTGGTGAGGAAACTGAGGCCCAGAGATGGACTACGGTGACCTGGCCACTAAGTGGCAACATTGACATTGAAATGGAGGTTTCTGCCGGGGCTGGGGGTATGACTCAGGGCACTGGGTTTCCTCAGAAAGTGGGAACTCTCCGAGAGAGAGAGAGAGAGAGAGAGAGAGAGAGAGAGAGAGAGAGAGAGAGAGAGAGAGAGAGAG
>NW_021604712.1:7088041-7098741 GCF_004785775.1 Grammomys surdaster | reverse complement strand
GAGAGAGAGAGAGAGAGAGAGAGAGAGAGAGAGAGAGAGAGAGAGAGGGGTGGCTGGTAGAGTCAGTCTGTAAAGGTGTTTCCAGAGATGACCTCATGTTAACACAAACTTAAGTCACACCACCATTAATTAGTTTGGAACTTTTGTAGTCCATGGTGACTTGGTGTCCTTGGAGGGAGATGTGGGTTTGGCAGGTTTGGGATCTCAGTGTCTGGGGAACAGGACCTCAGTGAAGACAGGCTGGAGAGGGGCTTTGCTCACAGCTGTCCTGGAGCGCCTCACTGGGGTTTCCTGTGAGAAAGGAAGGGGAGGGGGCGAAAATGGAGGGTGGTGTCTAAAGGAGTACTTGGCTGTGAAGGTTGTGGTTGCTTCCTCCTCCAGCAGTCTTTTGTCTCCAAAAGCAGAACCCCTGGGGATCCTTTTGTTTAGGCCCTGAGCTCCCTTAGAGGGAGCTTGCCTGTTAGAGGTCTGTAAAAGTCCTGGAGGCTCTGCATCTAGGAAGGATTGCTGGGAGGGAGGCTGTGCAATCAGGTGTATCAAGCTTACATGCTTTGGACGGAGTGTCTTGGCCAGGGCTCTGGGTAGCTTGACCCCTAGAAGGGCCAGTTCTCCCAGTAGTTGAGTTTCTGTGTATTCTCCTTTTTGTGATTCTTGGTGCCACTTTGGTATCTATACTGTAGCCAGTTCTTGCTGACAAAGCACTAGATTTCGGCACTAAACCAGGACTGACATCCCATGAGGCTGGGCTGGTATGGCCGTTCTCCCAATCTCCATCCAAGTGTCTTGTGGACTAGTCAGATGGGATGTCTGACCAAGTGGCCAGGAATCAAACTGAGCCATGGCACCAAAGGCTAACTGGTCTTCACTATATCCAGACTCTGCTAGTGTTATCGGTTGTGCAGCCCTGAAAAGTTCTGCATAGGAAATGAATGTACTTTGTGGTAGAGGAAAAAGGGGTTGCTGCTAAAGTTGAAGCACTTGGTCAGAGGGCAGTCTGTCTTTTAAGGGTGCAGTTGCAGTTCAGTGCCTGCTGGTAGGTAGCCTCTGAAGGTCTGGGCCTCAGAGCAGAGCTGATCAGGGTGGGACACCTGTGATTCTATGCACACCTGTAATCCCAGTACCCTGTAGGCTGAAACAGGAGGATTATAAGGTTAAGGTCAGCCTGGGCTGCATAGTGAGACTTTGTCCCCCGCACCCTCATACACACACACACACACACACACACACACACCAACACACACACACCAACACACACCTCAACAAAAAACCCACCAACCTAGGCTGCCTACTTGACTTTACATGTCCCATCCTGGATTATGGGCTTACCTTTCCAGAGTTAGTCGTCAGCTAGCTTGGATAAGGGACCCCAAAGCCTTGTGAATTTGAGACCATTTCCACCCCCTGCTGTTCTTCCTGTTCCTTTCCCTGGTCTTTAAAACCCACTCACTGTAAAACCACTACATCTCTTCATTCAGTACCCCAAAAGCTGTGGCCTCACTTTTAAGAGAAAACAGATTTAACTGGTGCCCATTGGTTCTCAGGACATCCAAAACTTCCATAGGTGTTTGTGCCTTCAAGACAGGACAGCCACTAGGCGCTGGGTACCCGGAATGAGCAGTGTGGGGCTGAGCTCTTTCTGCTATGCGTGTGTTGCCAGGGAGGGATGCCATGTCTCCACCTAGACAGCTTGACTTGCTGAAATTAAGATAAATGTGTTGTTCTTGGAAACCAAGTCTATAACCACGATTTGAAAATTCCACTAACAGAGAGAAAGCTTCATTTATTTCTTCACTGCCTTTGCCGAAACAAACTCTAATCTGAATACTTCGTTTAGTAGTAAGTACGTGAGAAGTTAGCGCTGTAGAGTCTTCACTGTCGCCAAAAGCGGCTCACTGCGCACGCGCACTCTGTTCCTCTGCTCCACGGTGGATTCTTTTTGGTGTATATAGAGGGTACCGCTGTGCTAGGTTCAGACAATGGTTTGTTGTTCACTTGACCTTTGTGTTTCCTACAAATGCTTTGTGTAATATGTGTGCTGCTCACGTTTGGACACAGCCTCTTGGACAAAAGAGCTAGGTGGTGGGGTGGGTAGGATGTAGCTGGCACAGCACGCACAAATCCCTGGGGTCAGGTTGTGTGATCCAGCGGGGAATCACCTCCATAGCAAGCTTGGAGCCAGGCTGGCAAAAAAGCAGCCATATAGAAACGAAGACATTGCTTTCTTCATGTTTTGTACCCCTACAATGCATGATCATTAAATTAAAATATTAAATATTTGGTGTAAAAATACAACTTAAATAAAATCTAACCAATAAAAATCCAGTTACTTGTTCATACATAACCATCTGCATTTAATCATAATTAAACATGATAATAGGCAGATGTCTTTTTAAATCTTTTGCCTTCTTTTATCTTAAATGGCATCTCCTCCACCCTTGCCCCATTTCCATTCTTTCCTATTTTGAAATTTAATAACCATGTTTCTCTCCTTTTTAAGTGCTAACTTAGAAATTTTAATATTCATACTTAATTAATTATTCTGCGATAAGTCAAATTTTAACTTCCCCTGGAATGAGTTAAGGGCCTTCAAATGCTCTCTCTCTCCCATTGTCTCCTCCTCAGCTCAGGTGCTGTGATGGTTCACACTCATTGTCAGCTTGACTAGATTTAGAAATCTCTGAGCATGTCTGTAAGGGTGTCTCCAGCGAGGCTTAGTTGAAGAGAGAAGATATGCCCTGAATGTGGGTGGTACCGTCCTACAAACTCGGGGCTTAGATCAGCTGAGAAAGAGAAGCATCCATCCCTTTCTCTTGGCTGAGTTTGGGTATAGTGTGACCAGCCAGCCCTGTCTCTCACTCCTGCTGTCACAGAGCTGTTCTCGCCCGCCATCCCTTCCTTTCTGTGGTAGACCTTGTCCTCAGGCTGAAATAAATCCTTTCTGAAACTTCTTTAGTCAGGTAGTTTGTCCCAGCCATGAGAAAAATGCCAAACACACACACACACCATTATCACACGGCCCTTTAAGCTCTATCACGCTTTTTCTTGCTCCTTAAATTCAAATGTTTTCTGTTGTCTAGTCAACATCGGCTTAGACTCTGTCCAAGTTTATTATCGTTTCCTGGTACCCGTTGCTTCCCATGAGCCTTTTCTTCCAGAGCTCAATTTCCTAATACTAATGTGCATAATAAATAATTATGTCTGAGGTCTGCTCACAGCAAACTCCCGAATGATATATTTCTTTTTTTGTTTTTGTTTTTTTTTTTTTTTTTTTTTTTTTTTGAGACAGGGTTTTTCTGTGTAGCCCTGGCTGTCCTGGAACTCACTCTGTAGACCAGGCTGGCCTCGAACTCAGAAATCCGCCTGTCTCTGCCTCCCAAGTGCTGGGATTAAAGGCGTGCGCCACCACTGCCTGGCTATAATATATTTCTAATATTTATTTCATCTGACATCTTTGGAAGTTTTTTTTTGCTAGATGGAGAATGAATGTTATTTTCCTTTAGCTCCTTAAGAATGACATTCCAAAGTCTCCTGCCTTCTATAGTTTTGTGGAGAAGGTGGCTGTCCACTTACTAGCAGCCATGTGGAAAGATCTGTCCTTTGTCCTTTCTTCCCGAATGCTTTCAGGGGTGTGTGTGTGTGTTTGCTGTTTTGCAGTTTGACGTGTGTGTGTGTGTGTGTGTGTGTGTGTGTGTGTGTGTGTTTAGGTGGGAATTTCTTTGGGGGATTGGTTAAGATTACAGACTGTAAGAGTAGATGTCTCCATGAACTCATCTATGGTTTCTTCACATTTGGATTCTTCCTCAGTCTTCTCCTTCTGGCACTTTAATTAGACTGCCACAGCATCTTGTGTCTTGCCCCTCTGTGCTTGATTTCTCCTTACTCACTTTCTAAGTTTACCAGCTGTGTCTCTCTGTGCTGGGTCACTGTCTCAGTTAAGACATTTCCATTTTAGAAATTCTACTTCCCTTCCTCCTCAATTCTTACCAGGCAATGTCACAGGTCTCTTTTATTCTTAGTTGAAGTGTTTCCCGAGCACACTTCATACCAGCATCTCCTATAGCCTGTGGTTTCAGTGTACCATAGTCTGTGCTGCCTCCTCAATGGCATTTGTTTCACCATATGCTCAAGTCTTTTTTTTTTTTTTTCACTTTGTCTTTTTGTTTGTTTATTTTGGTTTTGAAACAGGGTTGTCATTATCTAGCCTGACTGGCCCTGAGCTTGTTACATAGTTCAGTAAGGCCTCAAATCTGTAGAGATCAATCACTCTACCACCTTTGCTTCCTAAGTGGTGGGATTAAAGATGGGCACCACCATGCTCAGGAGCTTGAAGAGTTTTACAGGTTAGGTTCCAACGACCTCAAGGCTGCTACCCTTATCTTTAGCCCAAACACTCGTGTGGCTGAATACTGAAGAAGGCCATGCTTGGATTTCACCAGTTTTCAATGCACTGTGAAAGCTATCCTTTAGAAGGCTTCTCACTCCTTTTAACTTATAATGCTTGTAAACCTTAGTAAGATATTTAATGTTTTAGAAGAGTGTACAACATATTCTTCTGGTATGTTCCTTGACTTTCTGGTAATGCTACAATCATAACAGACTTAGGCTGCTTCCTGGGTTAGTTCATGAAGCCACCACAATTGAACACTGCCAGGTGAATTTCATTGGCCTTTTTGGAAGGAAGGATTAAAGTACGTTAGCTTGCCAAAACCTGGCTCACGTGTGTCATTTGTCTTGTCACCTCACTGCCATCTCTAGCCTAAGCTGTCTTTGTGCTTGCCTGAACTCTTGGAAACACTTCTGACCCTGTCCCTTACTTACCACAGTGTGTGCTGGATGGAGCAGTAAGCATTCCTTCCACGCACCCACTTCTCTCTTTCCAGTTCTTGCAAAATTCTCAAAGTTGACATCAAATTCTAAGAATATACTCACAAAAGACCTGGGAGGACATTTCCCAAAAAAGACGTACTGTTGAGCATGGGAAAAAGATGCTCTACATTACCAACCATCAGGAAAGCACAAGTGAAAACCACAGGCCCCATTGGGTGACTACCGTAAAACATCAACAAAACAGACAATGCAAGTGTGGCAGAGGACGGGGAGAATTGGAATCCTTATTTCTCGTTGCTAGGAATGTAAAATATTCTAGCCTGGTGTGGGGAGGGCAGGTGCTGTAGTTCAGTGGTGCAGTACTTGTCTAGTACTTGCCTGAAGCCTTGGTTCAGTCTTCACTATTGCTACCAGAAAGGTAGAAAGAAAGAGAGAAAAAACTGGGTATGCAAGTTCCGAAAATAATTAAACAAGATTACCGTATGGTCCAGTAATTCCTCTTCTGGATGTACAGACCGAAGAAGGACCACAAGCAGGAACTTGAACAGTATTTGTATCTCCAAGCAGCGTGTTTCATATGTAAGAGTCAGAGAGCAACTGAAGTGCTCTTTGTGACAAACTGTTCTCAACAAAGGACTTTTGTTCAGCTGTGAAAGAAGACATGCAGCTACAGCAAGGGTGACCTCTGAAGACAGTGTGCTTAATGAAAGAAGTCAGATGCCTCAGACGACTACCTTAATAGTCAAACTGGAGCTGGCCCGAGTAATGGTTGCAGGGTGCTGGAGATGTGTTTGAATCCGGCATGTGGAGTGTGTTCGTCCAGTCTGACAGGGTGAAGGAGTGCTGGGGTGGATAGTAGCGGTGACGGCACAGTGGTGTGCTTGAGGTCACACACAACTGTACATGGCTAAATGGTAACCACAGTGAAACTATCTGAAATAATTATGGGGATCCATTGTGGTTTTCATTTTAAAACTAAACTTGAAGGCAGAGGCCAGATAGTCAGTCCACCCACCCCCCTCCACCACTCTGTTGGAACAAGCCCTGCTTGGCCTAGAACTCAACCAAGCTGTCCTTGAACTCAAAAGACCCACCTGCCTCTGCCTCCTGAGTACTGGGATTAAATGCATGCATTACTACGCCACACCTGGTGATACTCAGTATTTTTAAAAGATCATTTACTATGGTAAGATTAACTATGAATTGTATACGTCAGTGTGACATGGTCTATTGCCACCACCTATTTCCATCTGAACGGAAACCTTGTGGCTGCCAAGTCTCTGAAAACATATTTCATGTCGTCTTCTGAACTTGCCTATTATAGGTGATGGATGTCAATGGAAGTAGAAAAATCCGTTTTCTTCTATGACTGGCTTATTGCCCTCAGTGCAGTGGCCTCAGGTTCTGTCCCCCGTCAGCTGCTGCTAAATTCCCTTCTGTTTTAAAGCTGAACAACATCCTGTGCTGTGTGTATAACACGTCTGTCTGTACATATATTCCTCTGCCAGTGTACATTGGAGTTGCCTTTAGCTTTGGTCTTTTGTGACCAGTGCTGTTAGGAATGGTTTGGCAGTTCAGCGTACTCTGAATTAGGGCTGCCGTGAACACTTGTCTGACATTTAAAGTGAGTGGTTGGTTTAATATTGGTTAGTGGGTAGAGCTGGTGAGCCGGCTCAGCTGTTGAGAATAACAACTGCTGATGCAGAGGACCTGGGTTTGACTCCTGGTACCTTGCATGGCTCATAACTATCTGTAACCCAAGTCCCAGGGGCTCTCATGCCCTCTTCTGGCCTCTGTGGACATCAGGTACACACTCAGCCCACAGGTGTAGATGTAGGCAAATATTTAATACCCACAAAACAGAAAGCTTTCAACTAAATTAGCAGGGAGGCGAGTTCTCAGGGCTCTGCAGGAAATCTCAATGTCTGGGTTAGAGTTTTTACTTCATTACTAATTAACCTTTGAATCTCTGTTCCCTCACCGGACAAACGGTCAGTGCACTATGCTTTATTGACTGTTGGGTTGATACACATTTCACACAAGCCGTGTGAGTAAAAGCCCTTTGGAAACTGGGTATCTCTGCAAGTGTGGGGTTTCACCGTGGACTTTCACATGAAAACATACCACTACCCCTCCCTGCATCCTCTCTTACTTTAGAAACATTGTTGATCCATAAAACACAAAGTATCATGTTTCTTTTCTCTTCCTTCACAATAACATTGAGCTCCCTGCAAGCATCAGCGTTTTGCTTCCTGTACTTCTCAGCCTTCGTTTAGACACACAAGTCTAGCACTCTGTAAAAGGCAGTCATCGAGGATGCCGTTCCAGTTGTTGAGAAGCAGATGTTACCCTAGGCAAATCCTCTCATAGGTCAGAGGAGGCTGTTGAACTCTGTGATGGCTATTCCTGGTTGACAGCTTGACTCCACCTGGAATGAACTACAATCCAGAAACAGGGCACACCTGTGATCCAGATCTTCCGACTGGAAGACAGATGCTTTTGATCATGAGGCATAGTAGCCATGAATAGCTAGGCCTAGGCAAGGTGGCACACACCTTTAATTCCAAGAGAGAGGCAAGCAGATCTCTTGATTTCAAGGCCAACCAGGGACAGAGCATGTTCCAAAGCTCAGGTCCAGGCCTGGTGGTACGCACCTTTAATCTGGGCCATACCTTCTGCTGAAGGCCTACAGATGGACAATGGAAAAAGGAAGGGTTTGTTCTTCTCCAGCTTGCACTTCCTTGCCAGCACATCTGTTGGAACCTACTTCTTCAGGATCCCAAACGGATACAGAAGACCAGCTGAAACACCTAGCCTCTTGGGGACTGAGCAACTACTAACTAGATTCTGGGGCTTCCCGTTCACAGCTGCCCATTGTTGAGTTCATTGGAGTATAGACTATAAGTCATTCCAGTAAGTTCTGTGACTCTAGAGCACACTAGTACAAACTCTAGCTATTCTTGGGTGCTGCACATCAGAAGGATGAGCCAACTCCTTGAGTGATGAGCTACAGCGGAGTCCACAACCCAGCTGCCTCCCTGAGACGCTGGTTTCCTTCATCTCTAACCATTGCCCTTCACGAAGCTCACACTCGGGCTAGAAACCCATTTACTCCTCTTCAGAAGTTTCGTTGTTTAAAATGTGCCAGGTGAGCACACGGGGGATGTGATTTTTGTATAGAAGTTTGTGAAGTCAACCAACAGCCCTGATGTTTGGTTGGGTCTGAGAACTCTCATCCACTGGCATACAGTGAATACATCACAGTGGTGAGAGGTTATTTTTCTTTGTCCTTTGGGTTCTGTGTGGTATGTGGCTCTAGTTCCATGTTGGGCAGTTGTACTACCTCAGGGCTCCTTCCCCAGCTTCAAGACTGCCGCGCATGCTCCGTCTTACTGATACTCGGGTATTTTCATATATTTTTAGTGATTAAATTCAGAATGTTAAGACTCAGGTTTTCTGTTCTTACTCGTAGCCTATTACCCTCTGTCCTTTCTCTCTCCATTTCTCTCCCCCATCCATGTGTTCATGGCCAGCCTCTACTCCTCTACTCTCTCTCTCCTCTGTCTCTATTCTCTTCCCAAGCCCTAAACTCTATTCTGTACTATAAAAAAGACTCAGGTTTTCTGTCTTGTCTTGTGTGTATGACAAACCCCCTCTCCCTTTCCAGCAAAACCCAGAATAGTAACCTTGCAGGTAACCAGCTGGGTCAGAGTGGCTCCAGGTCTCATGGGGGAGGACCCTGAATTTGTAGCAGCTGTGACCAGGAGATGTTTGGCCACTATTCATATGGAAGCAGTTTCTGGAGATGTTATTTCCTGTTCTCTGTTTCCCTTCTCACGGACTCCATATATATCACCAAATATGATACTTCCTTGAATGTTAAAGGAACAGAATGCTACAGTCTCAAATAATATATATTTTAAGAAGTTTATTTTTTGTGTGTATGTATTATGTGTGTTTGTGAATGCCAGTGTGTACACGTCAGGGCACATGTGTGAAGGTCAGGGAACAACTTTTGAGAGTTAGATCCAGGACTCGAACTCAGGTCACCAGGCATTCTTTTTTTTTTTTTTTTTTTTTTTTTAAAGGTTTTTCGAGACAGGGTTTCTCTGTATAGTCCTGGCTGTCCTGGAACTCACTCTGTAGACCAGGCTGGCCTCAAACTCAGAAGTCCACCTGCCTCTGCCTCCCAAGTGCTGGGATTAAAGGTGTGTGCCACCACTGCCCGGCTGTCACCAGGCATTCTTAGCAAGCATTTTTACCTGCTCAGTCCTCTTGCTGGCTCTTCTCATATACTTTGAATGATTCAGGGGAAAAGTGGTTTTATGCTGCCCATTTGCTCAAAAGTAAGATGCACTGATATTCAGGTTACAAGACTAAAGACCTTCATATTAAAAGCAGTTAGAGGCTGGGGAGATGGCTTACGGGGACATGTGCTTGCTGCACAAGTATAGTGAAGATCTGAAGCACATCCCGGTACCCATGCGAAAGCTGAACATGGCTGTGCACATGCCTGTCATTTCAGCGCTGTAGTGTTGCAAACAAGGGAGGATCATTGTGAATGACTGCTGTCCATCTGCCTAGCTTCAGAGTCAGAGGTTGGAATCCGGTGAAGACTGATAGAGCAGGATGCCCAGTGTCCTCCTCAGGCAGCTAAGATGCACCCACACAAATGTGTGTACTTACACCATATAATAACTGAGCTTTACTGGCAAGGGAGAGGGGCTTTGTCATACACACAGGACAAGACAGATACCCCCTTCCCTGCACCCCTGTATTATATATATTTGGGACAGTGCATGCATGCATGCTATGGCACAAATATGAAGGTTAGGCCTCTCCCTCCTCCCCCCCTCTCCCTCTCCCTCTCTCTCTGTCTCTGCCTGTCTCTGTCTCTCTCCCTCTCCCTCCCTCCCTCTCTGTCTCTGTCTCTCTCTCTTACACACACACACACACACACACACACACACACACACACACACACAGAACAATTAGGAGCTGAAACATTCTTATATCAGAACTATCAGTGCAAGGTAGGGAGATTTAGCAGATCCTGGCGATGGCTAAGCTTCTAAAGTTATCTGCAAGAGAATTAGAAGCCCTGTGTTTAAATACCCAACATTCATAATGAAGTCGTTCAAACCCTTGCTTCATCATATTGTGTGAGGTAATGAGAGCTACCCATAGGTAACTCCTCCTTATAGTCTAGATGGTTTATATATTGCTTATTTCGTTACAAAACCAAACCAGGACTATGTAAATGTTTGTGTGGGTGTCACATAAAGTCATCTGCATATCTTACTGTCCTAGATGAGGCATTGACAAGTTGCAAGTTGGCCAATATTAATCATGCGATAACAGAGCAACAGGCAGCCTGTCAGTCACCAGGGAGTAAAGCTCTACCGCCAGCCACCTGCAGACCTTCCGCAGTGCCTCCTCACCCCCTGACAATTTTGCTCATCTGCTCAAAAAATTCTAACATATTCTACATTCTGTCTTCCAACTTGGGGAAAAAAAAAAAAGAACTTTGCTAAGAATATTTTGGCAATCAGATGCTTTTCAAAAAACAACAAAAATATCCAAGTGTTTATTGGCCTCACCTTCTGTTCTCTACTTTATTGGAAAGAGATGTTCTACAGCACCATAGATGGCTGCCTTTCCTGGTGGCAGGTTCTTCTTGGTCTGACCCTGGACTCAGACTCCTGCTGTTTGCCATCTCTAATAGGGATGGGCCCTTCCACTCTCACATTATTTCAAACACTGGTCTCCAAGGTATGTTCTGTCATCTAGGAAATGGCACTCTGGGACCAGGGTCCTTTATTAATTAAGTTTGAGAAATAAATCTGAATGCTGAAACATCTTTCCTCTCCTCT
>NW_021604712.1:7059948-7087641 GCF_004785775.1 Grammomys surdaster | reverse complement strand
CTTTCCCCTTCCTTTCCTTTCTTCTCCTCTCCTCTCTTCTCCTTTCCTTTCTCCTTACTTTCCCCTTCCTTTCCTTCCTCCCTCCCTCCTTCCTTCCTTCCTTCTCCTCATTGGCTTGTTTTTTGCTCCTGAGACCCGGTTTCACTGTGTAGCCATAGCTGGTCTGGAATTCCATCTGTAGACCAGGCTTATCTCAAACTCCTAGAGATCTCCCTAGTTCTGCTTCCTGAGTATTGGGATTAAAGGCATGTGCCACAAGTGTCTGGCCCGCTACAAATTTTCTAAAAGTACTT
Organism: Grammomys surdaster; assembly: GCF_004785775.1. Lineage (NCBI taxonomy): Eukaryota > Metazoa > Chordata > Mammalia > Rodentia > Muridae > Grammomys > Grammomys surdaster. Next base: position 7,087,348 of record NW_021604712.1, on the reverse strand, counting down.
GGTTGCTGATGGAACTCCCAGACGTGAGCTCAGAGTCATGACAGGTCGTCACCTTTCTAAGCATGCTGCTGGCACCAGAATCCCCTTTTTGGCTATCACTAGCTTATGCCAAGCATATCTGGAGACCTAGTGTTTCACAACAAGCATCAGGGGAAATAGAATTATATACTGGGAAAGAGGTGCAGGCAGACCTTAGGTCTTGAGATGTCTGAGGAGTGCAGGATACTGACTCACGTGGTTCCCTGGTGAGAATCGGTTTTTTAGTCTTTTTTTTTTTTTCTTAAAAAAAAACAAAACAAAAAACAAACCCAACACACATGTATGACACAGTGCACCATGGAACTCAGGGGACAACTTTCAAGAGTTAGTTCTCCTGTTCCACTACATGAGCCTGGGATTGCTGGGGTTGTGTGAGGCTTTGTGGCAAGTGCTTTGAGCAAGATGCCATGAGATATCTTGCCAAGTTTTCTTTCTTTTTTAGATATTATTTCCCTTTCTGAGACAGATTCAACCATTCTCCCTTGGGCCCTCCTTGGAGTTTGTTGAGTAGAGCATGGGTATCCTGTACTTTATGGCTAATATCCACTTAGAAGTCAGTACATACCATGCATGTCCTTTTGAGTCTGGGTGACCTCACTCAGGATGGTATTCTTTAGTTCATCCAGTTTCCTGCACAATTAATAATGTCTTTTAAAAAAATATCCAAGTCGTATTCCATTGTGTAAATGAACTGCGTTTTCTTTATCCATTTGTCAGCTAAGCGATATCTAGGTTGCTTCCAGTCTCTGGCTATGGTGGAAGATGTTACAGGGTGTGTGTTCCTCCTGACTCCCACTCCTGAGTTCTGAGGTTACAGATGTGAATTATTATACCTGCTTCTGTAGTGCTGGGCCTCTGCAGTGCTGGGCCTCTGCAGTGCGGCCTTTGTGAGCATCCTTCCAACCTTGCAGCATCCCCAGTCCCTTCTTTTAATTTTAATTTAACTTATGTTGAGACAAGGTCTCACTGTGTGTCCCTGACTGTCCTGGAACTTGGTATGTAGACCAGATTGGCCTCATACTCAGAGATCCTCCTCCCTCTGCCTCCCAAATGCTGGGATTAAAGGTGTTTAATACTGTGCCCAGCTGACACACAAAATCAGCCAGTACAACTGACCCCTTGTCAGCTTGACATACAAACACATCACTATTAAGCCCCAATCCTTACTTTCTTATTCATCCCCAAGATCTAAATAACTTTAACAGTCCCACAGTCTTTACAAATTCTTACATATTAAAATTTCAATCCCTTTAAAATAGCCAATCTCTTTTGAAATTCAAAGTCTTCTTACAGTTCAAAATCTCTTAACTGTGGGCTCCATTAAAATACTTTCTTCCTTCAAGAGGTAAAAATATCTGGACACAGTCACAATCAAAATCAAACTCTAACTGTCCAGTGTCTGGGATCCACTCATAATCTTCTGGGCTCCAAAGGCTTGGGCCTCTTCTCCAGCTCTGCCCTTTGTAGCACACACGTTGTCTTCTAGGTTCCAGCTGCCTGTCCTCCACTGCTGCTGCTGTTCTTGGTGGTCATCTCATGGTACTGGCAGCTCCAAAACTCTGCTGTCTTCCGCTACAACTAGGCTTCACCAATAGCCTCTCATAGGCTCTCTTCATGGTTCCAAGCCTCAGCTCCTTTGCATGACCCTTTCAGTCCTGGGCCGTCAACTGCAACTGGGCTGCCCCTTCACCAATGGTCTTAAATGGCCTCTCACGGTGCCAAGCCTCAGCTGCTCTTCATGATGCTTTCATGCCTTCAAAGCCTGGGTGACTCTTACACTTTACCAAGTCCAGCTGCAGCACAGCTATCTCTGGAACACAGTTTCTTTGTGCTCTCAGGAAACACTTCTCAGAAGATTTCACCTCAGTGATGCTGGTCTCTCTCTCTCTCTTTTTTTTTTTTTTTTTTTTTTTTCCGAGACAGGGTTTCTCTGTGTAGTCCTGGCTGTCCTGGAACTCACTCTGTAGACCAGGCTGGCCTCGAACTCAGAAATCCGCCTGCCTCTGCCTCCCAAGTGCTGGGATTAAAGGCGTGTGCCACCACCGCCCGGCCATGCTGGTCTCTTCTTAATCACCACTAATTTCTTAGCTCCAGCTAACCAGCATCAACTGTCCAGGTTAGTGCAAAGGTTTGCTTTAGTCTTTCTGGTATCTTGTTAATCACAGCTGATTCTTCAGCCCCAGCTAACCAAAGCCACAGAATCTTCACAACCAAAACAGCAATGGCTCTGATAAGAGTCTTTAATCATCCCTCTAAAATCTCACAAGCCAGGCCTCCATCGTTTGCCCTGTTCTCAACATTATCTTCCAAGCTCCTACAGAACATCCCATAGAGCTCTTAACACCCAATGGCTCTTCTAGCTCAAAGTTCCAAAGTCCTTACACAGTCCTCCCCAAAACATGGTCAGGCTGTCACAGGAATACCCCACTATGGTGGTACCAATTTGTCTTAGGGTTTCTATTCCTGCACAAAACATCATGACCAAGAACTAAGCTGGGGAGGAAAGGGTTTATTCAGCTTACACTTCCACATCGCTATTCATCACCAAAGGAAGTCAGGACAGGAACTCACTCAGGACAGGAACTCACACAGGGCAGGAACTTGGAGGCAGGAGAGGATGCAGACGCCATGGAGGAATGCTGCTTACTGGCTTGGTTCCCCTAGTTTTCTCAGCTTGCTTTCTTACAGAACCCAAGACTACTAGCCTGGGGTGGCACCGCTCACAGAGGACTGGGCTCTACCCCCTTGATCATTAATTGAGAAAATGCCTTACAGCTGGATCTCATGGAGGCATTTCCTCAAGGGAGTCTCCTTTCTCTGTGATAACAACTCCAGCTTGTGTCAAGTTGACACACAAAACCAGCCAGCACACTGGCCTTTTTATTTTACTTTTTTAAAATTAAGCACATTGGGCTGCAGATATAGCTTTAGCAACTGTGTGTGTGTGTGTGTGTGTGTGTGTGTGTGTGTGTTTAGCTTGTGCAAAACCATGAATTCAGTCTCTAGCACCAATAAACCAGTAAATAGATAACAAGATAAAGGTGAAATACAATTTTCAAGTTAATAATAAGCCTCTTTCCTTTGCCCCCTCCCCCAAACAGTTTCTTTGTGTAGCCCTGACTGTTCTAGATAGAACTGCTTTGTAGACCAGGGTGGCCTCAAACTCAGAGATTTGCCTGCCTCTGCCTCCAGAGTGCTGGGGTTAAAACCATGCACCACCACTGCCTAGCACCGTCCTCCCCCTTTAAAAATTTATTTTTAAGTGCATAAGTGTGTTTAGCTTACACGTATATCTGTGTGCTATCTGCAAGCTGACAGGTCTCTGTGGAGCCAGAAGAACATGTTGGATCTCCTGGAACTGGAGTTACAGAATAGTTGTGAGCCTTTAGGTAGGTGCTGGGTACTGAACCCAGGTCTTGTGGACATGCAGGCTCAGTCATCTCTCTGGCTCCAGTAAGGTATCCTTTCATGGGTTCCTTGGAGGCTCTAGGTCTGCATTTGTGAATTCATTGTTTTGAAACCTCATCCATTCTACAGACCTGGCCCTATGGACTGTATTGTGTTGAACCACATGCGCCTGCCTCCAGTCAAGTCAGGGATCCTGATGAGGTGGCTTTCAGACTTTGAGAGATTTAGATGTTTTGGGGATGTCCTTCACTGTGTTTGCAGAGCACACAAAGCTGTCCTGCTGCATGCTTCTAAAGTTTTCTGCTGTCCGCCTATGTCTGGTGAGAAGCTAGTCTTTACTCTCTGTGGGGCCCAGAATTGGTCTTTCACCTTCCTAGGTAGTAGATTCTTCTCTAATAAATATTCTGTTCTAGAATAATCTCATCTTAGAAGAAAACTCACTTGTGAACAAAAACAACAAAAAAGCCGCTTGCATTAAAAAAATACAGAAAACAAATACACAAGAAAAATTTTCTATCAGTGTTCCCTTCTCTAGTTCCTTTTGATGATGAGAACGGAGTTTAGTTTTGTGTCCTTGCGTTTTTTCCACATTATCTGGAGCAAGAGTTCTTCTTACTGTAATTGAAGAACAACAACCCAGATGACTAAAAGAAGAGAAAAGAAAGAAAATCCTGAGCAACTGCCGCCAGCTTTTCCAATGACATAATGCCCCATAGTTACTGCCAGGTAGTGGCTTTCAATAAAGCCAAGTTTGTAAGACCAGGACTAGTAAAATTGGAAATATTTCCTTGATGTGTCTCAGGATAATAGTTTCATCTTAGAAAAATGGTGCTTTGCCAAAATGAAAGCTTTTCCCTGATCTTTGTGGTAAGGGAGTGTGGGGAGAGTCTGGTGAAAACGGTATACTGAGTCCGTGAGCAAGGGCAGATCGTTGAGCCTTCTGGCGTCTATGTTAACTAGCATTGCTGTTTACATGTAAAGGACCATGCATCTCTGGGCAACTATCTGAACGTTAGGCCTTTCTGGATTGACTGGTGGCTGACTTGCTGGGCTGTGGGTGACAAGAGTCTCAGCAGCTCTCAGGAGTCAAGCTTTGCTCGGGGAATGGCAGACCTGTATTTCCCCTAGGAAAACACTCTGAGACGTACCATTATTTTTGTTTTGAGGGTGAGACTGCCAGCATGTACTCAAGTGAATTCATAAAACGGGGCTTTATCCAGGAATTTAAACTTCTTTACAGTCTGCAGTGAGGTATTTCTACTGTATGCCTTTTTAATAAAAGCGTTTAGTGTTCTGCTGTAGAGATTACATTCTTTTGGCTTTGGAAAAGTATTTCCTGTTCGGTTTGAGCCATGAAGGCCTGTTGGGGGCTCACATCTGGAACCCATGGGGGAAGGGCCTGTCTTCTACCACCAGAATCAAGAATGGTTTAACCCAGCCCAGACTTGTTTACTTCCCAGAGCCCCCTGGGGTGGGGGCTCTAGCGGGGTGTGTGGTGTGTGTGTGTGTGTGTGTGTGTGCTGGGGTTTCTGGGTCGGAGGAGGAGAGTCCCCTTTTTCTGTTCGTTTTGAATATCTATCCCTTCTCCTAGTTGGGCATCTCTTCCTCCTGAGAGACCAGTCACACACCTGTATAGCATAGAATAGAGTTTATTCAGGGCATGGGGAGAGGAGCCAAGAGGGTAGTAGAGGCAGAAAGAGAGAGAGAGAGAGAAAGGGGGGGGGAGGGAGAGAAGAAAAGTAGAGTAGAGGCTGGCCATGACCATGTGGAGAGAGGGGGAAGGGAAGGGAGGAGGGGCGAGGGGACAGAGAGAAGCTAGAGGTTGCCAGGTAACTGTGGGGAGGAGCATACCTGGCTGTTGCCAGGTAACTGTGGAGGTGGAGTGTAGACAGAATACTAACAAACTCCTGGGGACAGACAGCATCTGGGGAGCACTGCCCACGGGTTCTTGTGGGGGTGTGGGGGGAGTGTCTTAACCTGCAGGGTAAAATGATCTCATGTTGTGAACAGGGCATAACACATTCATGACATTTGTCCTGCCCACACATGACCAGATACAATGCCACTAGTTGGCAGGCACCTAGCCTTGGCCCTGATGGCCTTGGATGGTGGATGGGTGCCTTGTCCAGCAAACCTGATGAGCATGAGGCCAGCTTCTCCATGGGGCTGATCAATACATGTTCTTTGTCAATTCTGCAATCCACACCTCACAAGGGGATTGATGGTCTGGATATGAGTATCTTTCCTAACACATAGGCCCGGAAGCAGAATACAGATCCAGGTCTGGTCTCTCTGTGCCCCTAGGCTGGTGTTCCTGGGGGTGAGGGTGGATATTTTGAGAGTGGTCGATCCTGAAGTTGGCCATGGACAAATGCGGTATCAGAGTGTACCTGAGGTCCAAGCAGCTCACCTGCTAGCTTTTCTTAGTTTGTTAGCACGCTCATTAGATCTTGTTGCATACTCATGAGAAGCCACGTGACCAAGTCTGTGAAACAGCCGTTAATATGGAAAGCCGTGGAACAGCCACCCACATTTCCTATAGGCTTCCTATGGGAAAGGCCTGAGCGTGGGTCTTTGTGGTAGGGCTGGGAGGGGTGCAGAGCTGTGCTTCACGAGCCCCAGCTACTCTCGTTGTGTATGAGTTAGGAAGTGACTGAGCTACAACAAAACTGAGGGACAAGTTGGAAGGGTTTTGGCTATAGGACAGAGAGGTGGTCAGGCCATGTCAGCTCCTATCCTAGGTTGAGGTGGTATTTGAACTTAGGACTCTGACTCATGGAATCCTTGATCTTGTTTTTTTGGGGTTTACGAAGGCTCCTCAGAAGTGCTGGCTGTAACCTGTGAGCCTTGAGGATGGAGTTGCAGAAATTTGAGTGTAGGGGTTGCAAGAGCCCACTGGGTGCCCCGCTGTCAATGATGGCAAGCTCTGACTTAAACATTTAATGTAGTCTGAGTGCTTTACACAGAACTAGGAATCAGACAGGCCTAGGTCCATGCTTCCTTATTCTCTGTAATGACGCCTTGCTTCCTTCCCTGTAAATTGGGAGGCAACCAGGATACAATGAGAGAAGGCTGGTCACTCAGCTGCCTCTTGGCAACTGGAACTCGGAGAAAGTTCATTGTCGCTGTTAATTTTGTATGGATGGAGGTTAGATGGACAGGAGGGTGAGGTCCGAGGCTCTTATAGGAAAGCTGAGACCTTGCTCTAAGTGAGGGGTGGACTGGAGGACAGGTGTAGGCTGAGTTTATCTCTGTGACAGACTTGAAGCAGTCTCTGGGTAATTTGATGTCCTTGGGGTCTATGTGGCTCTTGAACAGTCATGGCAATCCCAGTTAAGAAGCAGGGCAGGTCTGCTTGGGCATAGGGTCTGCAGGCCTGCACTGTTGCTAACGGAATTGCTGATCATGCTGGACTTCCTTGAGCACATGTTGTTTTGTGTAGAGGGTATGCGACTTCTTCACCAACCAAAGATCTTGGCTTTATAAAGACATATCCCTTTTGTATTCACTTAGTCATTGTTACCAAATAAACCACCAACTCTTGATGTCTTTATTTTTAAATCTTCTGACAGTGCACTTCTAAGGACATGTGTGTGTGTTTGTGTGTATATGTGTGTGTTTATACTCATGCTTTATAAAAAATTGAGTAGTGGAAGAATGTCCAGTTTTCCTTCAGTATCTCATTGGTGATGGCTTCAGAGACAGCCTTTAGACACCTGAATCTGCCTGTGTTCAGGTCCCTTGCAAAATGGCTCATTTGTGTGCAGCCTATGCGTGTATTCCTGGATATCCTAGTTTTATCCAGGTGAGTTATAGTTCCTAATACATAGAAGTAGTTGCTATATTTTACTCCTTAGGGAGTCATGATAAGGGAGTCATGTCCTGTGCAATCCCCCACCTCCACTACCCAGCATTTTCAGTCCATGGTTGGTTGAATCCATGGATGCAGGGCCTTCCGACAGAGGCTGTCTGTCTCCACTCAGCTCTTGGCAACCTGCGTATCCACCCAGGAAAGTGGGTCTGAGAGTTTGGGCGGCTGCAGCCATGCCCCTGTCCACCAACCTTGGCATCTTGTATGCCTTTTGAGTTCTCCCACCGGGAGCTGATTGGCAGAGGTAAAAATTCCTCCGAAGGCAAATGGAGTGAACTGAAGGCTTGAACTTTTTGCTATTAACAGCATTCTGGATCCTCAGAGTGGCTTCCGGAAACAACGGCTCTCCAGAGAGAATGGGAACCTGAGATGCCACAGAGGCTGGAAGCTGGGCTGCACGTCCAGATTGATCTCTGTGAGAGGGAGATAGGTGGATTAGGAGGAGGATTAAGAGGAGAGAAGGAGGAAGAAAAGGGAGGGAAGCCTGCTCCCCTCCTAGGAGGCCAGGAGGTGAATCACAGACAGAGATGGGCTGTGGTCCACAGAAAAAGCCCTGAGTCCCTGTGCACGTCAGCCAGAGACTGGCAGCACCTTTTTTGCTCACCGCAGAAAGGGGCAACTGATTGCTGCTTCCAAGAACTGGATGCTGCCAATTTGTTTGATTATTCAGGGGAATCTGCTTCTGTCAGAGATGGGATGGGAAAGAGATATAAGGATGGTTGCAGAATACCTTAGTTTCCTTGCAAGGGAGCAGAGGGATGTGCTCCTATACTTGCAAGCTACAGTACCCTCAGTGCCTGGTGGCAGGGACAAAGGGGAGAACCCTAGGGACTTGTATAGTGACTATAAACTAGAAAATGAATAGCTTAAGTCACATGTGACAGAAGTGTCAAAGTTGCAGCCAGCCATTCTTTGCCTTCAAGGAGTCTGCTTGTGTTCATGGTCTCTGAGCCAAGAGCCGACCACACTGAAGGATGGAAAATCATTCAGTTGTTTGAGTATATGACTGAGGGGGTTTAAAGACAGTCTGGGAGGGAATGGGTGAACATAATTTTTTGATTTTTTTTTTTGCATGTTTTTATGTGTTTCTATGTGTATGTGTGCAGATTCCTGAAGGTGTGCGTTTGTGTTTGTGTTGATGTGTGCACATGCATGTGGAAGCCAGGGTGTCAACCTCAGGTGTCATTACTTAGGTGCCACCCACTATCTACCTTTTTTGAAGACAAAGCCTTTCATGGGCCTGGGACTATTTGATTAGGGAAAGCTGGCCTGTGTCTACCTCCCCAGGGCCTGGTTGACAAGCTTTTTTCTTTTTTTCTTTCTTTCTTTTTTTTTTTTTTGGTGGGGTTTGGGGATGGAACACAGGTCTTCGAATTTATATAGGGAGCCATTTACTGAGTCATCTCTCCAGTCCTGACTATGATTGTTAAACCAAACGATTCCTTTAAAAACTTGAAATAGCCAGGTGCATGCCTTTAATCCCAGCACTCCAGAGGCCAAGGCAGGCAGATAAATCTCTGTGAGTTTGAGGCCAGCCTGGTCTATAGAGTGAGTTACAAGACATCCAGGGCTATATAGAGAAACCCTGTCTTGAAAAAAAAAACAAAAAACAAGCAAACAAAAACTAAAACAAAAAACAAACAAAAAATTATAACAATTAACATTCCTTTTAGTGACAGAGTGAAACTAATTTTATCCCTGGTTTCTTTTTCTCCTATAGAGGCTTACCCTGTGGATATCCTGGAGGATGACCCAGAGGGCTATCAGGCAGCAGCACAGGCCTACTATGAGTTGCGAAGGGAAGGAGCCCAGACCTCAACGGAGGTTATCTCCCTTTCCACTGGGGAGCAGGTATGTTTAACTTTCCCTGTTCAATCTAATCATAGAGAAAACATCTCAGATTTAGAAGAACAAAGACCAACAAACAACACAAAAAAGACACTTCTGGAGTGGATACTAAAGAAATTTGTATAATGGTACTTGGACCTGCCAGCTATATAAATAAAGACTCAGAAACTCTATATAATTTTAAAGCTTTTAGGCTTTGGGCTGGAGAGATGGCTCAGTGGTTAGTTAAGAGCACTGACTGCTCTTCCAGAGGCCCAGAGTTCAATTCTCAGTAACCACATGGTGGCTCACAACCATCTGTAGTAGGATCTGATGACCTCTCTACTGGTGTCTGAAGGCAGCTACAGTGTATAAAATAAATAAATCTTTAAAAAACAAATTTAAAGCTTAGGGCTCCCTCCTAGCTATTCTAACCTGACTAATTCTGGCCTACATTCCACCACATGGCCGGGTCTACATCTCTGTTCTCCGAATTCTCCACCCACCATCTTACCATCTTTTTTTTTTTTTTTTTGGTTTTTCGAGACAGAGTTTCTCTGTGTAGCCCTGGCTGTCCTGTAACTCACTCTGTTGACCAGGCTGGCCTCAGACTCAGAAATCTGCCTGCCTCTGCCTCCCAAGTGCTGGGATTAAAGGCGTGCGCCACCACTGCCCAGCAACCATCTTAACATCTTATCCGCTCGCTTCTGATTTCCTCTCCCAGAGACCCTTTTTCTGCCCGGAAGTTCCGCCCTCCATTTCCTGCCTTGCTATTGGCCAGCAGATCTTTATTAAAGCCAATAAGAGGTAAAGAAGGTAAAGAAGGATGAATATTTATAAATTATCCGACTGGTGATGGGCCATTAGCTTTTACGCAGAGATATACCTTCACACAGTTTACCCTAACAAATTCTGCTTTGGTGCCAAGGAAACCCTTCACTAGGATTCTGAAGTTCTGAGTGTCAGTCTGGTGGGACTGGCCATGGGGTGGGATATAAACTAGAATTAGTCAGGTTAGAATAGCTAGGAGGGAGCCCAAGTTAAAGGCTTAAGCTTTAATATATATGTGTTTTTGTGTCTTCATTTATGTTGCTGGCGGGTCCATTCCTGTGGGAATCCCATCTCTACCACTTATGAGCTCTGCGGACTCAAGTGCTTTCTCCTTTCGGCTCTTGATGGTCTCATTGAATTCAAGGCATAACATCACTTTGCTCGTGGGGTTGGCACAAGGGTTAAATGAAATGCTATATGTCATGCCCAGCCGAATCTCAGTTTCTTCATTTTAAAATGAGGGGAGTCTCTGCCCTCCGAGGTTTGATTCAGTTCTGATATGTGACCTGGAATGAGCCACTTAACAATAGTTTTGCATTGATGAGATTCTGTGCATTGTGAATAAGTTCTGCAAGAGGACACAGAAGACTGGAAATTTTTTTTGTTGGGATTATGGCAAGATTTAAAAATAATGTGTTATGTATGTGTGTGTGTGACCGCGCGTGTGTTCGTGCACACATGTATATACATGTTGATGTGTATGCATATGTGTAGACTCCAGAGGACAACCTCAGGATACACTTATATACAAAATACAATCCGCTTTGTATTTTGAGACAAGGTCTCTCACTGGTCATAATTAGGCTAGGCGGACTGGACAGCAAGCCTGGGGCTCTATCTGCCTGTTTCTACCTCCCCAGGGCTGAGTTTACAAGCATGTAACGCTGCATCTTTCTTGTCCTTTTGTGTATGCTATGGGGGAACAAACTCAGGGCCTCCTGCTTACCAAATTTGCATTTTCCTGACTGCCCTCTCCCAACCCTGACTGTTTAAGACTGTTTTCCTCACCATGGGCAGTATCTACATCATTCGTTTTAGGTGTGGATCATTTCACTCCTGCCAGAAACGGTTGTGATCTGGCAGGCAGAACTGGTAAAGGAAAGTCTTTGTGTCCCAAAGTTTATGAAAACAGCGGCTTGTGCAGTTATAAGCTGTGGCTTCCTTGAGATTTTGGAGGTGGGATCTTAGCGGTAAGTCGCTCTTAGAAGAAGGTGGGAGACCGACCTCAAGTTGGTGAGCTCCGGTGGGAGCTTGCTGGCCTCACGTGCTTTTAGCGCCCCCTAGTGGATCTCTAGCAGAAGGACACAGGGTTCTATCGGATACTGCCTGCCAACATGACTACGGACTTCTTCCTTCCTCCTTTCCTAAAAAGAAGGGAGTCAGGAAAAACCCACCATTTGCTTCTCTATTTTAGTGGTGAATAAGGAAGCAGGGCAGGGGCAGAGGGCAGTGTACCATTTGGCACAGTGAACCAAGCTCTCCAGGAGAAAGCCTCCTCCTCACAGTTTACCCAGTGGGGACTTTTGCTCTCCAAAGATTCTGTGGCTGAAAGGAATGACGAGGAAGTGGTTTGAGGAGATACCATGTCTTGACTTTCTTCTTTTCACAATTAATTTTTTTTCTTGTCTTGACGTTGCATTTAAAAATGCTTGCTGACTTCTCTGTTTTTTTTTTTTTAAAGTATGTGTTCATTGTATGATGTTTAAGGCCTACAGTAAAGGACAGAGGGAGCAAAGCCATGTGTGGTTAACTGTCATAAACATGTTGATGCGTTTCTTTATTATTTTATTTCTTGTTGGTCTTGCCTACTCTTTCTTTCTTTCTTTCTTTCTTTCTTTCTTTTTTTTTTTTTTTGGTTTTTTTTTTGAGACAGGGTTTCTCTGTGTAGTCCTGGCTGTCCTGGAACTCACTGGGTAGACCAGGCTGGCCTCGAACTCAGAAATCCACCTGCCTCTGCCTCCCAAGTGCTGGGATTAAAGGTGTGCGCCAACACTGTCCGGCCTTTCTTTTTTTTTTTTTTTATTGGATATTTTCTTTATCTACATTTCAAATGTTATCCCCTTTGCTGGTTTCCCCTCTGGAAACCCCCTATCCCATCGCCCCTCCCCCTGCCTCTCTGAGGGTGCTCCCCATCCACTCCGCCTTCCCACCCTGGTATTCCCCTTCACTGTAGCATCGAACCCCCACAGGACCAAGGGCCACTCCTCCCACTGGTGCCCAACAAAGCCATCCTCTGCCACATACGCAGCTGGAGTCATGGGTCCCTCCATGTGTACTCTTTGGTTGGTGGTCCAGTCCCTGGGAGCGCCGGGGGTTCTGGCCGATTGACACTGTTGCTCTCCCCACGAGGCTGCAAACCCCCTGAGCTCCTTCAGTCCCTTCTCCAGCTCCTCCATCTGGGACTCTGCACTCAGTCCAATGGTTGGCTCTGAGCATTTCTTTATTTTTACTTTCCACATTTTTTTTTTTTTTTTGAGCCAGGGTCTTGCTGTGTAGCCCAGACTGGCTCCGAACTTGGCAACTTCCTTCTCCATCATTCCAAATGCCATGATTTTTTTAAACCTACTTTAAAAAGCAAAAAACAAAAAACAAAAAAACCTGGGTAAGGTTCCCTTCTGAATATGATGTGTCTACAATAAGTATCTTTCCAGGTTGCTGCGATGTTTTGTAAACTTGGTGTTTAATGGTCTTGTAACAGCCACCCCTGCGGATGAGCCCCTGGAGGACATTTCATTAAAGTCATTCCAGAAGAGGGAGGTACCCAGATGTCTGCCAGCCCCCCGGGATTTGCCAGGAAACAGTTCTCTGTAATGGTGGTGGTCTGCTGTAAACTTTTTTTTTACAAGAACCTGCCTGCCTGGCTCGACTGCACGTTCTTTTCTAATTTTCCTATATTCTCAGTTTTCAAAACAATGTTGGTGGTGGAATGTATTGACCTTCTTGTGTTAGGAGCTGGGAGCAGAGGGTTGGATGTTTACAAAGAGGGCTTTAGATGTGGCCCTCACAGGTAATCTGGTTCTTCTCGATGATTAGCAAAACCACCTTGAACTGAATCTTTCCATTGTGGGGCTTAAGGACAGGGCTGAGGCTGGAGGCTCAGACATAGTATACATTTCAACGGCTGCTTTCAGAGCTGGTGCTGGGATCACAGACAGCAGGGGCATCTATGGAGGTGGGCACGGCCTGGGTGAGTTCTACTGAGCGGCTACCAGGGCTCTAGAAAAGATGAGAACGACACCAGAGTTGTCTGTGTGAGGTGGAGTGAGGCCTTGCAGGTTGAGGCTCAGGGAGGTCCAGGATGGAGAAGGCTGCAGGAGCAGCAGTCACAAAAAGGGAGAGAGCTTTAAGGGTGTTTGGTAGTGGAACAGGTGTCGGATCCATGGATTGATTGACAGGTGATCTTGGGATGGGAAGGCTTGCTGGTGGAAGAGAGAAGCAAGACTGTTGCCATAGCCAGGATGGCTAAGGCTTCTCTCTCTCTTTCCTGCGTCCTGCTAAGTTTATCTCTGTTAATAGCGTTCCTTCAGTGAACACTTTGCTAAGTAACTGCAAGTCATTTCCTCTGCCTTAGCGATGTGAGAGAGAAGAATAGTAATTTCATTTGCCTTTTTTTTTTTTTTTTTTTTTTTTAGGTCAGACTTGAAACTTCATCTCTTTGTTTTTGCATGATGTACCGCGACGAACCTCAACATAAAATCCTGGTTTTGGTTAATCCCCAGGACACAAAGACAGGTTGGTAGTGTTTTTTAAGGTTGATTTAGTCATTTATCTGCATTACTGTTTTGTCTTTGTGCGTGTCTGTGTGAGGGTGTCCGATCCCCCAGAACTGGAGTTACAGACAATTGTGAGCTGCCATGTGGGTGCTGGGAATTGAACCTGGGTCCTCTGGAAGAGCAGCCAGTGCTCTTAATTGAGTCAGCTCTCCAGCTCTGTGTTAGTAGTTAGTAATGGATGTGTGGTGTCTGTGACTGAGCTGTACCCGAATTTGTTGAATTTGTTGTTGTTGTTTGTTTGTTTTTGAGACTGGGTCTCTGTGTAACCCTCACTGTCCTTGAAATGTAGACCAGGCTGATCCTGAAATCACAGAGATCCATCTGCCTTTGCCTCCCAAGTCCTGGGATTAAAGACATGTGTCACTACTGTCCGGTGAGTCCTGGGTTTTCAAAACAGTGATCATGATTTTGTGGTATCCGGTATATGGGGGTTTTCAGCGTTTAGGGATGCAGTGGAACATTCTTATTTATCTTTATTGAGACATGGATCGCTTTGCATGTCTCTCACCACAGTCCCTACCCAGAGCTGCTTTAAGGCCACTCTTGCCATTTCCATTAACCAATTAACAGCGGTTACAGAGCTGTGGGCACTGGGTAGGACACTGTTGGGACATCCCCATGACCTTGTGGAATGAAAGGGTCATTCTCATCTCCAAATGTAATGAACGAGGGCCTCACAGAGGTCACGTGGCTTGCCAGAGGCCCTCAGCTAGAGCACGGGAGGGCTCAAGTTTTGCAAAGTGACAGTTGGGTGGGGGTTCTGTTTCTGACGGTGGTGACAGTTTGGTCTGTGACTCATTTACCCTTCCCCAAATTGTGGAGAGAGGATTTGTGGCAGGCTTCATGGAGTGAGTCCTCTGGAGAGAGGCTCAAGCATGATCAGCTGCACCTGAGGCAGAGGTGTGGCGACTGCAAGGGAGCCTTATTGGGAGGAGATCTAACAGGTTGGTCTGTCTGAACCCAGTGCACCAGCGAGCTGATGGGAGGCACCTATCGAGTGACCTCACGGCAAACAATCCTTTGCGGCATTTTTCTTGTTTATTTTGCCTTTACCAATGCCAAGGGTTGTTTTCCAGTAAGTCGTAGTAATCATATCATACGGGTAATACACTTCTTAGTTAGTTAGGCCTCCTGAAATGGTGACATTTTGGGATTTTAAGTCATTAACTGTTTTCAAAGGAGGCGTTCTCCAGTTCTCCGCCTCCTCTGGAGAAATGCTTTTGCTTGTCCCTGACTGCCTGGAGTTTAGGCTCAGAGGATCCCGTGTTCCAATGATGTCACAAAGTCCGAGGTGATGTCTTTGAGGGCAAGCTGTTTAGAACTATGCAGGACTACTCTTCACGCTTGTCTTCTTGCTAGCTGGAACAGAAGCGTGCTGAGTTAGTGGTCTGGGTGTTGGGTGGGGGGGGTGTGATGACAAAGCCTCCTTATTGCCCCAGGGCTGACAGAAGTTGTGCTAGAGCCCTCCTGTCACAATGAGGGCGCCTGCTTGCTCTCCATCCAGCAGAGCCGTGGCTGCCCTGAAGAGAGGGCCCACGATAACCTCAGGCTTTTGATGCTACCTTGAGTTTGCAACCCCACTACCAGGGGTGGGGAAGAGGAGTCCTTCAGTGCATCTCTAAAATAATTCATTTTACGAAAATGTCCAAATGCCAGCAGCTCTCCCGCCCCATTGTAGAACATCGAACAAGAATCTGGCATAGGGCTTTAAAGACGGCCTGCATGATGTAAACACACAATGGATTCTTAGAAATCTGTTTCCCATTTGCACTGTACTTAATTTTCTGTTGCCTTTTGAGAGTATACCCTTATCCATATTCATCGTGTTAAGGAATCTCACTGTGGGCCTCATACTTGTATGTAAAAGTGCTTTAAATAAAGTTTCCGTATGACTTCCTGCTGCTGTGGGCTGGCTGCAATTGTTGTTGATTTTAGAGGAGCTTTCATGCACTTGATGCCCTGTGCACTCCTTTAGAAGGCATCTTGAGGTCTTCAGAGAATGCACATCTTGGAACTTGCAGACCCTAAAGTAGAAGGACTCTTCACAGCTCTGCGCAGTCAGTGGGTCCCTTACCCTTGTGGTAAGCTGTGTCTTTGGACAAGGGAATTGCTGGCTCCTGTACCATTATCTTTGCATTCCGGTGAAGGCAGATGGGAGTTGCGAGTTTAAATGGAAGCTAAAGGAATCAGAAGCTGTTTGATCGGCTCTGCGTATGAGTTAATTATTGATAACTGTGTGTGAGTTAATTATTGATAAGCCGGTTGACTCCGTTACAGTGACTTCCGATAAGTCTGTAAGCAAATGAAAAACATCCTGGAAGGGCAAGTTCCCCAGTGGCAAGCAGTTGATGCTGATGGCATCTTGCTCAAACGCCGGCTATGACAACCATCCACCATTTCCCCTGTAGGGAATTGCAGTTGCGGTCTGCCTAAAGGTGGCTTCGGAAACAGGGCTTCTTGTCTCTGCCGCTTGTGAGCATTTATTCTGGTTTTCTACATAGCAGCTGGTTGATATTCCCTAAGGGAAAGGAGACATAGGTACCCAGCATCTTTCTTGCCTAGCTTCTCAAGGGCCTTTATATACTTTTTCATGTTTTATTTATCTATTTATTAATTATTAATTAATCTCAAGTGTTTATGACTATATAAAATAAGTCCTCATGCCAAATGAGAGGCGACTTCCCCCCCGTCTTTATGAAATCCTAAGCACTCACCCTAGGTTCCATGATTACCGTCCCTGGTGACCTTTGCTTTTCTCATTTCTTCCTGTGTCCTGACCGTGCACTAGGATGAGCATGGATTTGGGTGTCGAGTGAAGCATTAGGAAGTCACACATGTGTCAGCCGGGTTGTCTGGCTTCTCTGAGCATCAGGTTTGCCATTTCCAAAACGGAGAACATGTTATGCTTCCCAGGGTACTTGTGGAAACTGAATGACTTATGGCAGAAAAGATGACGCTTTGGGACAGTTCCAGCAGGGAGCAGGATCCCCATAGTCAACCAAAGCAAACCTTGGTCTTCTCTTGATCTTTGCATGTGCACTGATTTGCAAGATTTCAGAAGGATATGCTCACATGTTAACTTCTGGCCAAACTCTGTAAGGTGGAACTGTGTCCTCAGAACATCCTGCTTGCCACGCCACAGGCAGTTTAATTTGACTCTGAACTACATTAACTGTAAGGTTGTTCTTCTACAGACCCCAAAGTGCCTATTGTGTAAATGCTCTGCACTTGGTCCTAAAACACCATCTGATCAGGGGTAGGCGTGGGGGGGGGGGGTGCATGTGGCCATCCTGAGTAAAAATGAAGGTAGCCATTCTATCGAGGGAAGATGCCAGGAGCCAGCTGTGGTATAGTGTTGCTGGAAGGGAAGGCAGTGTTTCTAGTGACCTCTGACCTCTTTCGCCAGCCAGGCCATGTCCGTAGCAAACATTTGTCCATGTGTTTGTGTTTAGGAGACAAATGGAAGGCTGGAGCAATATCTGAGGAGACCAGGCTGCAGATAAGCAATGCAGGGGACCAAAGCTCATGGTGGGAGCTGGAGAGATGGCTCGGCAGCTAAGAGCTTTTACCAGAGTTTGAACTCAGCATAAACAAGCCAGGTGTCCCACATCCTCCTTTAACTCCAGGTCCAAGGATCTGATGCCCACTTCTGATCTCTGCGTGTACATATACACACTCACATCACACTCACAAACACTACCACACACCACAACTCACAAATCATACTCTTATACCACACACATAGGCACACATACACACATACCCAGTCCCACTCACATACTCACACCACACACACACCACTCAGACATGTACAGCACACTCATACTCACACCACACACATTCATGTGTACCACCCACCCCCCACCCCACTCCCCACACACACTCATACACTCACACTATACACACAAATGAATAAACAACTAGAAGATAGTCTTTGAAGTTATATTAAAATCCCAGGATCCAGGGCTCTGCAAAGTAGGTTTTAGCCTCTGTGGCTGCCTTTCAGAAGGAGAAAATGGATCGTCTTTGATTAATTCTATTTCAATTCTAAATCTATCAATTTGTCTCAACTTCAAATATATCAACCATTCAATTCTAATTATTTTGTTTTCACTTCTTAAGACTGTGTCTTGTTCCACTATTAATCCCAGTTTAAAACAAGAAGGAACAGGCTTCTAGTCCGATGTCCTGAGCTGGGTTGAGATGGTTCTTCCTAAGACTTTGATCTGTGGAGCCCTGTGGGCAGCCAGGCCGAGAAGAGGACACGTGGTGTCCAGACAAGTGAATTATTGCATCTGGGAAGCTCTGGTTCCTGCATCCTGGGCTGGGCTGTTCCATTTTGGTACAGCTCAGGCTATAGGGCACAGCATGCTGATATGTCTGCCATGTGTCTCCTTTCTGATCTGGTGCCTCCCACATCTGGGCCATCCAGGTGGGCGAGTGGGTGTGGCCTTCTCACCGGGTGGTTCTTCTCAAGTTTGGGGTTTCCTTCTTTCCTGCTTCTCATTCTCTGACTGTTGCAACTGTTGCTCTTGTAATGTTTCTTCTGCAAAGTGGGTCACCCAGGAACTTTTAAAGTCATGCCTGATCCTTTCTCAAAGCCACTGCATCACTTGCTCTTTCTAGTCCATTCCTGACTTCCTATGCTCTTGGGAAGAGTAGGTTTCAATCCCAGGATGATCTGGGATAGGTTATGGCAGCTGTGGGATAATTTCTGTGAGTCTAGAGCCACTTGCCTTGGTGGTAAGGATGACTTTCTGAGACTGCCAGGTGTTTGACATTTGTATTAGGGTTCTGTTCTACACATCTGTCTTAGCTAGGATTTACCGCTGTGAGCAGACACCATGACCAAGGCAACTCTTATAAGGACAACATTTAATTGGGGCTGACTTACAGGTTCAGAAGTTCAATCCATTATCATCAAGGTGGGAGCATGGCAGTGTCCAGGCAGGTATGGTTCAGGAGGAGCTGAGAGTTCTACGTCTTCATCTAAAGACTGCTAGGAGAAAACTTTCAGGCAGCAAGGTTGAGGGTCTTAAAGCCCAGGCCCACAGTGACACACCTACTCCAACAAGACCACACCTCCAAATAGTGCTACTCCCTGGGTCAAGCATATTCAAACAACATCTGTGTCTAGCCTGTTTGCCTTTTGCCCCTCCTTCCCTCCCTCCTTCCCTCCCTCCCACCCTCCCTCCCTCCCTCCCTCTCTTCCTTTCTTTCTTCCCTTTGTCCCTCCCTTTTCTTTCTATCTCTCTCTGTTTCTGTCTTTCTCTTTCTTGTGTGTGTGTGTTTGTGTGTGTGTGTGTGTGTGTGTGTGTGAGAGAGAGAGAGAGAGAGAGAGAGAGAGAGAGAGAGAGAGAGAGAGAGCGCATGTGTGGATGTCAGAGGACAGCCTTGGGTGTTGGTCTTCCACTTTGTTTGGTATAGGGTCTTTATTGTTACACAGTGTCTGCCAGGCTATCTGGGGACTGTCCTGTCTCTGTCTGCCATCTTCTCTTAGGTGTACTTGGGCACTTACCTAGCTTATGCAGTGCTGTGGCCATCCCCACCAGAGTCATACAGGGTCTTCGGGGATCCGGAGATAGGTCCTTCCCTATGGGATACAACCAGCCTCCTTTACAGTCACATCTTTGTGACAGAAGACACTGTCAGATGTCAGGCTTCTCTGGGAGCTGTGGGACCACATCACTGTCGTAATCCTCAAGTTTTCTTTTCTTTAGCTCTATTTCTGACAATGTTTGTTTTATATACTTTTAATTAATTAATTAATTAATTAATAATTAAATGAAGTGGCGAGATGTTACTTGGCAGGCCAGCAGGGCAAAGACTGTCCAGAAACTGATAAAATTCTGTAACTGAGTCACGTGACAGACACACAGTACTAGAGTGCTTCGGAGGTTTCTGGAATGAGATGGCATTGCTGAAGTCAGGGATAACCATAAGTGGTCCTTGGCAGGAAAGTGGAAGTTCACAAGGGGTGTGAACTCCAAAAAGGTGCCCACTGCTGCTTCCTTGACTCTCTGTCCCTGTCTCCTGGTGTCCGGCTCAATAGTGCCATCTATTCTTCATGCTCACAGAGGCCACTGGCTCCTGTGACCTGCAGGGCACACGGACTTGGGCCTTTGGCAGCTGGTACTTCTGGGCTTGGCCCAAAGCTGCTCTCTACCCTGTAAAGTCTGGCTGTGAATCTTAGCAGTTCCCTTTTTGAAGGATTCCAGGCTGATCTTTTTAGTTATCCTATTATGTTCTTGGCCATAGCTTACTCTGGAGGCCATGATGGAAGGGTGGGATAAAAAGCACAGAGATCAAAAGATGCCTGGTGATATTCTATATTTAGGAGAAATGGTGTCAGGTGAGATCAACTGGGGTCTTTTCCTGCATGGTCTGTGGGCAGCAGTGGTAGAGAGGAAGGAGTAAGAGTATACTGTGGGTAGAGGGGGGCTGGACCCGGATGCTCTCCTGAGTGGGACTCCTGTAGGTATCCCTTCAGTGTGGGGCACATCAGCTTGAAGCTGTGTACACGTCACTGCCTGTGGCTCTGGTTACTCCTTGTGGCTGACTTTCGTGGGTAGATTATAAGCACTCTGAAGGCAGGAAGTGCCACTCAGATCTTCTGGCTCTGTGTGGTGTTTGCCAACCCGAGAGGATGTCTGACACGTGTTCCTGAGTTTTCTATCCAGGGAGCTGTGACACACAGTGGTGGCCCAGGCTCAGAAACAGCAAGCCAGACAATTCCGGAGACAGGAGACTGAGGTGATGGTGTAAACAGCTGTGGCTACACATTGACTTCTCTCATGAGACTGTCTGTCTTTTCCCCTCTTGGCTCCCAGGACATTTTGTGACCAAGCGTAACATTCACTCTTGAAATTGCTTCTAATTTATTTACAGTGTTTGGTGATTGCACGTCATGTGCGCCCTGAGAAAAACAAGCAGGGAATTGAAAAATGATGATTTTTTTTTTCCTGGAAAAACATGTCCATTATAGCCTGCAGTGACAGCGAGTGCCAAGCTAAACATTCAGATGAAACCGGAGCCTCTGTGTAGACAGTCCTCTGAGGGGGCTGTCTTGGTCCAAGGAAGATTGCGACACTAAGACCAGACCTCTGTGCTGCCTTTGGGGCAGGTGGTTGGTGTGCAGAGTGGAGGGTCAGATGTGAGCTACACCCCAGAGGGGCTTGGAGGGCTTTCTCAGGACAGAATGACCTATCTGGGGCAGCCCTCACTCCTGAACAGGCTATCTTGACTTTGAGGAGGGCTTAGAGACAGAGACTGGCTACGGAGTGCGTAGATCTGTGGATTTCTTAAAGGGAGGTACGAGGGATGGACTGGGATCACCCCAGCTCTCTTAGCAGACTGAGCCTGTCCACTTAATCTCCAGATGGATGGTTTATATGCCTCTAGTAAACTCATGGGTGGTGCCCCTGGGAGTTTTGTCCTTGTAGCAGAGTCAGTGGAGGAGAAAATACAATTGTTTTGTCCCCAGACTCTAAAACAGAGATGTAGGGTGGGATATGTCCGTGAGCGTCCCCTGAGTTAGTAGGTACCCTGTTGCTTCCTGTGGCCCAGCAGACCTAGTGTTTGTCTGTGTGAGCTGGTGTATGCATTTAAAGCCACACAAAGATCGCTATCATACTGTTGTATACTGAATTGTGTAAGCTGGGCTGTAGGAGCCCCACTTAGATAGTTCAGACCAGTTAAAGGAGTAGAGAGGGTGGGTTCTGGCTGGAAACTCTTAGGTATCCATGTTTTGGGGCAGCTAAGATGCTCTATGGCCCCCAGAATCTTGTTTTCATTGGTCTGTGAAGGAAGCGGGCCAGAGATCTGCTCACAGTGGCAACCATGTGTTTTGGGAGCACCTGTTGGTCATGGTTTGGGCTTTCCTCTTCTATTCACTGTTAATTTATGGTACTTACTATGAGATGGATTTAAACCGAGGGAAAGAGCATACCAGGAAGACATGTCATTCATACCAAGGAACTTCTGGTATTTGGAAACTATGAAGGCCAAGGAAAATATTTACAGTGACCAGAGTGGAGCCTTTGTCCTGAAGGACAGGGATGCCTTTGCTCCCATCCATGCGCACGAAAGGTTTTCATCAGTGCCACTAGGGCATCTGTCTGCATCTCTGTGCTTTCTGAAACTCTGGGAAACTTGGTGAGTTTGCCTTGGTCCACCTTGGCAATTTTGAGGTTCCTTTCCTAGATAGACTAGAATGTTTTTTTTTTTTCTTGCCCTGGTATTTCTTAGTTCAACTGTACTTCAGGAGTTAGGTACCACACCCACCCTCTGCTCCGTCTCCCCTGAATTAAAATCTAGACCCGTGAAAAACAAAATGACTTGAGGCAAGAGAAGCCTGAGACACACAGGAGGTGGGGGGCATGTGCTGTCAATGTCCTGCAAGCCAGATGTTTTCTTCTCATGACAAAAGGCACTCAAGTTCACCGGCATGTGGAGAAGTGTTTTCCTTTAAGGACAACATCTGTATGGTAATGGTAGCCCAAGTAATGCAATGTGACGGTTGCTATGTCAACTGGTGTATTTTCCCCTCCCCTAAAATTATTGACCAGCACAGCCAATGTTGCATAAAAGTCATGCAACTCAGTGGAATGTGTTTATGTGCCGGTCTCTGCCAGAACCTTTTCATCACTTTTTCCCCCCACTGCATGTATTTGCTTTTGGGAAAGATGGCCTGTCACTTTGGTTTAACTGTGTTCCTCCGCCCCAACCCCAACCCCAACCCAACACAGATATTTCTAAGATTTGTAACAGGCCAGTGGTGACATAAACTGCAGGGGAACAATAGAAAAGGAAGTAAGGAGTAGGGGGACTGAAACCCTTTTAGCTGTGATGAAGAAGTACAGACCTTGGGGCAGTATGTGAATCCTTTGCAGATGGTTCAGGGAGGTAAGATATGTGTTTCGGGGCAGATAAAGGATGCTTGTTTCTCTTAAATCCTTTATGAAGATGGCACGGGGCACCAGCTCTGTCTCTTTTACTCTGGGCTATATGTTCTGTGACCTCCTGGCTACCCTCTCCTTGCTGTCTGTGTAGCCCACGCTGTCCTTAAATTCCTAGTAATCCTTCTGCCTCAACGCGAGGGCTACTGGGAATATAGACATGTGCCGTCATGCCTGGTTTTCTTTGTTGTCTGTAATTGGCACTTCATGTTTCCCCACGGCCCTTGAGTCTCCCTGGTTAAGCCACCTATTTCCTTCTGCTCTAGCTGGCTGCCCTCTTTGCTGTCTGGGATAAAACTCACTACCAGTGGGTCCCTTCTGTCCCAAGCACCTCCTACTTTGTCAGCAGGAGTGCTTTGAGTTCGACCCTCACTCTTGGGGTTGTGTTACCTTCAGTCTCTACTCCCTATCTCTGACCTCACTCTCTCCTAATCCACTCTTTATGCTATACACACTTCATTCTTGAAAACAGCACTTTTTAAACACACAGCTTTAGATGCCACCGTTTTGATCTAGGAAAGCAGATATTAACCACAGTCTTCTTGTCTGCATCTATGTACGGCCACCCCTGTGGTCAGTGTTTGTGCTACGCCGGGACATACATGGCAACTGTTTGCCTCCAGGAACATGCCCCAATTACCCAGAGTCCTCGTCTGCGTTCTGTGAAGCTGGACACTTGCCTCTTTTGCTTAATCTCTTCTGTGACTTATTACTGATGCCTTGATCCAACTACTGTGGTCTCCAAGGCTGGACCCCGTCCCTTGGCTAGTCACCATCTGTTGCCTCAGGCTTGGTCTTGGAACATTGTCTCCATCCTTCCCAGACAGTCTTAAAATGCATGTCACACTGTCTGTCATGGCCAGGTCACCCTGCTGGATTTCTACTGATGAGCACAGTACCTGGCACGCAGTTAGATTTGCTGAATAGGTACCATGCATTTCACTTCCCTGAGTGGGAAACAGTTTGACAATATTGGCTCTGCTGAACTCCTCCCTTCCCAGACTCTGCCATTCAGTACCTGGGCCCATTCTCTCATTGGTCTCCTCCTGCTGGCCCCTCCTGCCTAACCTGTCCTCCTGCTGGCCCCTCCTGCCTTGGCCTCACCCCAGCTCTACATCACTGTTTTCCTGTCTGTTTTAACCTGTGGGGACAATGCTTGGAATGGGGGTTTTGGAACCAGTGAGACTTATCAGATTCACATCTCTTTCCAGTGGCACCATTATCACACATACAACCTTAAGCGGGGCTCTCAACCCCTGAGCCTCACCTGGGAAACAGAGTGAGCTTGTGTGGCCATGGTATGAGGTGCCACCTCTACCATTGCACCAGGTGCTCGCTGAGTGCTCAGACATGCCACTGTGTCAACCGTTACTACTTTACTAAAGGAATGGAATTGTGTTTCTCTCCTTCATTGGGGGTCTGAGTGGCTGTCAATCTTCTCCTGAGCACACCCTAGACTGGCCTTATTCCTTCTTATGGCTTTAGTGTTGGTGTAGACACACCTCCTGGGTTCTTTCTTTTCTCACATCTGGAATACCTGCCTCGGCTCACCACTGTCCCACTCATTCCTCTGGCCTTTGCATTCTCCAGGATTCTTGATTGAGTGACCCGCCTTTCCTCCCCTCTCCTCCCAGTGTGCCTAGCTTGAGTGTGCTCATATCTTATTCTGCCTTGTGACCAGGCCCTCTCTCTTTCTCCAGGCTGGGTGTTTCCTAGGATAGAGCTCACGTTTAGTTCCGCGGTGGATGTAGTGAGTGCTGTGCGCATGCTCCTTGTGTGTGTGCTTCATGGGGAACTGACGCTGTGGAATTTCCACCTATGGCAGGACTGTGTGCTATTTTGGTGCCTCACGCTGGAGCAAGTTGGGGAAGTGGCAAACAGGCATCCGAGCCGTCTTTCCCTGATTGATGGCGCTAATTTATCATTGCTCTTTTGCTTGTTGCTAAGTTTGTTCTTTGTCGTGGCCGGAACATCTGGCTATCATAGCCTGTCTTCTTAATCTGGGCATGCAGAGGGGTTCAGGACATCACAAGAACATGGCCATTGAATCAACTAAGCAGGCCTTATAGGGGCTCATAAAGACTGAAGCAACAAACATGACCCTTGTATGGAGCTGACCTGGATCCTCTGCATATATGTTCTGCTGTGTAGCTTGGTGTTCTTATGGTACTCTCAGTAGAGGGAATGAGCGGTTGTAGTGACATCTTTGAGAATTTTGGTTTCTTTAAAAAACACAGAAATACTATAAAAATGTGTTTTCATTTTAATCCCCAGGTATAGGAATGCAGGGCTGCTTTGGACTGTCCGCAGCAGCTATGATTTGCCTTGTGCTTTAGCCAAAGTGTGATTTTCGCCAGCCGCAGATAATTTCTGAGATTATGTGATGTTTGGAATTTGGAATTCCGGGAACTTTTCAGAGGGCACATACATGTGAGGGCCCCGAGAGGTGGGGTCAATGGTTGTTGGTCATTTAAGGAGGTTGTGGTTTGCTAGTACCTGTGGTCAAAGAAGAAACAAAAGGATAGAAATTAGATTCAAGGGTTCTCCTAATTCTTCTCTCCCCTCTATCTCCTATCTAGTGTTAGGAGGTGAAATCGGGGGGGTGAGGGGGGAAGAACCCACAAAGTAGCAAAGACCAGCTATAGAGGGTGGCTCTGACTCTTTTGCCTGCACTTGGGACTCTTTTCCTCCTACTGAGTGAGTTGCCTTGTCCAACCTTGATATGAGGGTTTGTGTCTAGTCTTGCTGTAACTTGGTAGGCCATGTTTGGTGGATATCCCTGGGAGACCTGCTCTTTTATTTGAAGGGAAATGGAGGAGGAGTGGATCTGAGGCAGGAGGGAGGTGGGGAAGGGACCTGAAGGAATGGAAGGAAGGGAATATAATGTATGAGTGAACAAAAGAAAAAAAAAGAAAGAAAATAGTAAAACTCAAAGAAACAAATAATTGAATGATACATAATTATCAGGGGATAGGGAGATGGGGAGATATTGTTCAGGGGGTAAAAAGTTTCAGTTATGCAGAATGGCAAAGTTCTCAAGGTTTAATTTAAGGCTTGGTGACAGAACATTAATAAATTGCATTTTGTATGTAAAAAAAATCAGCATAGTTATAAATGTTTGTAATCCCAGTGATGGGGGAGAGAGAGGCAGATCCTTGGGGCTTTCTGACCAACCAGCCTAGTCCAGTCGGGGAATCCCCAAGTTCAGTGATAGACCTCACCTTAAGAAATAAGCTAGGTGAGCTGGAGAGATGGCTGAGTGGTTAAGAGCACCAACTGCTCTTCCAGAGGTCCTGAGTTCAATTCTCAGCAACCACACGGTGGCTCACAACCATCTGTAATGGGATCTGATGCCCTCTTCTGGTGTGTGTCTGAGGCTACTGTGTTCTCATTCATATACGTAAGAAATAAGGTAGGTGTCACCTGCTGCCAACCACAAGCCCCTCCCTACAGACATGCGCATACATACGACACTCATCTGCACATGCACATCCACACACACAGTCTTGTAAGTTCCGAGCAGACGAAGTGTATGTCCTAATCAAGAGCGCCATGGTCAGCTTGATGCTCTCTGATACAAGAAAGGGATGGTGACAGAAAAATACATGAGGAGAATCTTGTCATTCCATTGGAGGGGGCGGACAGGGTGGCAGATAGCCAGCAGTGAAAGACAGACAGACATCTCTATGCAGACTTGGAGAGCAAGTTTTCCAAGGAGAGATGACCTGTTACGAAGTTGTTTTTTTTTTTTTTTTATTGCTTCATAGGAAGTGGAAGCGACAAAGGCCTTTTCACACCGCTTGCAGTGTTTTAAGGCAGGTGGAGGACATTTCTATGAAGCACAGGAGGATGTCTACACTTGGGGCAATGCAGTTTAGTGAGGCACATTCTCCCGTGATACCTGGGATGGAACCAGGGCAGAGGATGCTGGTTGAGCTGTGGATCGGGTCATAAGGCTAGTAATGGAGGAGCTGGTGTTTGAGGCCCGGCTGGCTTTGAAGTCTTCCTCCCTACACCAGGTACCCAGGGCTGTGTCTGGAATTGCTTTCAGCCGCCTTGCCCACTGCCTCTGCTGAAGTCCATCAGTTGCTGGGAACTGAGTGATTGACTCAAGGCCTTGGCATTTACAACCGTCTCCTTTATTTCTTCACCCAGCGGCTTGAGTTGTCTTGAATGTGGCCTTGCACTTGCAGGCAGGGCTCCGTGTCTCTACCGCTCATTGACAGCCTGTCTCCTCAGCCAGCTGAAGCCGTAACCAGTGATTCAGATTTTGTGGAGTTCTCTGAGGACACTGTCCTTCTCCCTCCCTCTGCAGTGCTGCTTTTTCCTCTGGGTCCCCAGTCAATTTCAGCATCTCCTTGCCTTGGTCAGGCAGCTAGCTGGGCTCTGTCTTCCTCTTCATGCTGCCAACCTCTGGAGTCGGGATGGAGGTAAATTCATCAGTCCCTGGGGCCAAGGTTCTGCGGATGGTTGGAAGCTCAGCCAAGGAGAGCTGAGTTTACTTGATCCCCTCTTGCCCGGGATGAATCTAGGCCACTGGGAGTTCACTTAGGGACTTCACTGTCTTAACTTGTTTGAGAAACCTTGGCTTGCCATAGAGCAAAATCCATCAGCAACAGCTTCCTTGTGCTCCGTGTCACCTGTCACTGAGAGAGAGAGAGAGAGAGAGAGAGAGAGAGAGAGAGAGAGAGAGA
>NW_021604712.1:7038819-7059848 GCF_004785775.1 Grammomys surdaster | reverse complement strand
AGAGAGAGAGAGGAAGAGAGAAGAGAGAGAAGAGAGAGAAGAGAGAGAGAGAGAGAGGGAGGGAGGGAGGGAGGGAGGGAGGGAGGGAGGGAGGGAGGGAGGGAGAAATTAAATTGGTGCTAATGCCTTGGCAATGCCTTTCATGATGACCTGGGCTGCTGGCTCCTCTTAGCTCTGGACAGGAGGTGGGGGTGGATGGGTAGGGTGGGGAGTGATATTTAGATCTGCTGGGAAGCTTTTGGTTTTTGAAACACAGGTGTTTTTGTTTGCATTTTGTACCCCTTAGCGCTGCCTAGATCCAGGGTCTCCGCAGTGAAGGCC
Organism: Grammomys surdaster; assembly: GCF_004785775.1. Classification (NCBI taxonomy): domain Eukaryota; kingdom Metazoa; phylum Chordata; class Mammalia; order Rodentia; family Muridae; genus Grammomys; species Grammomys surdaster. The sequence continues at coordinate 7,059,527 of NW_021604712.1, read as the reverse complement.
CTGTAGCACCTGTCAGTCTCCCGGTGCCGTCACGCGTCCTTGCTGTGCTGTGCCAGCTTTGGCACTGGCTCTGCTGCCGGCTCCGCTGCCTGCATTTCTAGGCACTCCACTGATCAAAAGCTGCCGCATCCTCCAGGCCTGTTCTGGTTTGAGCACAGGTTTATTTTAGACTGCTAAATTTGACTGGCCTCCACGCTCATTGTTGTGTACCCTTAGCCGTTGAAGATGAGTTTTGAAAAACATCATGAGGCCATTTGAATCTATTCTGTAATGGCCAGCATAACTAATGAAGGCTCTGCTGTGTGCTGTGAAACTCGAAAGGTGCCATGTCAACATGTTTGTTTGGAACGGTAGTAGAGAATTGAACATTTGTATTACAGGGGCACGGTCTTTTAGTAAGCCGAACAGCTTTGCTGGTTCACCTTATCCAGCTGGGAAATAATCCCCGTGGCTGTCGAAAGCCCCTGCAAGTTCTAGTAGCTGCCATTTTGGAAAGTAATCACATTGACTAAGTGAAGGTGAGCCCCAGGCATTTCATTGGTTCTTCCCTCCCAGCCTGCTGCATGAAGTTTAGAACCATTGTCAGCGAAACTAACAGGCAGGGAGAAGGGAGGCTGTTGGTCCTTGGAGGGGGAGGGGCAGGTTCTGAGACAGTGGTGACTGTCTGGCTTGTGCCTTGGAGCCTGGTCCTCACAGATCTCCACTAACGTGTCTCAAATAGAACAGGGAAGGAGGGGGAGGTTGCTGACCCTGAGTGGTTCACAGAGTTTTACAGTCACCGACCTTACATTAAATGACTCGTTTTTTGATTCCGTTTGTACCCCAGATCTTCATTTAGAAAGGGTTGAAAGGGAAGGTGCATTTAAAATTTTAAGTTTAATTTTTTTTACTAAACTTAATAAATACATTGAAATTTTAAAAATTAAATTTAAATTTTAAAATCGTGTGGCTTCCCAAACCCTTGGGATCAGGTACCTGGCTGAAGAAGTAGTTAAAAAAAAATATCTATTAAAAAAAAAGGCATAAAAGATAGCAGAAAGCAAGCAAAGGAACTTTTGTATTGAAAGTGGGAACAAAGAGGCAGAAGCCAGGGTAGGTTCACCTTTCAAGGCCAGACCACTTAGTAGGGATGGGCTGGGGAGACCGGAGTGGGCCTGAGTGAGGGGCTACCTTGATCATCTGAGGCAAGGGGCTGAATAAATGGAATGAGAGCAGAACCTCGTGGAGTAATCCAGTCATTGAATGGCAGGCAGGAAGTCCATACGGCCTGCCAACCTTATCTGGGTATTTCAAACCCGGTCAACCTAGCAGCTTCCTAGACACCTGGGGTGACGTGCTTGGGCAACCCTAGTGAAGCATCTGGGGCAGGGTGAATGTGTGTCCACCTCCACACCTGGTTCTGAGGATGCTGTGCAGATCACCAGGGTAGCTAGCGGCAGAGTTAGTCACAGTGAGCTGGGAAGAAGGAAAGCTCCATGGTCCACCCCATTCTGAGGATCATGCCGTTTACTGGATTTATGGTCTGAAGTCCGGAGCTGGACTCTCCCTCTGGCTCTTCTGGCCAGTTGTCTTCACGCCACCTCCCTCTCAGCTCTGCAGCGTCCTTGGCATGATGCTGATAACAGCTTCATTATGGGGCTGGAGGAAATGCACATGAAAGCAGGCAGGGCTGAGACGGGTGCCAAGCATTGCACAACACACAGGAAGTAGTTCTTTTCACTCAGGACCCACAGATAACACTCGATCTTACGATGTACGGGGAGTTACGAGCTGTGCAAATGATTGGACTTTTTTTTTTTTTTAAAAAGATACATTATTTAGAAAATTACACGCATGAGTATTTTCCCTGCACGTGTATCTGGGTACCACATGTGTGCCTTGTGCCCACAGAGGTATCGGAGCCTCCAGAGCTGGGTTTGTAGATGCTGCAGGCTGTGTGTGGGTACTGTAAATTCTGAGTCTAGGTCCTGGGCTAGAGTGGTGGCTTTGCTCTTAACTGCCAAGTCACATCTCCAACGCCAAATGATTGGACTTTGATATATGTCTCTTCATTTTATTTTATTAGTTTTTTATTATTTTAAGGTGCATTGATTGCTGTTTTGCCTCCATGTATGTCTCTGTGAGAGTGTCAGATCCTCTGGAATTGGTGTTATAGACAGTTGTGAGGTGCCATGTAGGTGTTGAGAATTAAACACAGGTCCTCTGGAAGAGTAGCCTGTGCTCTTAAGCAGGCTGGCCTTGAACTTGCTATATTGCTGAATGTACCCTTGCACTCCTGACTCTCCTGCCTCTACTCATCTTTGCCCTCACTCCCATCCTTGCCCCTGAATGCCAAGATTGCATCATGTTCACTACTGAAGTCTACACACTCAGTTTATGTGGGGGTGGGGATTGAACCTGGGGTTTCATGTATGATAAACAAGCATTCTACCAACTACGATATATCCCCAAACCTAAAACAAAAATGTAATTCTTAACTCATTGACAGCTTCAATATTTGTCTGTACTTTGTTTTATTTAGTGCCAATGAGAGATTTCTTTTTTCTGAGTCACAGGCAGGTTGCCTGTAAAATACCTGTCTTGTTCCTATCATGAGATTCTTCTAATTTGTGTTTTCATGGAATGCCATAAACCTTTCTCCAGGCTGGGAGATTACCTCAGTGGTAAAGCACTTGTATAGCATGTGCAGGGCCCTGGGTTCTAGCCACAACGTCATAACTCAACCCAAATGGTTAAAAATGTCACCCAGGTCCCCCACAAAGCATGCAACTTGGCCCATGCTCTTGAATGAGCCACTGTTATACCACCAGGGAGTTTGCTGTGTGACTTACACCTGTCTCTTGGTTTTTCCCTTCAGTTGTGGCTGTTTACTTAAAGGAATCCTGGTGGTCCATCGAAGATGTCCTAAGAACTTCCGATCCCACACGGGAAGGACTCATGAAGGTGAGGGGATATGATTCTTAAGTGAACATTTGCAAAACAGGTTTTCAAGCTCTCTTTACTTGGGCCCATGTTAATAAATTAAAGCTGGACACCAAGCTCCTTTATTAGGAAGCTGAATGAACAGGTTTGTTTTTTTTGAGACAGGTTTTCTGTTTTCTTTTTCTTAAATATATTATTTGTTTTTATGTGTGTTGGTATTGTATCTGCTTGTATATTTGTGTGAGAGTGTTGGATCCCTGAAACTGGAGTTACAGACAGTTGTGAGCTGCCATGTGAGTGCTGGGAACTGAACCTGGTCCTTTGGAAAAGCAGTGAGTGCTCTTAACTGCCAGAGCCATCTCTCTAGGCAAATTCACCAGCCTGGCCTGGAACTCAGAGATCCACCTGCCTCCATCTCCTGAGTGCTGTAACAAAAGGTATGTGCCACCACTGCCAGGATGGGGCTGCTTCATGTTAATCCCCAATTGTCCAAAGAGTGGGTTCCTCTGTGTCTTTGTTGTTCATGTCTGTGTACTCTCCCCCTCCCCCCCAGGCTGCTCTGTGGGGTACCAAGTCTGACATGCCTACATAGCAAACTTTGTCTCTTGATTCTGAAGGCTGGAGGTACAAAGTCAAGGAATATTTCTTTGGAGGGCTATGAGGGAATTCGTTGCCTGCTCTATCCCTGCTTCTGCTTGCTCCAGCAGTTCTTTGGCCCAAAATGGTGCTACTTTTGTGTCTCCACATGGCCTTCTTTGGAAGCATTGTCAGCCCAGGTTGAGAGTCCCACCTTTGATAAGAATATCAGTCGTATTGGATTTGGGAAGAATGCCCCATCATGGCTCAATTGCCTATAAAAATTCTAAAAAAGTTCCCTTTCACAGGTGCTGGTGGGGATTTCAGTATCTTTTGGGGGGCACAACTATTAATTCTAGCATCTTGCCATCAAGGAAAGCATGTAATGGTTCACCAGATACCTGAGTACTGTACTGCTCGTTCCTTCTGTGCGTCAGTTTGTAAGCTTTAGTTTGTCCTATTTCTCTGCGGTATTGAGACATTTTCCTGTCAAGTATATTCAGGTCATGGTTATTGATAGAAGATTTAGAAACAGATCCGATTCTGTCCAGCTTATTTCTTGATCCAGCTTCTTCACAGGGCTGGTCTAATTCAGAATCTTCAAACTCTCTGTTGTACACACGGAGACACAGGTTTGAGTTACACACAGTCAGTGAGTTATTTAGTTGGGGGAGCCTTTGAAGTGTTGTGGCTTTGTAGAGCTGTAAAGTAAAGAGCCTTGGGATGGTGAGGGTAGAGTCATGTGTCTTCTAAGAGTACAAGAGAGAAGTACACTTCAGCTGGAGTGGGGCTAAGGAGGGAGGCAGTAATTAGCCAGGAGATCTGACGTGTGCCTCATAACTCCCCGTTCATCTGGCTGCTAGGTTAATTTTAAATAGGTGAGATAAAGATTCTTTACTTGAAATGGCGTGTCTTTCTACAGTGGTCTAGAAAACTACGCTCTCCTTTCTGTGGGGTTCAGTAAGTGCTGGATGAAATATCAATATTTGTTCACTTTTAGTTTGGAGAATGACTTTATAGTGTTGTTTTTTTTTCTATTGCACAATTAAAGCATTGTTTACGGCTGGGCTGATGGCTCAGTAAGAACCTTGTTTTGCAAGCATAAGGTCCTGAGCTGGAATGTCCAGAACCCAAGTAAAAAGCCAGGCATGACTGTGTATAAACCAACCTGTGTGGGGTGGAGACAGGTGAGCCCTTAGAGTTCCCTGAATAGCCAGCCAAGACAACCTTCTTCCTCAGTGAGATCCTGTCTCGGTGTAGTAAGAGCAACAGTGACTGAGTAAGACACCCAAGGTCCTGCTCTGGCCCCTGTATGGGTGTTCATGGTCACATGATCAAGTTCATGCACCATACCAACACACCAACCAACACACACAGATTGAAAAATTTAAATTGAGCCCTGTTTTTTAAGCAAGTTTCATTGACATGTAATTTGCATACCATAAATTTACACTAAAAATATACAATTCCGTGATGTCTAATAGTCTTCAATCAGTCACTGCATAACATTTTCATCATTCTAACACTGTTCTTGGCTGAATGACAGTCCAGCGTATGAACGGACTACGTGTCATTATCCATTCTTTGGTTGATGGATATTGAGTGGTGTGCACTTCTTAGCTTTCACGAGCCTTTTTGTATGACTTTTTATGAGAACACGCGTTTTGAATTTTCTTGCGTATAAACCTAGAAGCATAATTACTGGTCACATGGTATCTCTCTATTTCATATTTTGAGGAAGTGCCAGGATTTCCCGCAGTTACTGCACCACCTGACTTTCCCACCGGCAGTGCCAGCAGGCTTCAGTCTCTCCGTGTCCTCAGCAATATGAACTGTTGTCTGCTTCCTCTATCCTCCATCTGTGGTGCTTTGAGTGGGAAATGTCCTCCATAGGCCCCCATACTTGGATACTTGGTCCCCAGTTAGTTGTGCTGTGTGGGGTTATGGAACCTTTAGGAAATGGAACCTTGCTGAAGGAAGTGTGTCACTGGGGGAGGGCTTTGCGGGTTTTAGAGTCCGGTCCCACATCCTGTTCTCTGTCTCTCTTCCACTCTCTGTGTCTCTGTCTCTCTCTCTGTCTTTATCTCTGTCTGTCTCTCTCTGCTTCCTGTGTATGGGTAAAAATGTGACCAGCCTGTTTCCTGCTCCTGCTGCCTTGCTTTCCCCGACCGATCTCTTTCCCACCATGATGTCCCCGCTGTCCTTCTGGAACCTTAAGGCACAGTACCCCTTTTCTTCCTTAAGTTGCTTGAGGCAATGGTGTTTCATCACAGCAGCAGACCAGGAGCTCATACACCATCCTGTAGGTGTGAAGTGGTACCCTATAGATGTGTTGATGTGCAGTCCCTGATGACTAAGGATACTGAGCATCCTTTTTAACGCTCACAGGCCATTTGTATGTTGTGATGGTTCAAACATGCTTGGCACAGGGTGTGGCACTATTAGAAGGTGTGGCCCTGTTGGAGTAGGTGTGGCCTTATTAGAGTAGGTGTGTCTCTGTGGGTGTGGGCTTTAAGACCCTCATCCTAGCTGCCTGGGAAGTGACTATTGTGCTAGCAGCCTTCACATGAAAATGTAGAACTCTCAGCTCCTCCTGCACCATGCCTGCCCAGATGCTGCCCTGTTCCTGCCTTGATGATAATGTGCTGAACCTCTGAACCTGTAAGCCAGCTCCTACGAAATGTTGTTTTTACAAGAGTTGCCTTGGTCATGGTGTCTGTTCACAGAAGTCAAACTCCAAGACATATGCCTTCTTTGGAAGAATGACTGTTGATCCTCCTGTAGTCCACTTTTAGACTGGGATATTTGAATTTTTGTCGTTGAATTGTGTTTCCCACATATTCTCAGTGCGATCGATTTGTTACATATTTGTGACTGAGAAACTTGCACGGCTCTTCTCCCATTCTGTAAGCTGCCTGTTTAAAAAGATTATGCCAGGATCAGTAGACTAGGTAGATGTTATTGTAGACATTCTTCAAGGTTTTCTTCCAGAAAGCTAATGCTGCCTTGAGACTCAGCAGAGGAACATGACATGTGTTGCCCCAGTCCCTTTGTCCCAGGTGGACATGTCGGCCCTTTGGTGACTGCTGTTGCTGATTGCTGAACAGACTCTGATAGACTGTCTTCCAAGTTTCGATTAGGAGCCCACTCAAGTTTCTGAGCTTGCACTATACGGATGTTTATGTTCTGAATAGAAAGAATTAAATAACGTGTTCTGTGACATTCTATGCTCTCACCCCACCCCATACATCGGGATATTTCCTCTGTTGTTGGTAAGACTTTGTCTTTAATAGGTTTTGTTTCTCAGCTACTTCTTTTTTGTAAATTACTAGAAAAAGCATCTTTAATGCTCTCTTTGTTAATGTAATTAGTGGTCCCAGTGAGAGCTTAGAAATGGTTATTAGTTTTATGTTTTTGGAAATGCTTCTAAGTCAAAATCGCATGTCACGCATTTTTTTTCTTCCTGTAATGGAATTGGACAAATTAAACACACTCCCTTTTCCGCCTTCTTCTCTTGCCAGCATTTGATTGGATGTTTCCCCTCTGCCACATGTAGCCTGCTCTCTACTTTCCCTCTGGTTTCGTAAGTTGAAAAAAAATACAGCCTCCCAGATGATACCCATTAGCTCTTGACACCAGCTAGTTCTTAAAGCTGAACTTCATCTGGCTGCCACTGTCTGAGATAGAACGGGAACTGGTCAGAGGGGCATGTGTCTTCTTCTAAGAGCTGGCTCCAGATGAAGGTGACATATCTCGACATTCTGGACCAACGAGGAAGTTTGTGGACCCTGGATACTTGGTGCTGGATGTTAGGGCATTGTAAGCTGCCATATTAGTCATTTTAAAAGCAGACAAGTGGGTCAATAAGGTGGCTCAGTGAGTAAAAGTGCTTGCTATGAGGACCTGATGATCTAAGTTCGATTCCCCCAAATCCATGTTCAGGTGGAAGGAGAGCACTGACTCCACAAAGTTGTCCTGTGGCCTCCACATGTGTTTGCTAATGTGCATGTGTGTGCATGGTGCATGTGTGTGTGTGTGTGTAAGACAGAGAAAGAGAGAGAGTACACACACAATGATAATAACAGACAGTGGTTGAGAGCTCACTCAAAGTCTCTCATCCCGTGAACTGAACCTCAAAGAAGGCTGAATGACCAAGATCTCTCAGGACATGAAGGCTGAGTTCCCACAGTTATAGGTGCTGGTGCTGATGTTGAGGTGGATGATAGATAACTTTAGGGTCTGGTATTAAACATGAGGTGGTTTATGTGGTAAAGTGCTTGTCATGTAGCACGAGGACCTGAGTTCAATACCTGGAACCCACATAAAAAGTGGGACATGGTGGCACATGTAATCCCAGAGCTGGAGAGTCAGGGACACATGGATCCCTGGGCTCAGAGGTCAGCCAGCCTTGGGTGAGGTCCAGTTTCAGTGAGAGATTCTGTCTCAAAAATTAAAGTGGACAACACCTGAAGAGTGTTATCTAGTGTTGACCTCTGATACACACACGCATACACACTCACACACATACACATCCTTTCTCTCTCACACACACATGCACACACTCCCCCCCACCAACATATAAACACACTCCCTACATAAACAGGAACATATGACGTAAATAAGTAAAATTGACGGTAAAACCACGCACTGTTGTTCGCAGCGGATGGTCCCTTTCCCAAAGCCTCAGGTCTGGTGGCTGAGGAAGCAGGAGGGACTTAACTGCTATCTGGGCTGGAGTAGGTGTGCTGTTTGAGATGGAGGAGCCCTGGCCTGTTAACCCCAGCCTGCATCTTGAGATAGCCCTAGCCCAGCTATCTCAAGTTATCTTTGGAAGGAGACAGTAGAGTTGGCCCACGTCCTCACTTAACCTTTTTGAGCTTCAGTTTCTGCACCTGTAAGCCAGGTCCTCCCCAGCAGAGTCAGGTGACAACATGTGGGTGGAAGTCACAGCTCTGGGGGCGTGGATCTGGAGGTAATGTGGACACACACACACACCCCACACGTCCACACAGGCACCACATTGGCTGTCACATAGCCTAGTTGTAGGAAGAAAGCTCAGCACCGTGATACAGTCCTCGTGTCAGTGGCTGGCTGCTTTCATCCCCTGTGTTGCATTTTCTCAGTTATTTGCACTGCCTCGAGGGCTGTTTGTAGGATTAACAGGTCTGGCAGTGTAGCCAGACATGGCCAGGTAGCCATGTCTCATATGAATCCAGAAGAGAGGCCTGACTTCAGCTACATATTTGCCCTTCCTGGGCCACGCATGTATTCAGAAGAATCATAGACAGGACCGTGATGTCATTTTGGCTTGCGCAAGAGAAAGCTTCTAACTAGGTGGGGCCCACTTTGACCACAGGTTGGTTTCCTTTCTTGGATGACTCTGCAAGGAGAGTCACGGGTGGGCAGGAGGGTTCTATTATATAGCTTAGTTCAAGGTGGGGCCTTGAGTCCAAATATGTCACAAGTTGTGAAAATTTGTGACTTTTGCTCTGGCAGTGATCCCAACTCCCTCACCCTCTGCTACCCACAGACAGGACAAGGATGCCCCTGTGTTAAATGGCAGATTGGATTATTTCAGGACACAGACTATCTCATGGAATGGTTGACCTGGCTGCCCTGGAGACAACTTCCTATTCTGTCACCCTTGGCAGACCCCACTCTGTCATGCTCTGTGGACTAACAGACCTTGTCTGTGGACCCGAGTCTTCCCTGACACTGTTACCCCTTACTGCCTTGTAGTAAGTCAGTGGCATTGAGACTCCATCTTCTTCATTGGAAGCAGTCTGCCTTGCCTGGCCCTGCCTTGAGCTGCCTTCCTGTCTGGTCTCACTTCCTGGGGGCCCCTCTTTCTTTTTCCTTTTAAGGTTCAGTCCTTTGGGGAAAGGATTGTTCTTTTTGTTCTCAACGCCATTGTTTTTGGAAGACTGGAGAGAAGGCTGGACAGCGATGACCTGTTTTTCTTACCTCATCCTGCAAAGGAGCAAGCTAAGATTCTGTGGAGAGATGGAGCCGCAGTTGGATTTTACTCAATCAAGATGAAAGGTGAGGGACACATGGCCTATGAGGTGGAGGGTGGGGTGGGCATCCCGGATGTCTGCCTGTCTCTGCAGACCCACCTCGGTACTACACTCTGTGGACTCTTCTGGCTCAGGAAGCCCAGCCAAAGGAGTGGCTTTTATGTTTGCATCTCTGTAAGCCTTCTCTTGGGTTCCCAGGAAGAGCAGTGTGTCCCTACAACAGTGAACAATGGGCGTGACTGAAGGCTTAATGCTTTTGTTTTTTTTTTTCTTAATGTTAACAATTAGCTGTCAGGAAAAATACTATTGCTGATAGCTGGCGTATGTTCAGGAAGCACCCCCATGCCAAGACTTTCAGACATTACCTCAGAAGACAAGACAGGGAATTGGCCACAAAAACAAGGTTAGGTTAGACTTAGGTTAGACAATAGCAACTTCCTTCTAGGGCTCTTGGCGAGCATTAGTCGTCCAACCATTGGGCTGCAGGTGTCTGTCTATCCTTTCAGATAGCTGCTTTTTTTAATAGGTTTTTTTTTTTTTAGAGGTTATCAATATCTTGCCTAGCTGGTTCCAGCATCACCACCACTTACTTCTTATAAAGTTATTCATTTTAAAAATTACTTTCAAAATTACAAGTGTTTATTTGGCAGGTGGGAGGGGGAATGGGCAAGGTGAGAGGGACAGAGGATGACTCCTGGGGATCTGTTCTCTCCTTCCACCATGTAAATTCTGTGGATCAAACTCATGTCATCAGGCTTGGTTGGAAACACTCTGAGCAAGCTCACTGGCAAGAAAAGTATCAATTTTAGCAACAATTAAATTTCCCAGAAAATCCCCAATGGATGTGCTATTTTTGGAGGTAAGTGCTCTTGGTGGATAAAGAAGCTGGTTTTTGTTTTGAACTATGTTCACATTGTGTGTGTGTGTGTGTGTGTGTGCCCACGTGTGTGTTCTACTTGTCCAGGATGGAATGAAGTCTCTTCCTCTCTTCTTCCCTTTCTGCCTCCCCCTCTGTCTTCTGTAATATGACCAGAATCTCATGCTTTGTTAAATGTCTGCTGAGGTCAGTTCTAGGTGCTTTGGCACATAGCTGTTTCAGTAGCTTCCCTTGGACGGTCGCTGGCCCTATGATCTCAGTGTGTCTTTATACCTTCACAGGTTGTCATTTTCCTGGCTTATTAGTTTCAGATAGAATGATGGGCCTGGAGAGTAATTAGTTTCAGATAGAATGATGGGCCTGGAGAGTAATTAAGATGAAGGGGAACCATTTATAATTCATCTTTCCTAAAGCATGTTGCCCTCATTTTCTAAAAAACTAAATAGCCAAGCTTAACTCTGTAAGAGAGCCATGCACAGTCTATAGCCTTGTTGATCTAGTCCTGGGTCTCCTAGTAGGGACAGGTCATGATTAGGGTATCTTATGGTGTTACTAGCTTTTATATGACCAATTTGATTGTTTCCTTTTTATTTATTTATTTTTAATATTTATGACTGGACCACAAATCCATAACTCCAGTTCCAGATCAGATGCTCTCTTCTGACTTCCATGGTACACTTACATTGATGTAGGCAAACACTCATAAATTTTTTTTTTCTTGTGACAAGGTTCCTCTGTGTAACAGTCCTGGCTGTCCTGGAAGTCACTCTGTAGATCAGGTTCCCCTTGAACTCACAGAGATGTGCCTGACTCTGTCTTCTTAGAGCCATGATTAAAGGTGTGTGCCACCACGCCTGGCCTGTGCTATTTTAACTGCTGAACCATTATCTCTTCCCCCTCCCCGCACTTCTTTTTCTATTTCATGGGACAGTTTGAGAAACATTGTTGTGTGGCCAATGTTCTCTTTGATACCATTTCATTGCTTTCTGCCTGGATAGTTATTGCTGACTAGACTTTGGGTTTAGATTATTCTTGTTTTTCTAGAACATTTACTATATAAGTACTCATAGCTCTAAACTTTCGTTTTTAAGATTTCCTTAGCTGCATCCCAAAGGTTCTGGTAAACTGTGATAGTGGGAATTTTAAAATTTCCTCTCTGATTTCTAAAGTGACCCGCTGGTCATTTAAGGACATAGTGTTTTTGTCTCCATGTTTTTGTATCGCCTTTTCCTAGTATTGATTTCTGCTTTCTTGCACAGTGTTCTGGTCAGATACAAGACGTCATTAGATCCTTTTGTACTGGTGAGGTTTGAATTGTAGCCGGAATGTCTGTTTTAAAAAAAAGTTTTATGCGAATATTGACTAAGACAAATATGTGTCGTGTATCTTATGGATGGAATATTATGTAGCTGTCAGGTGACTTTATTTGCTCTGTTCCATAGTTTAACTCTTAAGATTTCTTTGTTGACTTTTCAGTTAGATGCCCTCTCTGAAGATGACCATAGGGTGTTGAAATCACCCACGGTTACTGATAGTGTCAGGAACTTGTTGACCTCTATGTCTGTTAGCATTTGCATGTTGAAATTGGGGGCTCTAATGTTTGCAATTATTACGACCTTGATGAATCGTTCCCTTTATTGCTATGCATGGCATTCTCTTCATCTCTTCTGGCTAACTTTGGTTTGAAATCTATTCATATTTTTGGAGACATGTGTCCAAGATGCCCTTGAACTCCCTATGTAGCTGAGGGTGACCTTGAACTTCCTGTTCTGTCTCCCTAATGCTGGGATTATAGACACACACCGTCATGCTGAGCAGTGCAGTACTTTCGAGTGAACCCAGTGCCTTGTGCGTGCTGGACAAGCATTAGGCCAACTTAGCTAAATCTTCATCCTGAAAGTCTAGTTTTATCAGATACCAGAACAGCTAGCTATGCCAGCTTGTTTTCTGTTTCTGCTCACTTGATAGATTGTTTTTCATTCCTTGACTCTGTCTACAGATATTTTTACCAGTGAGTTGTGTTTCTTGGAGACAACAGATGGTTGGCTCTTGTTTTTTTTTAATTCACCCAGCCAATCTGTGTCTCTTTCTTGTTGACTTGAGGTCATTTACATTTAAAGTTATTAATAGTGGTGTTTAGATAACTGTTTGTTTTTCCTCTCTTCCCTGTTAGTCTCAGGAGTTTGCTGGGTTGGCTGTGGATTCCTTTCCAACTCTTCTTTGTTCATCTCATGAAGTTTATTCTTTCCTGTGTCCTTGTGATGATGAGTTTTTTTTTTTTTCTGTGTCTTCTACAGTGCTGTTGGGTGGCCATGTACTTCTTTGGTGTGGGCTTGTCTAAGAATGCTGTGATTTTTTTTTCCTTCCACTTTAAAAGACAGCTTTGCTGGCTTTAGCAGTCTTGGCTGGCAGTTATCTATTTTCAGTTCTTGAAATACACCATTCCTTCTTTTCCTGGCCTTTAGTATTATTGTTAAGAGACCTAGTATTATCCTGGTGTTTCAGCCTTTGAAGATAAGTTGACATTTTTCCTGAAGAACTTTTAATGTTGTTTCCTTGTTTTGGAGTTTTGACACCTTGACTGTATGTTGGAAATTATCTAATCTATCTATCTATCTATCTATCTATCTATCTATCTATCTATCTATCTATCTATCTATCTATCTGGTCTAGATAAAGAATTACAAGAGCTTGCACCTGACATTCCTGCCCCAGGAGTCTATGGACTTGACTTCCTGTTTGTATTTTGTGGGGCTTATTGTGTTTCTTATATTTGTAAATATTCACTGCTATATTTTTTGTTCATTTGCTTTTTGAGACAGGGTATCATTTTGTAGCCCTGGCTGTCCTGGAACTCACTATGTAGATCAGACTGGCCTCAAACTTACAGAGATCCACCCACCTCTGTCTCCTGACTTTTGGGATTACAGATGTGCACCACCATGTCCAAATGACTTTTCTGTCATTTATGGAGAATTTTTGTCCATGACTTTTTTTCATATACTTTTATTCTCTTTTCTCCTTTTTTTTTTTTTTTCTGGGATTCCAATTATATTAGTATTACAGTGCTTCATAATGGTTTTCAAGTCTCTGAGAGTCTCCTTTTCTTTTTTCTTTTCTTTTTTTTTTTTTAAATCAAGTGTTTTGTAAGCCAGGCTAACCTCAAACTTGATATGTAGCTGTCTTAGTTCCTCCTCTATTGCTATCAAGAGATACCATGACCAAGGAAACTTAGTAATGAAATCATTTAATTGTGGGGGGGAGGTTTGCTTATAGTTTTGGAGGGTGAGTGTATGACCTGGCATGGGATGTTGAAACCTTAAAGCCCATCTCCAGTGACACACCCTCCTCCAAAAGGCCACACCTCCTAATCCTTCCCAAAGAGTTCCACTAACAAGGGATTAAGCATTTAAATATATGAACCTATGGAGGACATTCTCATTCAGACCACCACAGTAGTCAAGGCTAGCCTTGAACTTCTGCTCCCCCGTCACCACCTCTTAAATACTGGGGTTGTAGATGTATACTACCGTTCTTGGCTCTGAAATTTTATTTTCATTTAAACATTTTCCTGTCTTATTTAGTTAGATATTTCTATTGATCTGTATCAGTTCTATCTCCTAAATATGCTGTTCAGACCATTGATAAGTTTAGTCATATTCAATTTTAGAATTTCAGGTGTTAGTAAAAGTTTTATATTTTTGTTGAGATTTTAAATCAATTTATTGATTATGTTCTCTATTAATTTTTTGAATTAAACTGATTACCTTAATTGAACATATTTGTGAAGTTGCTTGAAAGCCCCTTCCCCCTTTTTCCTGCTAATGTCTCTTTTAAATCAGTTATGTTGAATAACTACCTTTTCTAAATATAGGTCACACTTTTCAATTTCTTTGCATGTTTAGAAACTTTTGGCTGCAAACCAGTCATTGAAAATACTGTGGATGCTGGAGAGATGTCTCGGTGGTTAAAAGCATGTACTGCTATCACAAATGAGCTGAATTCATTTTCAGCACCTGCATCATGTGCCTCACAGTTATCTGGCTTTAGCTCCAGGGGAATCAGATGCCACTGGACAGACACAGATATGGTCACAGACACAGACACACAAACACATACACACACACTTTAGAAATTAATATTAGAAAATAAGATATATTGTGTGAGTTGTCTTTGTGTTTCTTGAAGACCTGTGGTTTTGCCCTCAAGAGACATTTAACATGCTGAGACTTACACAGGAAACATTGTCTTCTCTGTGCTGTGCAGCTGCTGACATCTGTCTATGTGACTTCCTATGGCTGCTGCTTTAGCCTGGACTTGTTGAGTTCCTCCCTTTGCCTAGTGTTCGAAAATGAGCTATGGCTATACTTTCACTATGATTTCTTTTTTTTTTTTTTTTTAATTTATTTTATTTTATTTTATTTTATTTTTTGGTTTTTCGAGACAGGGTTTCTCTGTATAGCACTGGCTGTCCTGGAACTCACTCTGTAGACCAGGCTGGCCTCGAACTCAGAAATCCACCTGCCTCTGCCTCCCAAGTGCTGGGATTAAAGGCGTGCGCCACCACCGCCCAGCCTCACTATGATTTCTTGACTTTTACTTTTGGAGTAGTCAAAAAAATATCATAAAGCCAGGTACAGTGGCATATGTCAACAGTCATAACACATAGGAGGATGAGGCAGGATTGCTGAAAGTTTGAGGCCAACCTGGGCAATTTGGCAATGTAGTGTCTCAACAAACAACCAAACCAAACCAAACCATCCCCTGAAAAGTCCCATGCATCTCTGAGGGCCAGGTATCTATCACAACGACAGTTGGGAGCCAGTGTGACCACATCCAGATCACAGCATTGCTAATGGATCATACAGGGGATTAACCAACTATCAGAAGTGAGTTTCAAATTTGGGAAATGTTGCTGATGCTTCTTCATCTTGGCTCATTTCTGGGGCTTGTCACAGGGTCATATAATGTTGGCTTTTACGATGTTGACATTTTATAGTGCTTCTCGGCAGTTTCTCCTCATTACTTCAGGCCCGTGTGATCAGAACCTCTTAGTTTAGCTTAGGTCCCCCCTGAAAGTTATCACTCTACCGCATGAGCATAGGAAAACATGCAGATTCACTCTGGAGAGAAGCAGGGGCCAGCCAGGCTCTAGCTACTGAAGACTGTGCAGACCACCCCCAACATGATGGCAACTTTGCTTTGAGTATTTTGACTCTATGATGCTGTGGCGATATATATTCAGTGGAAATTATCATCTGAATTTTGGTCTTCTTCTGGATGTAGTGTCGTATGGCTCATTACACTACTCTTCCACCACACAGGGCAGAAGCTCCAAGCTGTAGTGCCAATGGAGCATGGCTGCTTTGAGGGCTCCAGGCGACTCCCTGCAGGGTTCTGTGTTGTGCTGTTTGGGAGGCTAGGTACATTGAGTATCTTTTCAGTTGTCTATCTCTGTCTGTCTGTCTGTCTATGCAGCTAATCAATCTATCATCTATCTATCTATCTATCTATCTATCACCTATCATCTTTCTCTTGCATATACAAGTCTTTAAATATAATTTGAAAGATGAACAGAAACAACTCGGGGCTTTATAGTATTGCCCATTTTAATCCTTGTACAGTAAAAATGAAGTAAGCCACTGTTCTTAATTCCCTCAGCTGCCCGCACCTCATATGATCCCCCCCTGAGTCGGCCCACCTCCATTCTGTCACCCATGTCCTGACAACCACTGGTTCCTTTCCCATCACTGTGATTTTTGAGTTTCATAGTTTTGTCTTTTATAAGAAGATCACAGAAGTAGAACTCTGTGTCATTTAGCTTTTCCGAGACTGTTCTTCTGCTTAGCGTCATGCTTTTGAGCATGCGCCTTTGAGATTTGTGTCAGTCAACTTGGGGATCGTAGATTGTGCCTCCTTATGCCTAAGGAGCGTGTTCAGCTTTCAAACAAATGAGTGCCGTTGTGTAGAATGAATAGGACATTTTCTGGCGGACTTCTCACTGGAAGCAGTTTGTCACCGGGCCGGTTTGCATTTCTTGGTTGGTTTGGTGGTTCCATGATTGTTTTTTTTTTTTTTTTACAAAATAGTCAAACTTTAGTCATTTTACAACTTCCTTTATGCCGGAATTTCCCCTAAATAATAAAAATTAGTGGGTTTTACTTTAACTTTTACTCTCAAACCACTAGTCCACAAGGCTATTAGCATTTAGGGGAAGAAAGTATTGGTTGTACTGTGGAGTGGGGCATAGGTCAATTTAAGAAAGAACTTGTATTATACACATGTGCAAAAATCTACAGAGAACAAACTTGTCTTCCAGTTTGTTCTCTAAACACCCAGTGATAATGAAAACCATGGAAACAGGAGTGTCAACTACGAATATAAAATGGGATGGTGAGGAACTTGGACAACCTGGGCGGCCATGAGGATGGCCTCACCTCAGCCCTCTTTGTGGCTGAGGCTTCCTGCTTCAACCTTCTCAAGACATTCAGGGACACAGTCACCTCCTGCACGGTGGCCCTGTGAAGCAGGAGTCCCTTGTACCATCTTCTGGACCTTTGTGGCCGTCATTATTTTTGAATAAAGTTTTATTGGTACACAGGCACACATATGACTGCTTTTGTACTGTAACCTCAGAGTCCAGGAGTTGCAATTAAAACCTGAATCCCAAAGGCTGAAGTATTTTTTTTTTATGTCATCCTTACGGAGACATTTTGTTGACCCCTGTTCTAGAGAATACACTGTAAACATCTCCTATGAAAAGAAAACAATTTAGTTAAAATTGTATGAATGGAATTCAGGAGCATTTAGAGTTTTGGCTGCCATCTTAATAGCTGCTTAACTGCCCTGGGCTCCAAGGCTTCTGTCTTAATCTTGTAGAGTGGCCCCAGGAGAGACCCAATAGCATGATTGTAACTAAAAGAGTGTGCTAACAATTAGCAAAAGCCAGCCTGC
This sequence comes from Grammomys surdaster, assembly GCF_004785775.1. NCBI lineage: Eukaryota > Metazoa > Chordata > Mammalia > Rodentia > Muridae > Grammomys > Grammomys surdaster. The sequence goes on along the minus strand of NW_021604712.1, from coordinate 7,042,181 downwards.
TTAGCCATTTCTGTTTTAGATCAGGTTCAGGAATATCCCAGTGTCTTCATTATCTGCCTTCAAGCTCTTTGATTGGCAAATGATCTGAATTTGGGTTTTCCCATCCATATAACGTTCCACAGAGCAGTAGCTGTCCTCAGTGTATTTTCTCCCAGGATTTTCAGAACAAGATCTATGTGGGTGATTGACACTTACCCCCTAAGGTCTGGGCTGCTATCAACTCTACATTTGGTTATTTTTATATCCATCAGTTCACAATAGAATTCTGTGGCCCATTGTGGTTCTTAGAAACTCTTGGGCGGGGTAGTTACGCCTCTTTGTACTTACCTTTTAAATCTTCCAGAAAAACTTCTTGTCTGAAGAAAAAAACAGTTTCTTCTGTTATTTGTTGAATGCTTATTCCTGGCTTTCCTAGTTAGTGGTCCACCTGTGAATTCTCATTCATGCATTCTGAGAAATCATACATGCATACATAATACATACATATGTTCTTACATACACATATATGTACACACACGCACACACACACACACACACCCCTCTTCCTTTCTTTTTCTCTTTCTTATTTTTTTTTTTTAAAGACGAGGATTCTCTGGGTAGCCTTGGGCCTTGGCTGTACTGGAACTCTTTTGTAGACCAGACTGGCCTGGAAATCAGAGAAACTGCCTCCGCCTCCGCCTCCGCCTCCGCCTCCGCCTCCGCCTCCACCTCCGCCGTGCTGGGATTAAAGGCATGAGCCACCGCCACCCGTCATACCTTGCTTTAAGCCCTTTCCTCATTTTTGTTTGGACATTATTGTTGCAGATAGTTTACTGGCTCCATGTTGGTTTTCTTTGGTGAGTTTTCTCTGCTCTTCTCAAAGGCTCTGTCTCAGGTCTGCCCATGCTGTTGGAGTGAAGACTTCTGATTGTATGTGGTGCTGACGTGTCTCCATCATTTCATTACAGGTGCCCATATGATTACGCATTTCCTTCACAGGAATCTGGTGTCCATATGATCCAGCCATCTGTGGTGACCTAAATTAACTTTGTCTACACTGCTGAATCTTTGGTGTTTATATTAATTTGTATGTTTTACTTTGATCTACAAATGATTTATAATATTTTTCCCGGTTGTTGACTATTATTTTTAACTCTTTGGAATGTTCTGTTGCACATAGTTTTGGGAGAAAGCTCTCTCCTTTTCTGTTCCTTGGGAGTTGTTTTTTTTTGCAAGTTTGGTAGAACGTATCTGTAAAGTCACCTGAGCCTGGTGTTTTGTTAAGTGTCGGAGTGTTTTAAGCTATTGATGTAATGTTTTAATGCTTGTAGGACATTTTAGTCTCTCTCTTTCCCTTGAGTCAGTTTTGTTAGGTTGTGTTGTCTTTAGAGATGCTTACTTTTTATTTATTTTCAGATTTATTGGAATGTTCTCCTACCTTTTAAATTTCTGTGGCACCTCTAGTGATGTTCATGCAGGATTTTTAAGAGCAGCAGGATATTTCATGACCTATTTGTCCATTTCTCAAGGATAAAAGATACCAAGACACTCACCATGGTCAAAGATCATTGTCACACCAGTGGTGACTAAAGTTGTTTGAATATATAAAGTAGAAGGAGGCATTATTAAAATTATTATCAATAATTTTTAAGAGTGAGAAAATAAGGAAAAGCGAGAAAGATCCTGGAGAATGGGAGGGGTTTCCAAAAGAGGAAAAGCCCCTGAACTCCATCATGTAGGGGTTTTATTGGGGTATGGCAGAAACTGGACAAAGGCTTAGGTATTCCTTATTCAGATTGGCTGCTTCTCTGGGCTATATTGAGCAAAGCAGAGGGAAGGCTTACTCATTCCATGCATGTATCCCTAGCCCAACTGTGTCTGTGATCGTGCATTATTTATATACTGCCTACCCATTAGGGGTGGTTGAAGACCCTGCTGTCTACCTCTGACTTAGCTGTTAGGTATTGATCGCGATTGTCAGTAGCTGATGCTGTTAACTGCCTCTGACTTTGTCTTGATAGGTGTCAATTAGATTGTTCTTTTCTTTTTAAAATCTTCACATGTGTGTGGCCAGCTGGCAGCCTTACCATGACAGAGAGTTAACTCTGTCAGAGCCACCAATATACAGCTACAGTGTTCTAGGTTATGTCCTTGTCTGTGGCATTGTCTAGGGTCTTTTTCCCAAAATGGAAGCAGGTTTGTCCGAAGCCATTTTTACTTGTAAGTTAGTCTGTTATCATTGGCTGCATTAGACAGAGGCAAGGATGTGTAAAAAAGCAATAAATAGTATCAAGCATGCATTCCCCAGGGAGGCTCGTGGAAGCTAGCCACCAGGCCCACCAAATTCTCCTGGCTTCTTAGAGCCCGTCTGTCTGCCTTTTGTCAAATCTGGTTGGCTGCCTCACACTCACTGCAGGCCTTCTCTCATTCTTAGGGCTGACTTCACTGTTCCAACCTTAACATCCATCCCACTGTAACCTCTGAGCAGCTTGTAGTTTTCAGGATGGACCCTTTCTTCTTGCTACTCACAAGGAGCTGGCTTCTGCATCAATATCTCTATTCTAGTTCCTAGTAAACTCAATGTATTCTTTCTTTCTCTTTGTTAATTTTAGTATCTTTTAAATAGAAAAACCCCAAAACTCTTTCTTCTTTGTCTTTGCTTTCTGTCTCATTAATTTGGTGTGTGTGCCTGCACGTCTCTCTGCAGGTATACACCTTCAAGTATTCTGGTCCCTCCCTCTTCACCTTATTCCGTTAAGACAGGGTTTCTCACTGAACTGGGAGGTAGGCTGGTAGACTGTAGGCCCAGTGATCTTCCTGTCTTTACTAAGTTGTGCACACCTGGGTTTTAACATGGTTGCTGGGGATTTGAACTTAGATTCTCCTGATTCAGTGGATGAAATCATTGCTGGGGTTTCTCCCACTATTTTCCTTAGTCTTTCTATCCCAGTGCTGAGCAGAGAGCCAGTTGACTGCAGGCATCTTATTTCTTCAGCTCACAGCTGTAATGGAATTCTAGGAAAATTGCTTGGGAATCATTTTACATCATGGATTTTACTCGACAACTTTGAAGATATGATTATTCTTTAGAAAGCACTGGTAGAGTAATTTTGCTTCTTTTTCTCCAGAAGTTGGTTTTGAGAAGTTTACAGAAGCATTGCACAGACAGTTAGAAAGGTCCTCTGTGCCTTGTAGGTATAGATGCCCGCCATAATATCTGCATCTATGTAATCAAGGTATGGTGCTCAGGTTGAAGAAATCACCCTTGGTTGATTTTTCTATCAGTGACTGTTTTCTCTTCTGGGATCAAGAGAACACCCAGCACCTGCAAACACCCCCCGCCCCGCCCGGGGCGGCCCGGCGCCCGGGGGGGGGGGGGGGGG
>NW_021604712.1:7031285-7038719 GCF_004785775.1 Grammomys surdaster | reverse complement strand
GTGACGGTTGGTTCCTCTTGTATTTCCTCAGCTGGACTTTGGAGGAGGTCTGGCCAGTGGTGAGAGCAGACTTGTGAGATCAGCTTCAGGGAGACAGCTTATTTTTAGGGGGCTGAGGGGGAACAAAGGCGTTTTAAGCCTTTGGGAGGTGTGTAGGTGTTATTGGGGTGAGTATACATCATTGGCCTGGGCCGGGGGACTAGGGCTACCTCATTTGCATAAGGAGGAATTCCAGGTGCTGCCAGACATGATGTTATAAAGACAGAGGAGTTTAACTTGGCTACCCAACTATGTGTCATCCTCTGGTGGGGCAAAGGCACAGGGCTATGTGTTCCGGGACACACAGGCCCAGGGAGGGAGGCAGGGAGTGGTCCTTCCCCTGCCCATCCCAGGGTGAGATTTCTGGGATTTGGATATGCCTCAACCCCACTCTTGCTCTAGGCCTGCTTCCCATGGATCCCACATTTCCTGATGATTAGACAGGGTTGTGGGTTGGGAGATGTGGAGTAGCCTTGTCACATGTTGGAGCCTTTGGTGTATGACATGAACATCAGGATTGGTGCTAACACTGATCCGTGCCTGAGTCAAGGAGTGGGGAAAGGGACATTAATCACTTTTTTTCATCGTGACAGAACACTGTGAAAATGCCTTGAAAGGAGGAAAGGTTTATTTTGGCTCACAATCTCATGGTCATCTGACTCCATTGCTTTAGCCTCAGATGAAGCAGACTGTCAAGATGTAGGGAGGATAGTGGAGGCCAGATCGCAATGATCGTGGATCACTTGCTACTCACACTTGACAGCCTGGAAGCAGAAAAAGAGGGCTGGGAAAGGCCAGGGGCAAGCAGACGCTTCCAGAGGACCCTTCCCACGCCCCTGTTCCTCCATTCAAGTACCATCTCTTAGTGCTTTCTTATTGTGAATCAGTAAGTGGGCCAGCCCATTAATTAAGAGTCCTCATGATCCAGTAGCTTCTCCACAGCTGGAACCACCAGCTGTGGAGCAAACCTTCCACACCAAGCTTTTTGGGAGACACATAAAGCCGCCGTGTTTTTACCACATCAGGGTTACCATTACTTCTAAAAATGTTGTCACACATTTGTCTATGCACGTATGCATGCATGTACATGGGTGGAGGGGAGGGCGCTTGGGCCTGGACCACATAAGGGTGTGGAAGTCAGTGGACTACTCAGTTAATGTACCTGTTTACTCAGACATGTCATTTTTCATATTTATGGGCTTCAGGGTGATTATTTGAGATGTGTTATGAGCAAATCTGGGTAATTAATCTCTGTGAAAATCTGCCATTTGGTGTTGGGAGCTCTCAAGTGTCTCACTTGTCCTTGTCGTTGACAAAACATACAGCTGCAAACTACCTTATTGTACACGCTCTCATTGTGTCTTTTAAGATATTTTTTATTGTGGTATAAATTTATATTTTATAAAACTTGCCTAAGGGCTGGAGAGATGGCTCAGTGGTTAAGAGCACTGACTGCACTTCCAGAGGTCCTAAGTTCAAATCCCAGCAACCACATGATGGCTCACAACCATCTGTAATGAGATCTGATGCCCTCTTCTGGTGTGTCTGAAGACAGCTACAGTGTATTCATATATAATAAATAAAGAAATCTTTAAAAAAAAAATAAAACTTGCCTAAACTAAGGGTGAATGTTAGAGAGAGGGCTACGTAACCCTCACCAAAGCCCAGTGTTAGAACACTCCTGTTACCAGTGGATGCTATCTGTCTGCCGTGTGTCGCTGTCTCAGCCCTAAGCAATAGCCGATTTGCCTCCTGGCCTGCCAATTAGCGTGTACCAGGTGCTGTACCAGTCATGTTTTCAATTAGCGTGGTATCTTGGAACTCCTGCAAACCATGGCGTGCTTATGTTTCTCTTTATTGCCACATGGTTCTGCCTTACGAATATGCTCTCCTTTGCCTGTGAATCTATTGGCTGATGAGTTGTTTCCCCTTTACTACTGTGAATAGGGTGGCTATAAACATTTTCTTTCTTGTTTGCATGGCAGTGTTTTCCTCCTCTTGGGTAGGCTCCTAGGAGAACAATACCTGGATCACTTGGCGAGATTATATCTAATGTTTAAAGGAACTGCCGATGGCCACGAAGTCTGGCTGAATCCTTCTGTCAACCACACATGAGGGTTCTGATTTCCACACGTCCCCCTGGTCTCTCACTATTGTCTGTCCTTTTGGTTCTAGCTGTGCTAGCCCAGGGTGGCATTTTGCTGTGGGTTTAACTTCCATTTCTTTAATTATGAGTGATGTTAGCTGGTGTCCATCCACAGTCATGTAAATGTCTTCTTTAAAGAAAGGCTTGTTCAAGTCTTGTGCAATTTTAATGAGAATGTGTATCTTCTTTTTATTGAATTGTAAGAGTTCTTTATTCTGGTTCTCAGTAAGCTTTTTGTTTAATGGGAAATGTGATTTGTAAACAATTCTGTTGACAGTCTATGCTCGGCCTCCTTTTGTTTTTCTTAATAGTCTTCTGAAGCAAAAACTTTAAAAATTCTGATGAAGTTGGAGTTGCCAGTTAACGGTGCTTTTGTGGCTGAATCTGTGAACTCCGTACCAGCTCAAGGTTGCAAAGACTTGTTTTTTCTATTTTTCTTGCTCAGAGCTTTAAACTTTTGTCTCTTATTCTTGTATCTGTGATCTATTTTGAATTTGTTTCTGTAAACAATGTAAGAAAAGATTCCAATTTCAGTTAAACAAACAAACAACCAAACAACCAATATACTTTAAAAGTGACACTCTTTTTCGGTGGGCTCAACAGAAGGCTTAGCATCCTGGGCCATGCCTTCAGCTTCTAGGGCATTAAATCAGGGATACTATATTTTAGAGCAGTTTTAGGCATGCAGAAAAACATTGAGGCAAAACGCAGTTTTTCTGTGCAGTTTGTGCTGTGTTCTAGGTTTCTTCCATTGCTGTGATAGGTTACGTGATCGAGAGCACCTTTGGGAGGGAGGGTTTATTTCATGTCACGCTTCCAGGTAATTTAGGGAAGTGGAGGCAGCAGGAACTGAAGCCTGGGTGGTGGGGTGGTGGGTGGTGGGTGGTAGGTGGTGGGTGGTAGGTGGTGGGTGGTAGGTGGTGGGTAGTAGGTGGTGGGTGGTGCATAAGAGTGAAGGTGGATTTGCTTACTGACTTGCCTCTCATGGTCTGCTCAGCCTGTTTTCTTATAGCACCCAGGATCTCCTACCCAAGCGTTGTAACACCACCCACAGTGGGCTGGGCCCTCCCTCATCAATCATCAAGAGAATGTCCCATGGACACACTCACAGGGCAACTTAATGCAGGCAGTTCCTCAACTGAGAGTCCCTCTTTCCAAGTGACTTTAGTTTTTGCCAAACTGACAAAAAGTAGGCAACACAGTGTGATTAGGATATTGCATGAATTTGGTCCATAAACCAACATGGATGCATGCCTTAGTTTATTTGGACTTTCACAAAAGACCCAACCCTCAGATATAAGCAACAGGAATCGATTTTCACCTAGTTCTGGAGGCTCAACGTCCAGGTTGCAGGTCTGTCCTCTCTTGAGGTCTCTCCGTGGTTAGATGTAGCCATTTTCTCACTGTGTAAGTCTGCTACATTTCTCTTGATCATATTTCTTCATCTTCTTATATGGACGGCAGCCATATTGGATAAGGGCAAAGCCTAATAGCCTCATATGAACCCCACTCTATCTTTCAAGAGCATTTTATCTAAATACAGTCATTCTGAAGGGTTTGGAATGTTAGAGGAATGCAAGTCAGCCCGTAGATCACATTGTAGCTAAGCCAGAGGCCACGTTGTACATGAGGACTCACCTTTAGTATTGGACGGTCTGTGTATCTCAACAAATGTTTAATGGTCTGTAGTATATAGGGTAGTCTGTATCCTGAGTATCTCTGGTGCTCCAACCTGGCAACTGCTATCTTTCTATCGCCTCAGCCAACTGGACTTTTCCAGAATATCTGGCAACTGTAATCAGAACGCTTGCCTGTTCATAGGAGCTTCTTCTTCCACAGTAATGGGATACCAGGAAGCAAGCAGCACAGTTTGCATGTCAAATCATCCCACTGTTATCTGTGGCAAAACAAAACAAAACAAAACAAAACAAAACAAAACAAAACCATTCTCTCCCCACATAATTGGTACTAACCTGTGTTGATCAACATAGAGTCGATTTCTGGGTCTGGCAAGACGGCTCAGTGGGTAAAAGCACTTGGCTGCCAAGCTTGATGGCTCAGGACCTAGCCCCATGTGGTAGGAGAGAACTCTGAGTCCTACAAGTTGTTCTTTGAGCTTTACACGTCTACCATCACACGTGTGCATTCTTACATGTTCTCTCTCTCTCTCTCTCTCTCTCTCTCTCTCTCTCTCTCTCATACACACACACACAGAGATGATGACGATGATAGTGATGAATAAATAAATGAAAAGCAATTTTAAAAGAGCTGGTTTCTGCGTTCTCAGTTTGCCATTGATCTGTAGTTCTTTGTGGCGGTGTCACTCTGGTCCCCTGACACAGCCATAAAATGGGCTTTGCTAGATTCCCCGCTCTGTTCTTTCCTAGCAATGCAAATGCAAAGGAAACTTTGCATTTCACATAACATTTAGAATCAGCTTATCGATGTCTCCCAAAAACATGCTGGAATTTTGCTAGGGCTGGCTTTGAACTTATAAAACAATCGTGGGGAGGATAATGGGGAAGAAAATTCCTTTTGAGTCCTCTGATTCATCAACATGATTCTTCTCCTCATTTATCCGGATCTCTAATTCCTTCTCCTCGTTTATCTGGATCTCTAGTTCTTTCTCCTTGTTTATCTGGATCTCTAGTTCTTTCTCCTCATCTATCTGGATCTCTAGTTCTTTCTTCTCATTTATCTGGATCTCTAATTCCTTCTCCTCATTTATCTGGATCTCTAGTTCTTTCTCCTCGTTTATCTGGATCTCTAGTTCTTTCTCCTCATTTATCTGGATCTCTAGTTCTTTCTCCTCATTTATCTGGATCTCTAGTTCCCCTCAATGATTTACACTTTCATTTTCAAGACCTGGACTTCGTTTGCTCAGTAGATTCCTAAATATTTTCTTCTCTTTAATTCTATGGTTAGTGGAGTTGCTTCTCTATTTAAACTTAAACCTTCTTAGTTACAGAAGATTTCATATTAGGTTGACATTGTTCTCGTCCCACAGAAACCGAAGCTGTAAATTTCCAAACAGACTGATATCTTTTCAAGCATGTGGAAGGAGAAATCCCAAATATTTTTTTTATAATTCCTACCTTAATTGAACAGAGTCACCTTGTTGGATATGGATTGTGCATAAAAGAATAATTTCATGTAACCACAGATTCTTTCGTTTGTCACTTTGGGCTGTGCTTAGCTGGATGGTTTTTCTAGTCTTTTTTTTTTTTTTTTTTTGGTTTTTCGAGACAGGGTTTCTCTGTGTAGCCCTGGCTGTCCTGGAACTCACTCTGTAGACCAGGCTGGCCTCGAACTCAGAAATGCGCCTGCCTCTGCCTCCCAAGTGCTGGGATTAAAGGCGTGCGCCACCACCGCCCGGCCGATTTTTCTAGTCTTGATTGGTTTTCTATGTGAACATGGTAACCTGTGGGTTGTATAATACTTCTGCTTCTTGGGCTAGCTAGAGGTAGGCTGGGACTAGCAGGGCTCTGAGTCACATTTCTTTCAGGGTAACAGGTTGGTCTTCACTTGCTTTTGTGATGGATGTAGGTATCTGAGAGAGAATTTGAGGCATGCCAGACTCCATGAGACCCAGGCCCCGTTAGTACATCTTCTATCCCTCTGTTTCGTTCTGTTGCTAAAGTGAGTCACACACAGGACTAGACTGGATGGGGGAACAGACCCCATTTCTTGATGGAAATAGCATTAACATCACACACTAAGATGTGTGGACACAGGAAGGGACATCATTATGACCACGGGAACACTGTTGCTTAGTATGGTATATCTTGCAATTCAGCCCATCTACTCGGACCAGAATCTTTCCAGGGAAGATTGGGAAGTCATTCCCAGGTGTGGGAAGTTACTCATGTTTCTGAATCTTGACAGTAAGAGGTGAGATGATAGCCATGTGAATGGTAACATTGGTGACAGTACAGTTACGAATCGTTGTCCAGTGATGAATCTGACTGGTCTCTCTGCCAGCACTGTGGACCGGCTTCACCTATTCAGAGAGAACCTTGATGTTGCTTAGATAAACCTGCTTGGTCCCAAGGGTCTCACTGAGAGGAGAGGTCTGGCTGGGTCCACAAGGCGTTGGAGGTGCTCAGTCTCCCAGGCTGAGCATCCATAACCCAGCCCACTTTCTGTGCTTGGAGCAATTAATTATGTGGACCTTTGAAGAGAATACTCAGGTCCACTAGAGACCTGGTGTTTTGGAGTCATCTGGTATCTTACTATCATTTGTTCAGTTTGTGAAGTGAATTCTACCCCCTGGGTGGTGCCAGTGACCCTGGCTAGACCCCTGAGGTCTGGGTGAGTCAGCATCCAGCCTGGGAGACAGCGTATATCTCTTGCTTTCCCGAAGGCAGCCTCTGTGGTGATGGTACCAGTGCATGCTACCTGCTGCCTGTCTTCGACACCGTGTTTGTGAGGAGGAAGAACCGTTGCCAAGGCCTAGGAACAGCCATGCTGAAGGACTTCTGTGACACCTTTCAAGGAGACGAAGCTCTGGGTATCAGTTGTCCGATATCTCCTGCAATGTATAAAGGTAACTGTCACTTGAGTCCTCTGTGAGCGTTTAGTGATGGTGACCGCTAACACCTGTGGACTGAGGCGATACGGAAGCAGAAGAGTCTTCTGGGTAGATGTAGGTGGAGGCTTCTCCTTCCCATAGCCTCAGCTAACCACAGACTTCATGTTCGATTTGCAAAGGAGACCTTTCTGAGCCTGATAAAAAATTTCATTTGAAAAAAATGCAGCTGGTCCCAGACTCACCACGATGCCACCCAGGATTCTTCCGTTTTATAGTAGTGTGAGCAGTACACACTCAGTAGAGACCATATTCACATTTAGAGTTTCGATGTTGTCTTAGTTAGGGTTTTATTGCTGTGAAGAGACACCATGACCAAGGCAATTCTTATAAAGACAACATTTCATTGGGGCTGGCTTACAGGTTCAGAGGTTCAGTCCATTATCATCAAGGTGGGAGCATGGCAGCATCCAGGCAGGCATGGTGCAGGAGGAGCTGAGAGTTCTACATCTTCATCTGAAGACTACTAGCAGAATACTGGCTTCCAGGCAGCTAGGATGAGGGTCTTAAAGTCCACGCCCACAGTGACACACCTACTCCAACAGGGCCACACCTCCTAATAGTGCCACTCCCTGGGCCAAGCATGTACAAACTATCACAGCATATATGTCTGTGTATGTGTGTATATGTGTGTGCTGCTGTATGTATGTATGTATGTATG